>NC_048601.1:67123439-67723439 GCF_003668045.3 Cricetulus griseus
TAAAATCATAGGAGCAGAATGTTTGAGTCTTTGTCTAGATCCTAAATCTTCAAATTGGGACAAACTTCTAAAAATCAAGTATCTGATCTTGAATAAAGATTTTGAAACAAAAGAGCGGATACGTTAAGCCTGAGATCACCTGATCCTTCATTTGACCTTAAATGGAGCCAAAGGCAATATCTATCATAAAGATTTCTATCAATAGTCTTGTTGGAAGAGTCAGAAAACTACTTCCTTACAAAATTATTTGTGTAGGTAAGTTGAGGCAGAGGTTTTTAAAAAGAATTAGGGACAAGTCGTGAGCAAAAATTACAAAGAATTATAATTGTTCAACAAATCAAAAGGTGCTTCATCACTTGATAATATCACGACAGAGTCTAGAGATATAACTTATTTTGTAGAGCACTAAATTGAGATGCATTAAGTCCTGGGTTCAGTTCTCAGCACAGCACAAATATGGAAGTTGTGGCAAATGCCTGTAATTTTAGTTTTCAGGAGGTACACATAAGAAATAAAAATGTCAAAAACATCTTCTGCCACATAGTGAGCTCAAGGTCATCCTAGGCTACAGGAGACCCTCTCTCTCAAAAGAACAAATGCATTAAGAATAATAGTTATATATAATAATAAACAATCTAAGAAATAGTGGAGAGGCTACCTTGAATGCCCTTCCCCGATAATGAGTTGATGACTACCATATATGCCATCCTAGAGCCTTCATCCAGTAGCTGATGGAAGCAAAAGCAGACACCCATAGCTAAACACTGAGCTGAGCTCCTGGAATCCAGTTGCAGAGAGAGAGGAGTGATGAGAAAAGGGGTCAAGTCTAGGCTGGAGAAACCCACAGAATCAGTTGAAGTGAACAAGGGGGAGCTCATGGTCCTAAGATTGACATCTGGGAAACCAGCATAGGACTGACCCAGACCCCCTGAATGTGGGTGTCAGTTAGGAGGCCTGGGCAATCTATGGGGCATTTAGTATCGGATCAGTATTAATCCCTAGTGTGTGAATGGACTTTGTGAGCCGATTACACATAGATGGATACTCTCTCAGCCTAGACACAAGGGGGAGGACTTAGATCCTGCTCTAAATTATATGAAAGATGTTGAAGTTCCCCCATGGAAGGCCTCAGCTTCCCTAGGAAGCAGAAAGGGGATGGGATAGGGTATTGATGGGAGGCAGTGTAGAAGGGTAGGAGAGGGAACTGGGTCTGACATGTAAAACAAGCTTGTTTCTCATTTAAATTTAAAAAGGCAAAAATTACAAAAAAAGAATAATAGTAATAAATAATAATAAAAGAATAAGTGACAAATAAGTTAAAACTATTTTGGGAAATTTTGAAATTAAAGCTAAATTTTTGCTTTATTTTCATGATAACTGTCAGAATTTGATGTATAATTTGAACACTACAATTTTTAAACAGATTCTCTTATATGTTAAATTTTTAAGCTAATTTCTATTCTAAATTTAAACTTTAGCTTTAAAATGTCAAGATTTATAAGCATACTTTTCAGACATGTCAACAGGAGCACAGCATCCTTACAGTTTTGTGTCTCCATGTTGATAAAATGCATCAGTCCTAATTGTAAAACTAGTGCAAGAATCAGCATGTGTGAAACAAGCAGTGTATTACTCAATGCTGGACAAGATCAGAGATCCTTTAATACCAGTGATTCAAAAATGGCTTTAAACATCTGCAACTAACTGGGAATGAGACACATTTTAGACTTACAGATGTCTCAAAACACATGAAACCAAAATGAAAGAAAACACACAAATACATAGCAAATGTAAAACAAGTCTCAGGAATACATTTTTTAAATCTAAATGAACAGATATTGCATTTACATGTTTAAACAGTCCTACGGCCACAAATGAAGTGTGTATGCCCCAAGTGAGACACTAATTTCAGAGAATAAGCATGCAGAAAAGTAAGTTCAATTTAAACACTGCTAAAATGAAGGGTTAGAACTTTGCACACTGATGTTTCCTTATGCTTCAGGTTCCCTTTTCATTCTGTATACTGTCTTTAAAGTTAGAAATGGAAAATCTTAGAAAGAAAGATAAAGATGGAAAATGGCTATGTAGGTAATCTCTGTGTGCTTAAGGTATCAAAACATAAGAGAATCCCACTCTATTTTATATTAAGTTGTCCTTTTATATATTTATTCTCCTTTGACACTCTGCATACATCCTTTATATAGTGCCAGAAAGCACAGCACCATTTTTCCTAGAAGTAGTTGCTCATGCCATCACGCAACCCCTTACTCTATAATACACAGGGTACTGCATCACCACTGACAGCCCTCAGCTTCTAAAAGGCATAAAAACTGACATTTAAATGGCCTTTGATGTTTTACTATTCAATTAGCATGCCTTAATCAGTGTGTTCCTGACTATGTAGGATGCTGTGTGCATTCCAGTAAAAGGCTGGAGACAGCCAGATCTAGATGGATTTAAAGAATTGGAGACAACTAATTTCACACTGTGGTACCTTGGTGCTAACTATCAGGAGTTAATGGCTCAGATCACCAAACAAATAACTCTAGAATCCAAGCCTATTATTGCAACCAGTAGTTACCCAACAGTTCTGATTAAGGGGTTCTCAAATGACAACCATAAATTGTATAATAAATACTGTTCATGGACTATGTTCTTTGTGTTAAATTCACTCTTCCATCTTTTTCTTCTTACTTTATTTGTAAGTTAGTAAGGACAGAAATGTTAAGGAGAACTAAATACATGCTGAATTTACAAATAAAACAAAACAAAAATTTCATGAGTGTTAACAACCAATACTCTATTGCAGATGACTGAAACCATACTTTAGTTTTTTATTTATATTATTTCATTACTACTCATATTAACATATCCACCCGCATTCCTCACCCTCCCATACTCCCATGTTCCCCACCAACCCTCCAACCCATCCCCCAACTCCTACCCAGGGATAGTGAGGCCCTCCACAGGGGAACTTCAAACATATCATTTAGCGGAGGGCCTAGGCCCTCCTTTTTATATCTGGGATGAAATAGTATCCCTACATAGGGAAAGGGCTCCCAAAGTCCATTTGTGCTCTACAGATAAACACTGTTACAGGTCCCATAAACTGCCTTGGTCTCCTAGTTGGCACCCACATTCAGAAGGCCTGGTTCAGTCAAATGCTGTTTCCACAGCTTTATGACTAGGATCTCTATGCTCTCAGTTTATTATAATAAATTGATATATATGATGAAAGGCTCTTTGTTTCACAATGGGTTACACAGCTTGATTCTTAGCCATAGTGCTTACAACTCCTCACTTTTATTGGTCTTACCCTGTGCCTTAACTTGCTCAATGGAATGTGATCAGAAAAAATATGAACATTGGCTTGAAGTGTGTGTGTGTGTGTGTGTGTGTGTGTGTGTGTGTGTGTGTGTAGAGAGAGAGAGAGAGAGAGAGAGAGAGAGAGAGAGAGAGAGAGGGAGAGGGAGAGAGAGATTGGAGAGACAACCAGAGAGGCACAGAGAGATAGACAAAGAAAGAGAAAAATTAGGCTTGATTCTTCATCGATTTTCCACTACTATAAATGTTTTTTGACTATATAAGAGTTCCATTAAGAATGTAAGTTACCTGAAAACATCCTGTTCTAGACTAGCCAACCTCTGAGTTGATCCTGAACCAGACCACAGACAGGAATGATGAATGGAACACATGGACACAAGTTCTAAATAGGTGTTAATAATAAAAGCCCAAAGTTATAGGATATAGATATAGGAGAGAATGGTGAGAGGTCAGAGAGATGAAGGAGCAAGCCACAGCAACCTTACCTCGATAACTTCTCAGCCGAAAAGAGACTAACCTCTTGTCTCCTCCCACCTTATCACTTCCTCTGTCTACCCACCCATATCACTTCCTGTCTATCTGTACAGACTTCCAGATCTCTATAGTTAACTAGTTGCTGGTTCCACACTCTGATCTTCAGATGAGCTTTATTTGTTAGAGTACAAATAAGAAATCACCACACCTGTACTATTATTCCCATTTCTGCAACCAGGAGCATGAATGCTTTTGTCTCTTCTCAAGAACCACTCAATGGAGTTCTAAGGTTACACCAAGATTTGCAGTGATTGGGAGTAGGTACAGTCATAAAGACCAAGAGTCCAATGCAGCTTTGGACATAGAAAGATCAAGTTTAGATTGATTGGAAAGAGAAAAAGAAAAACAACTCTACAAAGTTGCTCTCTATCTTCACTGTGACATACACAGAGAAAGACACTGTGGCACATACAGAGACAGACTAACTCATGAAATGCTCATAATTAAAAGTTAACTAGATAAATACCAATTTTTATCTTTTTTATTTAACTTCTTTAATTAATACTCATATTTACATATCCATCCTCCATTCCCTTACATTCCCATCCTCCCATGTTCCCCACTAACCCATCCCCCAACTCTTCCCCAGGAATATTGAGGCCCTCCACAGGGGAACTTCAAAGTCCATCACATCATTCAAGGGAGGGCCTAGGCCCTTCTTGTTGTATCTGGGCTGCAATAGTATTCCTTCATAGGGAATGGACTCCCAAAGTCCATTTGTGCTCTACAGATAAACACTGGCTCCACTGTTAGAGGTCCCATACAGTTTTACATACAATATATTCTGATTAAGGTGTTCTCTCTCCGACGTGTCCAAGTCCTAGAAGATTCATTCCCATCTCCATACCCACCCAAAACCACACTCTGTCCTTATCTCTTTCAATACAAAACAGGCAGACACTGAGAGCAACAACCACTAAAAGGAACCTCCTGAAACTGAGTAGATTCTATAAGGCAAAGAACATGGTCAATAAGACAAATTCACACCCTACAGAATGGGAAAAGTTCTTCACCAATTCTATATCCAAAAGATGACTGATCTCCAAAATATAATAGAACTGAAGAACCTAGACACCAAAATACCCAGTAATTCTATTTAAAAAACAGAATACAGATTTAAGCAAAAAAATCTAAGCAGAATAAAATCAAATGTATTCAACATCCTTAAGCATCAGAGAAATGATAATGAGATACCATCTGACACATATCAGAATGGATAAGATAAAATCAATTGCTAAGATCAAAACGCTGATGCCAGCTTATGCTGAGGTAGATATGTAGTAAGTGAAACCCTCCTTCCTTTAGGGTGTGAGTGCAAATTTGTACAGCCACTTTGAAAATCTGTATGGCAGTTTCTCAGAAAAATGGGAATCAATCTACCTCAAGACTCAGCAATACCACTATTGGGCATATACCCAAAGGATGCACAATTATAACACAAGGACACTTGCTCAGCTATGTTCATTGCAGCATTATTCATAATATCCAGAATGTGCAAAAAACCTAGATGCCCCTCAACCAAACATTTCCCCATTTCCTATAGAGGGATACTCTCTCAGCCTAGATACAGGAGGGAGGGTTTTGGTCAGTCCTTCCCCAAATCATATGACAGGCTTAGATGATTCCCCACAGGAGCCCTCACCCTCCCTGTGGAGTGGATGGGGCATGGGATGGGGAGACAGTAGGAATGGGAGGACAGGAGGGATGGGGAACTGGGATTTGTATGTAAAAGAAGATTGCTTGTAATTATAATTAAAATATCAAATTTTAATTTTATAACACCAATGTATATTAATTATCTTATGAATTTTAACATATAACAAATAATAAAGAGATAGATTCCATAGAATTATCTGTGATTGAAAGTATTGTGGCTCAGATATTTGAGAAAAGATAGGATTCTGAGCTAGGCACACTGAATACTATTATTATACCATAAAATATATCTTATCAAAGCATCCATCATAAGACAAATGTTTCTATAAAATTATTATATTTTATCTGTCTGGTAAGTAGTGATACAAATAATAATCCTACATTCTTATCATTATATGCATATCTTAAATATTTTTGCATATTTGTACAACTCTTAGTTTACATTTAAATACTTATTTATGTTTATATATCCAACAGGTAGCTTCAGTGATAGAGTAGGTTTAAAAACTGTAAAAGATAAACTTCTGTAAATATATGTTCAACATTTCAAAGGCCAAAGTTAATAAAAAAAGAAACATTTACTTTAATATTGAGTCTAGAGTCTTTATTTCTTAGATATTTTCAATTTTTGTTAACCTACTGCTTTATGACAATGAAATCTGGAAGCTAATGAAGGCATTTTTTAAAATTCTTGTTTCACATATAAGCATATGAAAATAAGTCTCTGTGTTTATAATTTGAGAAAATACTACAGGGATAGATAGTGTATGTGCAATGATTTCAACCTAAGTCTATTCATGTCAAAAGCCTAAAATTCTGTTGTGTCCTTTTCTCTAGCAGAGAATGAAACACACACACTACAAATATGCACATGCAGGCATTCAACATATCTCAACAAAAATAGAAAAGTAATGAAGCTTCAGTTTTATAATAAGATATGGCAACTTTTTCAATGGGCAATGGAAATTAATTCTTAGACCCTAGTTTGGTACAACTGTCAATTGTCATTTAGATTTTCATACAAAGTCACAACTACTAATTGTCATACAACATTAGTCTATTACTATTTATTTAACAATTTCATAAATGTGCTTGTGTGTGTGTTACAAAAGTAGATGCATGTAGATGCCAAAGAATAACATACCGTATCATTGCTTATTAAAGCTATCCACCTCCAGTGAGACAGAGTCTCTCTTTGCCTTAGAGCTTGCATATTAGGCTAAACTGGCTGGCCTTGGAATACATGGAACTCTTCCAGTCTCTACCTCCCCTGAACTAGTACTACAAACAGATGCCAAAATTCCCAGGTATTTTTACTTGGATTCTATGAATAAAATTCCACTCTTTATACTTGCAAGATCAGTGTTTTACCAACTAAGTTATTTTCCCAGTAAGCTGAATTCTTCTGACTTTCTGCCTTAAGTTATACTATTATTCATTTTCCTATAGGAAGCACCTTGTTTTGACCAGAGTGTAAGAGCTGGTGAAAACTTCAACCCACCTTAATAACTGTTACTACACAGTTAATTTAGATTACATTAAGATGTAAACTTTCTTCATTGTGTGTCCCTTTCCTTTTCAGCCTCGAATTTCTACTAGAAGTGCTGATACAGTATTTATTCACAACTCTATCTAGAAACAGTTTCCACTTGGCAGCTTTGGGTTTTATATTTATACCTCAGTACCAACTGTCATTTTTCACATAGTACATGAGGAAATGACAGGACATACTATGTATTATATAACTAGTTTTGAAAAGAATTTGAACAAACCTATGACTGACTGTATTATTAATACTCATGTAACATGATTCTTTCTCCTTTGAGCCTCATTATATATGCTGAAAGGCTTTCATTTTGTTCAAAGTGTACCTTTCCCTATTTCACTAAGGAACATCCTTATCAAAGAAATTGCTAAGGAGCCCTTCTTGCTGAGATCTTAACTCAATAAACAATGGGACAGTAAAAGTGCATTTGATATTCACATATCAGAATGAATAAGAAAACATTTTGAATTTTTCTTCAACTTCCATTAAATAGAGAATGGTACTTCAGACAGAGAAAATACAGTCTTCTGGGAAAATGAGGGAAAGCTGTCATGTAACTAATTCAATTATAAATTAAATTTTTTGAGCTTGACAGTGTATAACTGTCTCAAAAGCAACTTACAGAATTAATATGCAGAAGCATCACCATAAATTCTATATTTAAAGGAGCCATGATAATTCATATATGAGAAGGCTTATTTAAGAACATTTAAATGAACAAGTTATACATTTTTGGGTCAAATTGATCTCTTCAAACATCAAAAGTCTCTTTTCATGGAGTGACATTTAGCTAGGAACATATGGGGCTCTTTTAAGGCTTCTTTCCAAGAGGTATGTCTGCTGTATGTTCTGCATAAGTCACTACAAAAGATTATACATTTCCCCCATGATATTGATGTGAACACACTCAGCAAAATACTGGAAAACTGATTCTAAGAATACATCAAAGAGATCACCCACCATGGTCAAGTAGGCTTCATACCAGAAATGCAGGGATGGTCCATTACAAGTAGGCTTCATACCAGAAATGCAGGGATGGTCCATTACATGAAAATCTGTCAATGTAATCCACCATATAAAGGGAAAATTATGTGTTCATTTCATTAGATGCTATTAAAACCCGGGAGAAAAAAATCCAACACTGCTTCATGATATAAGTTTTAGAGAGATCTTGGGTAAAAGGAGCATAACTAAACATTATAGAAGCAATATACAGCAAGCCATCAGCCAACATCAAATTAAAAGAAAAGAAAATCAAAGCAATTCCACTGAAATCAGGAAAAAGACAAGACTGTCCACTTTCTACATGGCTATTCAATATAGTTCATGAAGTTCCAGTTAGAGCAAGGACACAATAAAAGACCAGAAGATACAAATTGAAAATGAAGAAGTCAAAGTATTTCACTCTGCAGATAATATGCTAATATACATTAGTGACTGGAAAAATATCTACCAGAAATTCCTATAGCTGATAAACATCTTCAAAGAAATATGGGCATACAAGATTTACTTATGTACAAATGATAAATGGGCTGAGAAGGAAAACAACATCCTTCAAAATAGCCACAAATATTATAAAATATTTTGGGGCAACTTGAACCAAGCAAGTGAAAGACCTTCTCAAGGACACTTGCTAACATATGTTCATAGCAGGTTTATTCATAATATCCAAAACCTGGAAACATGCTAGATGTCCCTCAGCTGCAGAATGCATAAAGAAACTGTGGCTCCGAGGGGAGAGAATGACATGAGAGAGCAAGAAAATTGAGTCAGGAGAAAAAGAGGAGAGCAAGAAAAGAGTTACCATAATAGAGGGAGCCATTATAGGTTTAAAGAGAAATTTGGCACTAGGGAAATGTCCAGAGATCCACAAGGATGACCCCAACTAAGAATCTAAGCAATACTGGAGAGGGTAACTTAAATGCCCTTCTCTGATAATGAGATTGATGACTACCTTATATGCCATCCTACAGCCTTCATAAAATAGCTGATGGAAGCAGAAGCAGACACCCCAGCTAAACACTGAGCTGAACTCCTGAAATCCAGTTGTGGAGAGGGAGGAGTGATGAGCAAAGGGGTCAAGACTAGGCTGGAGAAACCCACAAAAACAGCTGACCTGAACAAGGGGGAGCTCATGGACCCCAGACTGATATTTAGGAAACCAGCATAGATCTGTTCCAGACCCCCTGAACAAGACTGTCAGTATGGAGATCTGGTTAATCTCTGAGACCTGTGGTAGTGGATCAGTATTTATCCCTAGTACATAAATGGACTTTGGGATTCCACTGCACATAGAGGGATTCTCTCTCAGCCTTGACAGACTAGGGGGCATATAGGCCCTGCTCTGCCTAACCAACCTGTGGAGCAGAAAGTGGATGGGATAGGGAGTTGGTGGAGTGCAGGAGAGGAGGGGAATGAGAGGGAACTAGGATTGATATGTAAAACAATCTTGTTTCTAATTTAAATATAAAAATTACTTTTAAAAAAAGGTGGCACATTTATACAGTGGAGTATTTATTACTCTCAGCAGTTAAAAACAATGACTTGAAGAAATCTGAAGGCAAATGGATGGAACTAGAAATGTTTGTTGTGAATGAGATAACCTGGAGTCAGAAAGACAAATATATTATATACTTACTTATGAGTGGATATTAGCTGCAAAGTACCGTATAAGCATATTATAATCTACAGTCCCAGAGTTACTGGGTAACAAGGAGGACCCATATGGGGACAATGGATCTCCTTGGGAAGGGAAAAGATGAGATCTCATGGATGGGTGGAGATGGGAACATGAGGGATTGAGTTGATGGTGGATGGAGGGGGAGAATCTGAGAGGACTGGAATGGGGGGTGCATTTTCTGATCAGATAGAAACTTTAGGCAAGGGACAATCCAAGAAATCTATGAAATGCCTGGAATGGATGCTTAACATCAGCTAGCCATCTCCTGTCGCTGGGCAGTATACCAATGGCAGGATTGGGATGCCAGTTTAACAAGACAATCTTTGACCTATATTCTGTTCCCGCAATGGGGTTTGTGGGGGAGTGTGGGGAGAAGGTTGGCCAACCAATGACTAGTCCAGCCTCAGTCCCATACCAAGAGAATGAGCCAATCTATGGCAATGTAGGAGCACAGGCCACAGAGGCTGGATACCTCAGAGACCTAGGATATAACCAAACATGAGTAAATAGAAAAAAAATGCCAATGTAATGATGCCTAACAACATTCTGGTATAATCATCTAATGGCAACTACCTCAGTTGTCATCAGAGAGTCTTCATATAGTAACTGATGAAAACAGATACAAAGAATCAGGCTGAAGAGAAGGAGGAAGGACCATATGAGCTGGGGGTGGATGTCAAGTACTGACCAGGAAAACCTACAGAAACAATGAATATGAGATCAAAGAGTCTGAACAAACAAGTAGGGATTATGCATGAGACTAACCTAAGCTCTCTACATACATGTGATAGTTTTATAGCTTGGTCTAATTGTGGGACTTCTAGCAGTGGAAGAAGGTGCTGTTCCTAACCCTTTGGATGGTTTATTTAAAACCTATTCCTGTAACAAAATTCCCACAGTCCTTTGACCCCAAATAAATACAGAGAAGCTATTTTAATTATAAAAATGTTGGACAATGGCTAGGGCTCCTTACTGGCTAACTCTCTTTTAATTATTAACACTTTTTTATGTGTTAATAATAATAATCTATGTATTTATACATGGCCTTACCTTACTGGAAAACTGGTGCATACTAACCTCCTGGGCTCCACATGGCGAATCTGTCTGCCTGGGTTTCCCAGAATGCTCCTCATCTCCTAGCCCTGCCTATACTTCCTGTTTGGCCAATAAGCCAATCAGTGTTTTATTAATCAAACAGTAAGTGAAACATATATACAGAAAGACTTCCACCATCATATTCATTATAATTTTTTGCCTTGCCCAACCTTTATAGAATAGGATATGCTTAGTCCTACAGCAACTTGATTATGCTTTGAGGGCACCAATATGAATGATGATAATTTCTGAACAGAAACAGAGGAGGAGTGTATTGAGGGTGGGCATTGAGGAAGGAATGGGAGTAGAGGAGGGAGAGAAAACTGTGGTGAGAATATAAAATAAATGAATAAATTTAATTAATAATAACTATACATAATTTTCATTGCCTACTTTTTTCTTGCCTGTTAAGTTAGCTTATATTTTGTTCTTGCAGGTCAAGGAAAATAATAATAAAATTAAGGTTCTTAAAGGGAATTAGAGGCAAAGAAGGGGATGGAAGGCCTGAAAAAACTCTCTATGAAATTCTCAATGTGAAAGTGGAGATTGAGTACACACTCTGGTTTTGTAGTCACAAGTGTGTTCATGTAGCTGTCTTGTATAAATGGTCCTCTGCTACCTTTCTCAATATGTAATTATGTGTTTTCAAATTTGATTAGGTAATACTAATCATTTAAGTTAAAATATGTAATTTTAATAGATATAAAATTAATGTGTATTAAAGATTTCAACTTGTTCATTCCTAGTGAGGAAGAGTCATTTGTCATAAAGAGCAAAAACAGCATTTCCCAACAAAGATCCTTGGAGAGATTTAAAGAAGCAAAATAAAAATTCAATCTAAGGCAGAGTGGATTGTTTTATGCTAAGAAAGTAAAGTTAAATAGTACCTCCACTATAAATAACGTATAAGCCTATTATAATAAATCCTTTTTATTTATGTTATTTGTAATTGTGAAAAACTAACATAGTTGTAGCAGCAGTTACATGTTCTAATCTAACCAGAAGATATACAGTGATTAGCACCTGGTAATTATTTTCCTTATTCAAATTTTCATTTTCATTATCATTTGCTGCTTTCCCTCTCATATACCATTAAGAATTTTGAGGCTTTCATGATTCAAAAGAAAAAAAAGAAAAGAAAAAAAAAGAGTTCTCCAATTTTTCACATCCCAGCACCACAGAGTCCAAACTGTAATTTCTGCTTCCTGACTATTTTAGTCATAGGTATAGCTTCATTTATTTCACTTATAGGTATAGCTTCAAACTGTAGAGAACCTCTTTGGTATAGTCAATCAGAAACAATTCGATTCTCACCTTGAGTTTGTTCTGGGATCCCTGCTGACTTTAACCAGACTCATGATGTGCAAAGCAGTAACCTTATGCCTTTAATATCATATGAGATTACTTTTCTTACTAACATTAACATTTCCTTTACAAGTTCTACACATTAATATTTTCCAAATGTATCTCAAGCCCTGACATATTATTTTTTTTATATTTGCACTGCATTATGATTTTACTGAATGTTGTGGCTCTAAGTCTAACCATCACTAACAGCTTTGACGAAGTTCTAAAGTTCTTTCTTACAGCAGGCAAAGCATTTTGAATTTCACAGTAGAGTATCACTGACATGGAACTCCCTAAAATCAGTTCACACATCACATAGATCCCTGTAGACGTTATTCTCGAGTTTTTTGACCCCTAATTATATGCAGAAATTATACTGGATTAAGTGCTATTAGAGTGGAAATCACTAGACACTGTGCAAAAAATTCATTTGTAGCATTTATATTTTATAAGTATGTAAGTAGATTGAATAATCAGAATATGAACTACCACATTAAAATGTTCATTCTAAAGAAAGATGACTTTGTGGTATGCACGTTCTAGCCTCTCAGTGATTAGGAACTTAAGGACTAGTGAAGACAAATGCAATAAATGATTAAGTAATGGAATTTTCTTACTTTCTTCTTTAAAAGTGGTGGCAATTGTATTGCATTCTTTTGTTCAAAGTTTTATGTTGATAGCTTTAGGAGTACAATACTATAAGAATCACTGGGAATATCAATTCTACAAAATGTGGTTTAAACAAAAGCTTAAGATTTAAATCACAAGAAATACATCTGTGTATACATTTAGATGCAAGTGAGGAATAGACATGTAGGGGTTAATTTACTAACTCCCTATTAAAAGAAGAATTCAGTCATAGAATTTACAGAAAATATAACTAAATGTATCTATTTTACCTACATAGGTTTTGCAGAAGTATAAAACCAATACTTTTATGTCATAAGTAACAAAAATGCCACTTAATGAAATGATCATTCTTACAATTAAAATTTAACAATTGCATGAATGTTAATAAAAGAGATAAAATATTACTAATTTGTAGTCAAATAGAACCATTGCAATGAAAAAAATTGGATGTATGTCTTTCTCTCTTAATACATTTTTAGAAATATGATTTAGTTTCTCTGGCATTGGGGATTGTAGCCTGCTTGTCCTTTACATCTAATTTCCACTTATTTGTGAATAAATACCATGGTTGTCTTTATAAGTCTGTGTTACTTCACCCCAGTTTTTTTTTCTATTTTCATCCATATGCCTACAAATTTCAAGATGACATTGTTTTTTAATCACTGAGTAATACTGCATAGTGTAAATGAAACACATTTTTTTCTTTATCCATTAAGTTGATAGGCATCTAGGTTGTTTGTAGGTTCTAGCTATTATGAGTAATGCGGGTATGAGCATATTTTAGCAAGTATTTTTGTTGTATAATTGTGTATCCTTTTGGTATTTGCCCAATAGTGGTATTGCTGTGTCTTGAGGTAGATTGATTCCCAATTTTTGGAGCACCTGCATTGTGACATCCAATGTAGCTGTAAAAGTTTCCACTCTCAACAGCAGTGGAGGAGTGCTCCTAATACCTCCCCCCATCCTTTCCAACATAGGCTGTCATCAGTCTATTCACTCATAATTGGTATGTATTCACTCATAAGTATATAAGTGTATTCATTCATAAGTTGTAGTGAGATATCCACGCCCGCACCTGTAGCCCTGACCATGCCCAAATGGGCGTTTTCACAGGTGCTGGTGTAACCAGTTTAAAGGATTGAATTGGGGCTCGGAAAGCCCCTCCTTCGTGTCTTCGAGTATCCCAGTGGCAGGGTCTGCATGCTTGGAGTGGGAGTCCATGACCATTACTCAATTACTTTTAAAAGTATATTTTGAGATTAAATATTGCAAGATTAACTGCTTTTTCCGAGTTATAAACATATTAGTTTTTCTTGGGCATGGAACAGCTAGCCTTCATTGCTAACTTGGCTGATTTTAGAATCACATGGAAACACATCTCTAGGGATTCCTATAAAGGTTTTTCCAGAAAGGCTTAATTGAGGTAGGTTGACTGACCTAGGCTGTACCTCAGCTGTTAGCTGAGAATCAACATTCATCTCTTTCTACTTGCTGACAATAGATTCAATGTGACCAGCTAGCTCATACTCTTGTCCCCATAGTTTCCTACCATGTTCAACTGCAGCCTCAGCAACAAGCCAAAGAAATAGTTCTTACTTCTAAAATAAGAAGTATTTAGAAATACTTCTCAAAGCCATGTGCACACTAAAATAAAACCTTAAAAAGTTTAGAAGAGAATGTAAGTTGAGGGAGATGGAGTTGACTTTTGTACAGAAAATTTATATTAATATTAAATATGATTAATATTCATATATGATGTTTTCTCTATGAAGATACCTTGTATGATTTGAAAGACAAAAGTAGAAACTAAAATTCAGTTTGAACCCTCATTTTCCAGTTGTATTTATTGTTGTTTTATTGCTTTGTAATTTTTTCAGATATGATTAAAATTTATTTCATGATGTCCTGTTTATGTAAATATTTTTCCTCCCCTTACTGTCCTTAAAAATTTCCTCTTGTGCCCCCACTGCACATTATACCTCTCTCTCTGTCTCTCTTTCTCTGTGTATGTGTGTGTGTGTCTGTCTGTCAATCTCTGTGTCTCTGTCCCTTTCTGTGTCTCTATATCTTTGTCTTCCTCTGTGTCTCTCAAACACACATACATGTTTCCTTGTAGTTCCATTTATAATAAATATGTGCCTTGTGGGGGTTTTCCCGAATTACCTCCTCTTGTTTTCTCTTTCATTAGATCTCTCCATACAAAATAGCAACATTTTATTTGCATATATTGCTATATCGATGTATGACTTTGGGAGCTAATGCCATGCAGCTGCAGTCCCTGAAAGGCCAATAAAACATGTTGGATTCCATAGAGCTGGATTTACAGCTTGTGTGCAACCAGCTGTGAGAGATCCGAACTGCAATCCTCTGCAGGAACAACAGACTCTCCTAGCCACTTAGACATCAATATCTCCAGCCCTATAAATACATTTTAATAAGAATAACAAACAAACAATACTTCAAAATATAAGTTTATATATCATCAAATAATTAAGCTTAAGTAATACATAATATTTAAATTTTGGTAGGTATTGTTAATATATTGATATGTACTACAATAGAAAACAAAACAACACAAAGTAAAGAGATTTTTTAGATATGGGAGACTAACATTGAATAGATGCATTTTATTGGTTTATAATTACAAAAAAGTTAAATCCATGAAGAAACTATCAAAACAAGTTATTCTAACTATAATAGACATCATACATGTAAATCATTATGGCAACTCACAGAAATACTGTCTTGCATAATGTAGAGATTTCCAAATGAAAGATTTTACAAGTTTTGTGACTTAATCCATGCAAGAAAAATAGATGTAAGCCTTGGGGTTTTATTTTCCAGATGGAAATAAAGAATAAAAAAAGCCGGGAGTTGGTGGTGCATGCCTTTAATCCCAGCACTCGGGAGGCAGAGGCAGGTGGATCTCTGTGAGTTCCAGGCCAGCCTGGTATCCAGAGCGAGTGCAGGATAGGCTCCAAAGGTACACAGAGAAACCCTGTCTAGAAAAAAAAAAACAAAACAAAACAGAGAATATGAATGATTTTGCCAAGCTGAGACAGCTAGGACATTGTTGAGCTAAACTTCCAAGCATATACAGTGTGCAAACCTGTGTAAATCCCAAAGTTAAACAATATCCTATGCATTAGTTCCACAGAGACAAGTGGTAAAAACACAAATGAAATTATTTCATAATAGTATAGCATTATAGCAAACATGAACACAAGCTCCAGGCTATACAAACTGCTGGCTGTTCACTTTTTGATGTGTTAGTGTTGGTGAATTCTACCACAGATTCTTCTAATAGTAGAAAGTAAGTCAATGTCCATGAACATATTATACATTTGTTTAAAGGTTAATTCTTAGCTACTTCTTAGGAGCTATTCTGTGATCTCTTTTAGTACTTTATTCAATTTTATTATAAAAATATAGCTTACAAAGAATTTAGTTTTGCAATGTTTTTGTCCTATAAAATTTAGATTTGTAGCTTCACACCTCTAAAAGTTTTCTCATGTTCTCTCTTCCCCTGGTTCCTTTTCGCCCTAAGTAGTCTCTTATATTTAAATAAAAGTGAAATGGAGTTTTCAGGGAAACAAAGAAATAGTTCTGGAAAATATTATATTAAATAAGGGGCTTCAGATCAGAAATACAAGTATCATGCATTTTCATCATATGTAGATGCCTTTAACTTCTTTATGTATGCCAATATGAATATATAAGAACTCATATACATTATAAAATTAGATAGGAGATGCCAAAATGGAACTCAGAAAATGAGGTGTTGGGAAGGTAAAAATGTAATATGAGAACCATATTGTTATATTTCTTATTTATGTAATTCACAATTACAATGTTCTTTGACTTTTTTAAAATGTGTGTGTGTGTGCCATCACAATTACAATGTTATTTGACATTGCTTTATTTTTTAAGTGTGTGTGTGTGTGTGTGAGTGTGTGTGTGTGTGTGTGTGTGTGTGTGTGTGTGTGTGTGTGTGTGTGTGTGTGTGTGTGTGTGTAGGTATTACTGAGTTCAGTACCTGTAGAGGATAGTGGAGGGCATCAGATATCCTCAGCTAGAGTTACAAGCAGTTGTGTGATGCCTGGTGTCTGTGATAGGAGCTGAACTCCTGTCTTTTGCAACAGCAGCAAGCATTCTTAATCTCTGTACTATCTCTCATGTTCTAAATAACATTCTAAATAACATTCTCTAGATTATGTATTGCTTTGTCCTTTTTGACTGAAGAAATGTAAATCGTCAACAGAATTATCACCATTCTAAGTTTTGAGTGAAATAAACTATAACATTATTCATTTCATAACCTATCTTACATGAAACTTTTAATCCTGAAGTTACTATTCTTCCGAGTCTCTTAGTCATATGGCCTGTCTCCTATCTGGTAGCTGAATACAGGGTTGGAGCCTCCCAGAATCACAGCTGTTTGTTTTCCTCCAAGGCTTCTTTTAATGTGACTCATATGTACTTACTTTTTCTTTTTCTTTTGAGAAATTCCCTTTTGGCAGCTCTTTTCCAAATTGCTACCACTTAGGGTAAATTAACATTCCTTACCCATTAATTATTCTCTTCCTTGATTATTTCATTAAATACTTTCGTTAAGAAAAACATTGTGGGATATAGCTAGATGCTGGAAATAACTATAGCTTCCTTAGTGCTTGACTGTGCAAAACAGATTTGGTAACCTAGAAAACTCCTGTGCTTCTAAAATTTATACTTATACCCACAGATCAGCATAGCTCTCATCTGGCATTAAGGAAGCCTATGGAGCTAATGGAGACCATTCAAGAAAACCACTCTTTTTTATAACCCAGAGATCCACTGTGCCCACCACAATGGATAAATAAATCTATAACACTACTCCTAAAACTAAGACTCAGGGAACACAGGGGAAATGGAAAGTGAAAATATTGCATATTGAAAATAAATTTTTTTCTTACAATATATTCTGATCACACTTTTCCTTCCTTATCTTCTCTCAATCTCCCCAATCTCCCCTATTGATCCAATTTCATGCCTTCTTTCTTTAGAAAACAAACAGACAAATAAAAGAAACAGACAGGAACAGGACAAAATAAAACAACCATTAAAGAAAATGATAAAGAATGAAATTAATAAAGATGAAGGAAAAGCACATTCATACAGAGAAGCATGTGAACACATAGAGGTACATGCACACACAGAGGTACATGCACACATTGGGGCACATACACACAGAGAAGTACATGCACACACAGAGGGACATGCACACACAGAGGCACATGAGCCCACAGATGTACATACACATGCTGAGGTATGTATTCAGGCAAATGCACACTCAGAGTCACATTTATACACAGAGTTACATACACACAGAGAGCACAGAAGTGCATGCACATACACGAGCTTATGAACACACAGAAAACACATAAAACCAAAAATCACAACTTTCCTCTTGCAGATTCTCACTCACTTAAAGACCACACGCTTTAGCTCTCCTTTCTCTTGGTTTCTTATTAAACATCCAAAAGAATTTCAGTGTTGTCTTCTCATGGCTTTTGTTATAACCTATTATATGTTTGCAACTTAGAAGATGATATATCAAAACTCACTAAGATCTTGAATGTAACTAGTCTTTATGTCTGTATTCCATCCTCATTCCTCCTCTGATGGTATACTCAGTTCTTCCTGGAAGAGTTTGTCTACCATGAAACTGCTCTTCAGGGGCTGCTGGTGATTTCCACATCTATTTAATCCCTGTTCTGAACCTAATTCCGTATGAGTATTTCCCCTCCATTACAGCACCACAAGCATACATTAAACATTGCATTAATGCAGTATAAAGGCAAAAACCACAGGAGCAAATTTTATAGTTATTGTAAGATTAGAGAGTTTTTTCCAAAGACTTATCTTTGAATTTTGCATACAGCTAAATACAATGACCAGTTCCAAATCCAATTTCTCTTATATTGCAAAACAAGTAAATACATAACTTAATATTATTTTTCTCTCATTTTATTAAGTATGACTGAGTGTTCCTATGTTTTTTGTTTGTTTGTTTTTTCAAGGCAGGATTTTTTTCATATAGTCCTGGTTGTGCTGGAACTTGTTCTGTAGTCCAAGCTGGACTCAAACTTACAGAAATCTGCCTTTCTCTGTCTTGCAAGTGCAGGAAATAAAGGTGTGTGCCACCACCACCCAGCATGTTCCTAGTTTTGAACCAAGTATTGTAACTAAATTAATTATTAGAGATGGAGCAACATAAGTTTCTCATCACAGAAAAACAAATTTTTCATCACAGTTCAGAGCATCTACAGGAAGACTATATATAATATTAAATAAATAAATCTACTACATAGTAATGTAAAATAATGGTGACATGTGTAATAAATGTGCTCAATAGTATAACATGTGAAGAGTTTCCACTAAAGTACACTAAAATAACAGACAACACATGGATTAAAAAAACAAAATAATTAGATAAGCTTTTAAAACAAAAATGGTCAGTAAAATACATTCCAGAAAATGTATCTCCTTCAGGTAGTTTCTTCCTACCTCAGGTAGGTATCTTCCACAAGAATGATCACAATTGGCTATAGAGTGAGGAATGCTCAGCCTGAACATACATTCAAGTAACTTTTACAGTTCAACATATTGTATCAAGGAACATATGTGTCATTAACATACATACATGCATGCAGTAATAATTAGTGAAAAATATGAAGTAGAAAAGAGAAGATTATAAGAGAGGGTTTGGAGGGAAGAAAGGAGAGGGAGAAATGTTGTAATTAAAATACAATCATAAAAAGAAACAAAAACAGCAATCACTCAAAGAAAATAGAATCAACATATAATGACTTTTGTCTAGATTAATGAACGTTAATTTTTAAAGACTTAAAGTTCAACATTGGAGTCTTGTGGAGAATAATAGGTCCCATCTACCGTTAGTGAAACATTAACTTGATTGAGCTAAGGTAAAAAATCATTTTGTAACTATTCAGAAAATATAAATATAAGTTTCCTGTGGCACAAAAACTTAATTCCTGAGTTCAAATGTGTTTATTTTGATTATCTGAACAGTCTTACAGAAATATTTATTTAACAAAAAGAAAAAAAAAAAGCTGGAACAGATACAGACTTTTCATGAGATATCAGCAGTGCTGGTGAAAGGCTATATAATCATATTTACTAGAGATAAATTTCAACAATCTGTTGTATAACAAGGTCACAAAAGTTAATAATGACATATATTCATGAAAATTATTAAGAGAGCAAATAATACACCCTTCCAGTACAAAAAAATCACTATGGTAATAGCTGTGTCACAATATGTTTGTCTTTGTAATATCAGATTGTATATACTCCAAACTAAAGCTCTCACACACTTTCCAAGACTAAATTTTAAAAATGGACCAGATAAGTCCTGTCAGGAATCTAAATTAGAAAGAAGAGGAATGGACCTTAGCTACCAACAGTGATTTCATGATTTGATTTTTATAAAAAATGTTGAAAAGGAACTAAGTAAAACTCATTTCATTTTCTATGATTTTATTTATTCAAGTGTGTGTTTGTGTGTGTCTGTGTCTCTGTCTGTGTGTCTGTTTTCATTTAAGAGCTGGAGAGATGGCTCAGCTGTTAAGAGCTCTGGCTGCTCTTTCAGCAGAACCAAGTTTGGTTCCTAGCACAAACAAAATGGCTCACAGCTGTCTGTATTTTCAGTTCCAGGGGACCTGACACTGTGGTTTTATATTGAGTGTACCAGTTATATGGTATAAATAGATTTCAACTAACAGTCATACACATATAATAAATTTTTAAATTGTATGTGTTGCTTTGGGATATCATTAAGAAGGCAAAAATGTCTCAAAAACAAAGGACATATAATTTTAGGTATGTGTCTCAGGAAGTAATAGGGTGAGGCAGTTGGTAATCTTAGAATGTTGACAATATTCTTTTATTTATACTGAGCTGATAAAACACAGATGCTAAATTTTTAATGTTCAGGATACCAATTTGTAGGTCTGTGCACTGTCTTATAATGACTAATAAAATATTAGCATATTGGCATCAGATATTTCTCAAGGAAAATAGCTTTGAAACCTAACACTGAAGTCATCATTTATGATCAAGAGATAAAAAATTGATATAGAACAGAGCAATTCCATAATAACAGTCATTTTTATATTTAGGTAGATTTACAAAGTTTTACTTAAATGTCTGTGCTAGTTCCTTTCCTTGTTACTAAGAACAAACGCATAATCTAGCATTGTGAACAGCTTGTACTCTGATTTCAGATACCCTTTCCATTGTTTTTTTACTTTTTGATTTCATTTTACATTCCAACCACAGTTCTCCCTCCCACCCCTCCTCCCACCCCCTCATCTTCCCCATAGCCCACCCCTAGTCCACTTCTCCTAATGGATAAGGGCTCCCATGAGGAGTCAACATAGACAGGCTCAATAGCTTGGGGTAGGACCAGGCCCCTCTCTCATGCAATTAGACTGAACATGGCATACCACATTAGGGAATGGGGTCCAAAAAAGCTATCCCATATACAGGCATTTTATGGCTGTCCTACTGCCACTTAGCATGTCATCTCACCCTAAGGAAGGGACCATTTATTTTATAAATATCAAAGTGTCATCTTTATTTAAAATTTTACCAATTTACAATTATCATTCTTACAACAATATTTTCTTTATTCTTTAGATATTGAGTTCCATTCAGTTTTGAGCTAGATTTATTCCATATGAACTAAGAGTCCACATAAAATGGAGAACACTTGGAAGGCATTTGACCATGCCTACATCCCCAGTAGAGAACAGCACTAAACAAAAGCTCATAATTGAAGAATAAAGTGCTGTATGGTCCTGAAGCTATTCTTGTTCAAGCAGATTATGGCTTTCTACAGTCATGATTATCAAATAACTATGAGTTCATATTAGAAACTTAGAATTTTTTAATTATAAATATACATATAATGTATGCTGTGTTCTAAGAGTCTATGGCTCTTTTTATTTGAAAGAATTGCTACCATTAGTTCAGAGATTCTAACATTAATGCAACACATTGTGTTTATCCTTCAATTGTCTTCAATCTCCTGACTTTGATTTTTTTTTCTTTTACTGATCCAGCTCTTCACAGTCATCAATGATGCAATCAAGACTACTCATGACTGGTAGAAAATCAAACTCTGTGATGTAGTCCAATTATTGTAATATGAGACAGCAAAGGGAAAGCATAGGTTTCCTGTTTCTATGACAACCACATACAAAAATTCTTCTTTTCTAAACAGACTCAAGAAACAATGGATTTTTTTGTAAAAATACAGTGCAGAACTTTGAATATTACATCTGACTTTTATTTTTAAGAATAATTGATGCCAAAAATAAAGATTTATGCTCATTTTCATGTGATCAAATAAGGAAATCAACATATGCTTCTTGACATTCCTGTGGAAATTCTAATAAAAGTATATTCTCTTTTAATTCATCTAGCAAGAGACAGCTGTGTTTCACAATATGAGATCCATTGAGTCAATGCATAATAGCCTTCATGAAAGCATGCTTACATAAGTTAAAAGAATATGGGTAGTTAACCTGATACAATAATTTCATTTATATTTCAATGGTACAGACACAAGTTCATGTGTGTTTTGATGTACGCATTCTGAATAAATGAGAATGGTTTTCTAATTTAAAAAGCGCTTTGCTCCTTTTCATGAATCTATCTCATTCCTATCAAGTATTTTCCCTCCCACACCTTTCATAATGACATTTTCAGTGTCATCCAGTGGTAATTAACTCAATGCTGGAACTTCCTTACTGTACTCAGTAATATACCGTAATCCTAGACTAGGTATATTTCTAAATCACTTGGCACCTGCCAAGATTTCTTGTTTAATTAATGAAGCGCCAACTATTTTTCACTCCCTTGTACTGTGTGGACAGAAAAACATGATTTGGCTTAGGAATTATTATGCAATTATATATTATAGATTGACACTCAGCAACAAGCCTAGAAACCCACTTGCAATACTTCAGAAACACATATAAAGAAACCAATTCATTTAAAACTGATTCTTCATATAGTATAATCGGAGTATATGCTTCATACAAATGCCTCTTTTCTCTACTAATTGTTAAGTTTAACAAAAAGAAAATCTCCAACAGTTTTACTTTACAAGAATAGAAATTTCGTGGGGTTCTTTGTAGCAATGTTCTTTATCTATGCTGTAGATGCTCTGAAGATGCAAACCTGAGACTTCCCAGTACACTCTACCTGGATGCTAGGCACTCTACCTGGATGTTATTTCCCATATATTTTAAAAATAAAAAATAAGAAGATAAAACAAAACTAACACCTCAGAATTTAAGAAAAGCAGAAGGAAAAGAACACACAAGAAAGATAGAACCACTTAACTGAAAACTAGGATTGTCATAAAAACATTAAAGTGGAAGACATAATATATACATAGAGGACTTGGTGCAGACCTGAAAGGGCTCTGGCCATGCTCCTTCAGTTTTTGTGAGTCCATGTGAGCTTAGATGATGCTGATTCAGAAAGCCTTGTTTTCTTGGTATTGTACATATACTCTGGCCCTTACACTCTTTCTATCTCCTCTTCTGCAGGTTCCCTGAGCTGAGGGGAAGGATTTGATAAAGACATCCCATTTAGTGCTGAGTGTCCCAAGGTCTCTCTCTTTCTGCATTTGTTCAAATCTGCATGAGGTAACTTCTCTGATGGCAAGAAAGACTCTAATCTGCAGGTATAGTATAATGTCATTAGTCATTTTATTGCTACATTTTTAAGAGCAATATTAATTGATATTTCCGTCTATGTATTCTCAAGTACTTTTTGGTCACAGGTGTAATGATGAGTATTTCCAACTTGTGGTGTAGGCTTAAATCAAATCAGATATCGGTTGCTTATTTGTACAAGCTTTGCACCTTCATAGCACTAGCATATCAGAGAGACACCATCACTGTCAATCAGGGTGCTTGTGGCTATCTTGTTGCTACATTTGTTTCTTGGTAACATACAGACTATCTTCATGTACCAAAGACACTTAAAACATAAGAATTTAGGGCCTAGGTAGACACCAGTTCCACTTCTCTGTGTTCAATGTGTTCTGTTGGTGTTGTCTCTAGCAAATGAGCCTTACTGTCTGTTTGTGGAGAGCAAACTCTAGTCATAGAAACAGTCTGGGTCTTTTGTGATTACCATGGGGACCCTCTTCTATAAGATTCAGTTTATTATATTTTATTTTGAGGTCTTAGGTTTATTTAGAGTTGAATTATGTGCAGGTTGATGAGTATGGGTTCTGTTTGCATTCTTCCATAAACCGATGTCCAGGTTGACCAACAAAATTTGTTGAAGACACTGTCTTCTTTTCCATTGTGATTTCTGGCATCCTTATATAAAAAGCAAAGCAAAGGAAACAAACAAACCCAAACTGGTGTTCAAAGGTCTATGGGATAATTTTTGAATTTTTTAGTACAACGTCAAATCTGCAAAGGTGATATTTGCAGCAATTATTTTGTTGTTCAAGTTTGTTTTAGTTATCCTGGATTGTGTGTGTGTGTGTGTGTGTGTGTGTGTGTGTGTGTGTGTGTGTGTGTGTGTGTGTTGTATGCTAGTCAGGGATTATTAATTGCTTGTGTTCTCCTGGATATGGTAAACTCTTTATGATAGAGTTTTCCTTCTAATGCCTTCTGTCGGGATGGATTTGGAGAGAAATATTGCTTAAATTTGGTTTTGCCATGTAATATCTTATTTCAACTACCTATAGTAGTTGAAAGTCTTGTTGGCTAAAATAGTCTAGGCTAGGATTTGTGGTTTTTATATTCTGTAGAACATCTGTCCAGGCCCGTCTGGCTTTTAGGTTCTCCATTGAAAATTTGTAAGTTTTTCTAGTACATCGACCTTCAGGTGTTACTTAGTCTTTTCCCTTAGAGTTTTTTTTAATTCTTTCTCTGTTTTTTAATTTTAGTGTTATTTTTTGGTGAGAGAGCTTTTTTCTTCATCCAGTCTATTTGGTTTTCTGTATGCTTCTTGTACCTGGACACACACTTCCTTCTTCATGTTAGGTTCTGTGACTTTGTTGAGAATATTTGTGCCTTTTGCCTGCCTGGATTTCTTCTCCTTCCAGTATTCCAATTTGTCATAGATTAGGTCTTTTCATTGTACTCCAGATTTCCCTGACATTTTGTGCCAGGATTTTTTAGGTTCAAAGTCTTAATTTACAGTTGCTTCATCATCCTCATTGGTGAATGGAATGTGGTCCTCTCTATATCTCTCTGTAGCAAAACTATTTTACTTTCAAGCCTATCAGACTCATAAGCCTATCAGACTCACTATATATATATATATATATATATATATATATATATATATATGTACAGACTTATGAGTTTATATTTATATATTAAGCCATATATGTATATGTATTTATGTATATGCCAATACATTTATGTATATGTATGTAAAAACAAGAGCAAAGAGGGTAATATCAGAGGGTTTGGAAGGCACAGAAGAAGGAAAATTAATACAATTGTATTGGAATCACAAAAAAATAAAAGAAATATCTTATAAAACTAGTTGTGAAAATGGTCTAATGGAAACAAGCTTAGCTTGATTCATCATTCTTTACTTACATTCATCAAACTATTACATTTTCTCCAATTAATAAATACAAAATTAGGTTTAATTATTAATAAGACTTCAGAAAATAGTCAAGTATTTTGTTAGATTACTTTGGTGAATACCTCTATTAGGGCTGAGAGACTTTATACTTACAGTGTACCTAGCCCAATGTTGTTTGTTCTTTAGAGAAAAGTTGATTTATAGCTTAAATATCTTTAAAAGAAAAATTTATCACTTCTTTATATAGGTAGTTGTGTGTGTGTGTGTGTGTGTGTGTGTGTGTGCCTGTGCACACACTTGGTGTGTTAGTATACCATAACACACTTGAGGAATTTGGAGTTCAGTTTAGAGAGTCAGTTATCTCCTTCCACCATATGGAACCTGTGAATCAGTCTGAAGTCATCATGGTGACAAGCATCTTTACCTGCTCAAACATGGTGCTTATCACAGGGAAAGCCAGCTTTTGAACATCAAAAGATTTTTACACCTTTTTATCATGTGCACTAGTGGCAGACATCCTACCTTTCTATTGAAATAATTTTAGCTAGAGAAGGATTAGCTTATGTCATGGTTTCAGTCATAGACCAGCATCCATCTTGCCCCTTTCTAGAAAGTACCACAATAAGCCTAAGAGTTTGAGTGCAGACAGTAGACTGGGGCTTTTTGTTAGACCTGTTTTGACCTAGTGTGTATAGCAAATTATGATCTAGTTATCTTGTCAAACATTTTTTCAAATTGTATGTAAGCTTGAAGCATTTGTGTTTTCTTCTAACACTGTTCAGATTGATGGGTGTTCCTGAATCCACCATCCCATAAAATGCATGTACACAGATGAGGAAAAGAAAAGATATATAGTAACCATGTGTCACAACTCATAGTTTTCCCAAAGTCACAGTCCTTTAGTATGCACATTATTTTCAGAGCAGTTGACTGAAGCAAAATGCTATGGTATGCGTGTTAGATAGGATATTTGACACTAGGGGTAAAAGTGTGAAAAACATCTGACTTGAAAGCATGCTTTGTAGGTGAGGCTTGCCTTATATTTCTCTGTGCTTGGAAGAATCAAAGGAAAATATAAATGAGATTGATCTATCCTCTGTGTTCATCAACAGTTTGACTGCAATTAAAATTCTCAATCAAAATTTTGTAGACTCACAAATATAAGAATAACCTCTATTTGACTTTTCTCATGGTACATATATAACCCATCTGTAAGAGACTTTAAAACTCTACTTTTCTCTGTAGTGGGGCTTTTGGGAAGACAATGAAAAGTGTGTCTCAAGTCAGCCACAGTTGTTAGGATGCAGGCCACAATCATATGATGAGTTTGGTGTATTTGATGGTTGATGTAATTTTTTCACTAGATTGTGGATTCCTTGTATCACCAGTTTGGATTACCTAGCATAGCTGGTTGCTTAAAAATTGTATACCTCACGAAACAAAGCCTTAGTGAATGAGTAGGGTTTTCATTACCCAAGTCCAGACTTCTTTTTATGAGTAATGGTAGTTTGTCCTTACTCACTCTCACTGCCCTCCTGTAGGGAGCTGCAGAAAACCGCACCCAAAAGATGGCGCCGGTTTCCGCCTTCCGCCAGCCCGACGGCGAGTGCTCTCTGTGGTAAACAACTCCAAATATGGTAAAGGTCATGTATCCTCTTAATTCTGCTTGGAGACAACCTATCCTGGCGCGCCACGTAGGGTTAGGTGATTGGTAGATGTAGACTATATCAGGCCCCGTCTCCCTCGGCCTGGGGCCGCCGCCTCCATTATACATTGTACAAAGCAAAGAGGTTCCCGATTAAACTGTGTTTGAAGAAGATTCCTCGGTGTGGCATCTTTCTTGCTGGTCAAGGGTGGACGCCGCAAGTGGTGGCCCGTATGGGGAATTCAGAACTTCTCACAGTCAGGATGGCGCTGGCAAAACAGTTTTATCCGGTAAAGCGAATGATTAGAGGTCTTGGGGCCGAAACGATCTCAACCTATTCTCAAACTTTAAGTGGGTAAGAAGCCCGGCTCGCTGGCGTGGAGCCGGGCGCGGTGGTGCACGCCTGTAGTCCCAGCTACTCGGGAGGATGAGGACATCATGGAGGAAGAGGAGGAAGAGATTATTGAGCTCATGGAAAAACATTCATTAAAAGTATCAGAAAAACAGCATCCTAAAATGGCGACTGTAAAACAAGGGCACCGCCCTATTGCTCCTCCCCCCTACTGCTCGAAAGAGGAAGTAGGAGGTCCTGGTTGCTCCACCTTCTGTCCGGAAGTGTGGCGTACGGTTCGCACTGAGTTTCGGGTTACTTGACCACTGGCTTATCCAGTTTTTACAGACGGTAACCAACAGAGATATCATGAACCAATTGACTTTAAAATAGTCAAAGCTCTGTCAGAATCGGTAAGCACCTATGGGGTGACGGCAGCTTTTACAATTGCTCAGGTAGAAGCGCTCGGTCGCTACTGTATAACACCCAGTGATTGGACAAATTTGGTAAGAGCTTGCTTATCACCAGGACAATATTTGGATTGGAGAGCTTTTCAAATTGAGTTTGCCAATGATCAAGGTGCGATTAATCGCGCAGCTGGTGATCAATATTGGGATGTGGACATGCTTCTTGGTCAAGGACATTTTGCACAGCAACAAACAGGATATCCTCCTCAAGTGTATGATCAGATTAATCAAATAGCCATTAGGGCTTGGAGGTCTCTGCCTAACAAAGGTGAGGTCAGTGGAAATCTTACAAAGATATTACAGGGTCCTATGGAACCCTTTTCAGACTTTGTGGCAAGAATGGTAGAAGCTGCAGGAAGAGTGTTTGGGGATCCAGATGCTGCTATGCCTTTGATCAAACAGCTGATTTATGAACAGTGTACAAAAGAGTGCAGAGCTGCAATAACTCCATATAAGGGTAAAGGCCTTGAAGTCTGGATGAAAGTCTGTAGGGAGTTAGGGGGTCTGCTGACTAATGCTGGACTAGCAGCTGCTGTGATGCAATTAACTAAGAAAGGTGGAGGTTCAGGAGCTTGCTTTAAATGCGGCAAGCAAGGGCATTTGAAAAAGCAATGCCCCGAGGGAGGAAACACTAAAGTCAATAACTTTGCTCCGCACCCTAAGCAACCTGGCTTATGTCCTAGATGTAGAAAAGGAAATCATTGGGCTAAGGATTGTAGATCAGTAAAAGACATCAGTGGACAGCCTCTTGTTCAGGGGTATGGAGGAGCCTGTTCAAAAAACGGACGACAGGCCCCACGACCCCAGGGCCCACAAATATATGGGGCCATGGAGGATCAGAACCAAGAGCAGAGTCCCGAAACCTGGCCCTCTCTTCGTCATCCGAGGGACTGAGGAGAGCCACTACAGGCTCCACGGGGCTGGACTTACACTCCACCACCAGACTCGTATTAACTCCCAGAATGGGGGTCCAGCTTGTTGACACCGATTTTAAGGGACCCCTTGAGCCTGGCACAGTAGGTTTGCTTATAGGAAGATCATCTGCAGCATTGAAAGGTTTACGAGTACATCCTGGAGTTATAGATCCTGATTACATGGGTGTAGTAAAGATCATGGTAGAATCTCCTAGAGGGATTACAGCCATTTCTCCTGGAGACAGGATAGCACAGTTACTGCTTTTGCCAAGCTTGCATGACAAGTTTCCAGCACAAGCCAGAGAGAGAGGAGAGGGAAACTTTGGCTCCACTGGATCAAACTTAACTTTCCTAGCTTTAGACCTTGATCAACGTCCAACCCTTGAGTTAATAGTGAATGGTAAGAAAATCTTAGGCTTACTAGATTCTGGAGCTGATAAGAGCATCATAGCCACTAAAGATTGGCCCTCTGGCTGGCCTATACAGGTTTCTTCTCAAAGTTTACAAGGTTTAGGCTATGCTAAGGCTCCTGATATGAGTGCTAGACAATTGCCTTGGAAAGATCAGGAAGGGCATTCAGGGACCATGCAACCTTATGTGTTAGACTTACCAATTTCATTATGGGGAAGAGATTTGTTAAAGGATATGGGTTTTAAACTCACAAATGAATACTCAGAAACATCTCAAGGTATCATGAAGCGAATGGGATACGTTCCAGGCAGAGGCCTCGGGAAACATCTGCAGGGTCGTACCAGTCCTATTATTCCACAACCGAGACCAAAGAATCTAGGTCTGGGTTTTTCCTAGGGGCCACTGAGGGAGGTATTCCTATTACCTGGAAAACAGAGGAGCCGGTATGGGTTCCTCAGTGGCCACTTTCCTCTGAAAAACTGGAAGCTGCTAAGACTCTAGTGCGGGAGCAGCTGGATCTGGGGCATATAAAATCCTCTGTATCTCCATGGAATACTCCTATTTTTGTCATTAAGAAAAAATCTGGTAAATGGAGACTGCTTCACGATCTTAGAGCTATTAATCAACAGATGCAAATTATGGGCCCTGTACAACGTGGTCTTCCACTTTTAACTTCTTTACCTGCATCATGGCCTATCATCTCTATAGATATTAAAGATTGCTTCTTTTCCATACCTTTGTGTGCCAAGGATTCAGGGCGTTTTGCGTTTACGCTGCCCTCTTGTAATCATGAACAACCTGATCTAAGGTATGAATGGATAGTGTTGCCACAGGGGATGGCCAATAGTCCTACTATGTGTCAGTTGTTTGTAGCAGAAGCAATTGCTCCTTTGAGAGTGGACTTTCCAAAGATTAGATGTGTTCATTATATGGATGATATTTTATTGGCTGCCAAAGATGATAAAACGCTTAATAAGGCATATACAAAATTGGTAAAATTGCTTGAGATGCATAATTTAGTCATAGCCTCAGAAAAGGTACAAAAGGACACTGTTGTTAACTATCTAGGGGCTAAGATTCTCCCTCATACAATTATTCCACAAAAGATAGAGATTAGAAAAGATAATTTAAAAACTCTTAATGATTTTCAAAAGTTGTTGGGAGATATAAATTGGATAAGATGTTATTTAAAATTACCAAATTATGAGTTGAAGCCATTGTATAATATTCTCAATGGTGATTCAGCATTAGATTCACCTAGGCAGTTAACTGCTGAAGCCAGAGAAGCTTTAAAGAAAGTGGAGACAGAATTACAAAATGCCAGCCTTAAACGGCTAATAGAAAATATGGATATTCTTTTGTGTGTGCTTCCAACATTCTCCCAGCCTACAGCTTTGCTGTGGCAAGATGGTCCGTTACTATGGATTTATTCTAAATCCTCCCCAGGAAAAACTATTGAATACTATCCTGCAGCGGTTGCTGACTTGGCTCAAAATGGGATACAGCAATGTATTCAATATTTTGGGAAACTACCAATTAAGATCATAATCCCTTATACTGCTCAACAAGTTAAGATACTTTGTGGAACTGTGGATGATTGGGCAATTCTTCGATGTGGATTTTCAGGAGAAATAGATAATCATTATCCAAAACACCCTCTAATGTCATTTTTTAAAGAACATCCAGTGATTTTTCCTAAAATTACTGCAGCAGCTCCTATTGCTGGAGCCACAAATATTTTCACTGATGGATCCAAGACGGGCTGTGGAGCCTATGTGATAGAGCATCAGGATCCAGTGCAATTTCAATATCAGCCTGGCTCCACCCAGATTATTGAATGTAAAATTGTTCTTGAAGTGTTTAGAAATTGCCCGTTCTCCTTTAATCTGATTTCTGATTCGGCATATGTTGTGAATACTGTAAAGGCCCTGGAGGTTGCAGGACCTATTAAACCTAATAGTACAGTTTGCAAACTCTTACAGGAGTTGCAAAAGTTGATCTGGCATCGCGATCAGAAATTTTTTATACAACATATTAGAGCTCATACCAACTTGCCTGGACCTCTATCAAAAGGCAATGAGATCGTAGATCTCTGTACTAGAGGGGAATATGTATTTTTCGCTTCCTCTATGGAACGAGCACAGCACTTTCACAAACAATTCCATGTATCTGCAAAAACTTTACAGCAAAGGTTTCAGCTATCTCGAGCAGAAGCTAGACAGATAGTATTGAATTGTCAACAGTGTATAACCTTCTTGCACCCCCCTAGCCTGGGGGTCAATCCCAGAGGGTTATTGCCCTTGAAGATCTGGCAAATGGACGTAACTCATTTTTCAGGATTTGGAACTCTTAAATATATCCATGTGTCTGTGGATACCTGTTCAGGCATCATCCATGCCACCCCTATGAGTGGGGAAAAGGCTCGCAATGTCATTGGACATTGCCTTGAGGCGTGGGCTGCCTGGGGAAAACCTCAGCAATTAAAGACTGACAATGGTCCTGCTTATACAGCTCAATCTTTTACCTCCTTCTGTAAACAGATGGAAGTCCAATTAAACCATGGCCTGCCTTATAATCCCCAAGGACATGGAATAGTTGAAAGAGCCCATCTCACATTGAAATGTTTAATAAACATTGAAAGAATGTTTATTAAAACAAAAAGGGGGAATAGGCCATGGTAGGACACCAAAGGAACAACTATCTTTGGCTCTCTTTACTCTGAATTTTTAAAATTTGGATTCTCAAGGCCTTTCTGCTGCCGATAGGCACCAGACTCAGGCACCTGCTCAGAAGGGCTATGTAAAATGGAAAGATATCCTTACGGGTCTATGGCATGGAAGGGACCCGGTATTAGCATGGGCGAGAGGTTCTGTTTGTGTTTTCCCTCAGGATCAGCAAGACCCGGTGTGGATTCCAGAGAGACAAACGAGGAGGTGCAACAAACAAGATGAAGCCTCCGATATTGATCCTGCTGCTGATCTTGACAACACCGTGGCTGATCCAGGCCAGAGAACAAATCCTGTGGGCCATAGCGAAAGCGTGGCCAATTCCTTTGCCTGTTCATAGCACATCTAAAGTTTTGCCTGTTTTCTTTTCTACTAGTTGTGAATTGGGTTTGCCTTGTGTCAATTTAGATCCTGACACTGCCCAGTATTCAGCCACTAATATTACTCTCAATGGAGCATTATGCTTCTCCCTTATTAATAATTCTAACCCATGCATTTGGTTGAAGAATGGTTCTATTGGCAATTGGCTTGATCCTCTTACTAATAACCAGATCTCGAGTGCTATGCTCACTGAAGCCCTGTCTCAGTTTAGTACAGGCGCTAGTTCTGGCTCTGGCACTGGTACAAATGGAACCAAAGATGTAAATATCACTACATTTCTGATGCTGATGGAGGGGCTCCGACCCTCAAATTCATGCTTTAGTCAAGAGAACTCCACTGCTCGACAAGTCTTGCCTTATTGTGCACCCAATCGAGGCTATCCACCTCATTGGACGCCTTGTCAGAGTCCGGATCACAAACTTAAGCAGATAGCTCCAGGTTTTGAATTTACTCCCCCTCTTGGCAAGTACCAGTATAACCTAACTCAGGGAGGTTCCCAAAGAACAGGCAGTAAAAATACCTGGCCATGGTTTCAATGGGTACTCTCCAACGAGTGTGGAGCATTTACTTCTCTTGAACCTTTTGCGGTTCTCCAGAATCTCTGCATAAGACTTCTTAATGTTTCTGGTACAAGGGATGAGAAGGGACCTTCTCTTAAGAATCTATCAATACATAAAGCTTTGAATAATCTCACTGTTCCAGCTAGCCCAGTATGCTTAAAAGCTCCTTTTTTCTTTCTGCTCTCTAATGCTATTGATGCTACCAAAGAAGTGATCTCGTGCAATTTGACTGATGTCTCCTGCATTGCTAGCCAGTGTTGGAATGGTTCTGCTAATACAGCAGTAGTGATGAGGATTCCTATGTATGTTCCTATTCCGGTCAAAGTGGATACAGGAACGTTTCCCATTACGGAAATCATCAGAACCAAACGGGATTTTGGCATAACTGCAGCATTGGTTACTGCCATTACCCTTTCTGCAGCAGCGGCTACGACTGCCGCCGTTGCCATGGCTGCTCAGGTCCAATCAGCTGAGACAGTCAATGACATTGTGGAAAAAACAGCTACAACATTAACTACCTTGAGATCTATTGATGGCCACTTAAAAGCTGGCATTCTAACTGTGAACCAAAGAGTGGACCTGTTGCAGGAACAGGTGGATGATTTAGTAACCTTAACTTCCATAGGATGCATTCATTCCTTTTCTTCTTTGTGTATCACCTCCAGGATGGCCAATAATTTCACGAAGAACAGCAACCTGAGTTGGCAGCTGAGTGCCTACCTTCAGGGAAATTGAAGTCAACAGTTCGAGAACCTGACAGACTCCCTGACACAACAGATTATTGCCGTGAATGCTACACGCCTGAGCCTGCCCACTGTTAATACCCTCTTAACTACCCTTAAGCGAGCCTTTAGTTTAGTTAGGGAATGGGCTGGATTAGGGGTTATGTTTTCCATGATGCTGTTAGCCATTTTTGTTTGCTTGTGGTGCCTATGCAGGATCAGGAAGTCGCAAAAATCCCAAGCTGCTATGTTGGTACAGGCCTTTGCTGCTGTGGAAGCAGGACAGTCCCCTCAAGCATGGTTATCCATGCTGACAGACAAATAGATGTCTGTCTCGCCCTTGCTGAGTGAGTGATGCGTATCTGAATCAGTCATGCTCAATGACGGGCACCTACCCTCATGCTGAGCGAATAAGCATACATGTGTTCCCTTCAACCTAAGACATGAGCCTGTGAGGGCGACACAGTGACTCTTTGACGGGTAAGATAGGGACACTGGGGTTGAACCTAAGACAGAGATGACTGAAATCTGACAACAGATAGATACTGCTACTCCTATAATATTAAAACAAAAAGGGGGAACTGTAGGGAGCTGCAGAAAACCGCACCCAAAAGATGGCGCCGGTTTCCGCCTTCCGCCAGCCCGACGGCGAGCGCTCTCTGTGGTAAACAACTCCAAATATGGTAAAGGTAATGTATCCACTTAATTCTGCTTGGAGACAACCTATCCTGGCGCGCCACGTAGGGTTGGGTGATTGGTAGATGTAGACTATATCAGGCCCCGTCTCCCTCGGCCCGGGGCCTCCGCCTCCATTATACATTGTACAAAGCAAAGAGGTTCCCGATTAAACTGTGTTTGAAGAAGATTCCTCCGTGTGGCGTCTTTCTTGCTGGTGAAGGGTGGACGCCGCACCCTCCCCCATCTTTCTTTTCTGGTCCACTTCCTGCCTTGTAAAAATCCCCATCCCCTAATTCTTACTTTATTGTCACATGTCTGTCTTCTCTGATTTATTGCAAAATATATATTGTGGTGGATTGAATAAAAGATACGCTTCAAAAACTCAGATATTTGAACACTTGGTTCCCAGGTGGTAGTACTGTTTGGAGAGCATTAGGTGGTACAGCAGTGTTATAGGAAATATTTCACTGGGGATGTGCTCTGAGATTTTGTATTCTTGTCCAAATTCAATTTGTTTTCTTTAAATGATGTTTACTGTAAGAATATGAGTTCTGAAATTTCTGCTTCAGCTGCCATGGTTTGGTTTACTGCCATGCTTTCCCGATATGAAAGGCTGCATCCCTCTCAGACTGTAAGTCAAAATAAAATCTTCTATAAGTCGCTCTTAATCATCCTTGGTTATTGCAGCAACAGAACAATAACTAATACTTGCATATAATTATATTTACATATATATTTTTTAATAATACAGCTTCTACTTATGAAAAAGAAACAAAATTTTTCTTCTTTTCTTTAATTTGTCTTTTTGGTGAACCTTTATCACATTCCGCAACAGTATGCTTCCAACACAATAATTCCTCTTCTATTTTCACATCATGTGTTTGCATGTATGTGTGTTTTATTTTTTTTTCCTTTTTGGTAGCTTTATTTCTTCAGATTAGAGATTACAATTTAATTTCTTCTTGTCTCTTCCTTACGAGCTACAAATTCTTGGTTATAGAAGTCTAATTCATCTTCTCCCACTGGGAAAGGGAACATTATTCTTCAAATGGAGGGAGGCAGGGAGAGCAGGGCAGTTTCCAGAGAAAGAAAGAGTAGGTAACTTCTACCAGACAGAGGCAGAGGGCACAAGGACTAACTTAACTTGATGGTCCTGCCTACTCAAGAATGAAAAAACACAAATAAATGCCAACTGCTAAAAGTCAGGGTGCTTTCAAGTTGTTTCTGCTTCCTGTTTGACATCATAGGAAAAAAAAAAAAACCTACAGGATACAAACAATCAGTGCAAGACAATGGCAAACAACACAACAGCAGCATGAAGAAACCATGGCAGTCCTCAAGACTCCTTGGTTCCTGCACAGCAGGTTCTGTGTCCAGAAGTGTCTCCTATTCAAATTAGGTTATGTGGAAGGTTGCTGCTAAGAGTTGAAAATGAGAAGCGATTTGGGTCACTGTGAAATGACCCCAGAGTAGGTACTGCAGAGCATAGCCACGGTTACCAAGAAAAATGTGGCTAGAAATACAAGAAGTTATAGTGCTCAAGCAGGCTCTAAGAGGTGAAATCCAAGTCCTGCAAGCTGTCTTGGACATCACTGATGTCTTTGCTGTCAATGCCACTATCATCTCTGGCCAGGTTCTCCTGCTGACAGGCCTTTTCAGAACCAGGAGGTGTGTTGCCCTGATTCTCCTTGGAACCCAGAACCACAAATATGTTTTTCTTCATCACCAGCTGCCGTATTAGCTGATCGACCATCTGTGAGAGATCTTGCTTCAAGCATTTGCATCCTCTCCATCTGCATAGTACTTGGGCTTCACCTCACTAACCTGGAAGTTCAGGGTGTTGGAATAAAGATGCAAGGCTGCTCAGTTTTGATGCTGAAGTCCTCGATCGTGGCACATGAGGCCTGGTCCATCAGCTTCTGGTCCAGTCAGGGACGCTGGTGGGAGCGTTTCACAGACAGTGAGGTAATGTGTCCATGAGGGACATCATCAGGATCCACCTCCATTTTTGGCAGGACATAGCCCACAATTTTCCCATCCTCCTCCTCAGCAATGTAGGGGAGCTGGGGCTAGGAGAGGCTGTGATAGAAATAGTACTTCATCTGGTGGTTCTCCGGCAGGAAGAGAGGGTTGCAATGCTCCCTGTTCATCAGCTTGTCTGGTCCAACACGGCGGATGTTCATTTTGGCAGCAGACAGGCCTATCAGACTCCAGGAACAAGAGAGGGTGCCACGGAGCACAAGCGACACCAACACTGTTTGCTTTAAAACAGCTGGGATATCCAAACAGGACTCATACAAGATGAGAAGGATCTCCCACAATGTTCCATTTCGTTTTGGCGATACTGTACAGAACCTCATCGATCTTCCTGAAATAGGGGTCACGGCCGTGTCCGAAACTAACGACAACCATGCGGTCCTCCTCTGAAAGGATGCCCTTGTCTACCTGCCAGCCATTGTGCAGATGAGGAAGCATGTACCACTTTCTTGAGCGGGCCTGAGTGGCCGGGTGATGCATGCTGCCTCGTGAGAGCTCACGCAGCCCACTGCCTGTTCCTCCAAGCAGCCACAGTGCCTGCAGCGCCCGGAACCTGCTGGCATTAAATTATGTTCTGGATGTGTTGAAAACATACTATTCTTTCTAAGTGAAGTTTATTTTGTTTAATATATGGACCTCTTGTTATCCATTTTCCTACAAATTACATAATTCTTTAAGTAGTCAAGTGATTGTTTTGTAAATGTTAACCAGATTTTCTTTGTTCACCAACTGATGTACATTTAGTAGGGTTTCCTGTTTTAATTATTGTTAACAGGGTTGAAAGTGAACATATTCATAACATATGAATGTGTTCTAGCTTGGTCTTTCAAATCCATAAACAGGAGTGATATAGATGAATGGTTTCATGGGTTTTTGTTTGTTTGTTTGTTTGTTTTTAAGAACTTTCCTTAGAAGATATTTATATTTTTCTTCACTGATGTTTGTTGATCTTATTTATTTTGTATAAGAAACAATTTTGTTCATCTTATGTGCTATTCATTCAGTCTCCAATAATGGATTACTACCATGGTCTTCATTATTGCTTTCCATCTGCTACTCTTGGATTTAATATACTATTGCTTTTCTAAGAGCTTTAAGAGTTAACATTGTTATTTATCTGGGATTTTTCATTCTGATCTTTTATTGAAAATAGATTCTTCTTTCATATATTACATCCCAACTACAGTTCCGCTTTCTCTATTTTTCCCAGATACCCCCAACACTCCTCTCCCCTAGATCTACTTCCCCTGTATTTCCTCTTCAGAAAAGTGAAGTCCCCCAAGAGAAGAACGCCACAGAGGACAAAACAGAGAAAAATCAAGATAAAGCAAAAGCCCTCAGATGGATTCTGAACAATACGAAGAAAATAGTCTCATTCACAGGCAAAAGAGTGAGAGATACATTTGGTTCTACTGTTAGGAGTCTCACATTATCCTCTTCTGTCTCAAAGTTTCATGTTAATTATACTTTCTGTTTTATTTCATTTTAGAAATTTAAAATTCTTCTACATTTTTTCAATGATTGCAGAGTATTTTTAAATTCAGCAATTGTTTGTATGTTTTCTGTGATTTGTAAGTTTATTTATTCTGTGGTCTAATAAAATACAAGAAATTATTATTCATTCTATATTTTTGAAGATAACCAAAATTTAAAAATTGCATTATTACATAGAATGTGACATACATTTGTGAAGGTTCTAAGAGCTATTGAATAGATTGTATGTTTCCTAGCTGTTTTGATTAAATATTCTGCAGATATCTGATACGTCCCGTCTGTTTAACTCTAAAATTTCATTATTGGTGATTTGATTTGATGATATCTCAAAATGTAAGAGTCTGAGTTTGATATTGAAACTACTCAAAAGTATTGTATGGTGGCATTTCTGATATTTTATATCTGTGGTTTTTGATTTGTGAACTTGGGATCCCTGGAAATAACTCATATCCAATTGTAGCATTTTATTGATGAATTGTACTTTACCATTGGCTTATTTGCCTGTTCTGACTAATTTTGATTTAATGCCTACACAAGTGACTGCATCGGTTGGTTATATGCCTCTGTTTAATTGATAATGTGAGTTCCATGCTTTTACTCATATTCTGTGAGTCTATTTGTCTGTGAGGGGTATTTCATGGAGATAACAAAACCTTTGGGATTGTTTTAAATACAGACAACACATCTGTGTTAATTTAACAGGCAATACAGGTTATTATAATTGGATGAGGTTTGCACTTTCCTTAAGTTGTGATATTATAATATGCTTGGACTGTATTTAGATTATTAGTTGTTAGTTTCTTTCCTTGTTATTGGTATCAGTATTTTGCTAGTTTCCCTTTTGGGAAATGACAGACTCTTCTCTAGTTACTTATTGTGCATGGACTTCTCTCATAAACTTTTCTGTGCTCTATGGACTAAGATCACCTTCTTTACCATCCTGTCTTTAAGACTTATTTAAATATATTCTGAAGTGTTAGGTTGGTGTCCATGAATTGTTTTATCTTGAAATGTCTATGTTAGTCCATCAATGTAAAGAAACAGCTTTGTTAGACTCTGCAGTCTTATTTGGGATGTGTTTAATTTAGGGCTTGAAATATGTCATGCTGTATATTCCTGGCTTTGGGGTTTGCCCATGAAAAATGTGATGTGTTTTCTGAGAAAGTGAAGTAGATTGATATTTTCTGAGTGCAGTTGCTAGTGTGTTTCCTTTGCTTTGTATTTTGACATCTTGAATATAAGACAGAAAATGAAGAAAACAAGACGATACCTGCCTATGTAGCTTCCTTGCTAATGGTTAACTCTCATATAAAAGATGTTATTTGGGCTGTTGAGGTGAAAAGTCATCAACAGTCTTAATCACCAATAAACTGAAATCAACAATAGATGTGGCAACATGGTTGTGGCAATAATAGGCTCCAAGTCTGAAGTTATAACTATCATTTTGTTAGTAGATATAATATCAAATTCTGCCTTAAATTTATATCTCTGTACTATTAGAATAGGGCAACTTTTAAATCACTGCTTTGAGAAGTGACTGGTTGTTAACACCAAATTCACAACTGATCACAGTGTAGAGAATAAAGAACTATAGAGGTCTCACTCATCCTGTTTTGGTGGTAAAACAATGGAAAAACAGCCTGTGCTACTTTGGAGGTCTCTGGGATTCCTCCGAGCCACAACTCAGAGGTATTATTCAGTATGTGGCTCTGTTTTGTAGTTTTTTGGCAACCTATTGCTTTTTGAATAAGTACAACCTTTATTCAGGGCAAAAACAACTAAACTCTTCTATATGAATAAAATATTAGGTTTGCATATGGTTGTTTCAAGCATCTTTAGTATTAGTTATTTTTCATTAAACCCTTGTTCTTCCCTAGCATCCCATCTATCTCCCAACTTAAACATCCCTCCCTGTAATTCACTCTTTCCTTATCTTTTTGTCTGTTTCCTACTATCCATAATTCCTTATTATCCTTATTTTTCATCACAACCATGTCCCTTTCTATTTTCCATTATTCTATACATACTCCTTATTAAACACAAATCCAAAGTGTCAATGCAAGAACCAGATATGAATGAGAACATGAGAGACTTAACTTTTGTGTCTGGGTTACCCGACTTAGTAAATGTTTTCTTGACCCAATCATTTTTCTGTGAATTCTGAAATTTCTATTTCCCTAGTAAAATTCCACTGTATGCAGGAGTAAGTTTTATTGTCCATTCACCAGTTGATAGACATCAATATCCTAGCTATTATCACCTACATTATTTTAATTATGTGTACATATACATACAACAGGATGGTGGGTTGTAGACATGTGTGCAGGTGACCATGATATTGAAAAGAAGGTGATACTTCTTCTGGAACTGGAGTTATGGGTAACTATGAGCTCTCTGATGTGCTGAAATGAAATTTGTGTTCCTTGAAGAGAAGCATGTTCTCTTTCCCTGGGAGCCATTTTCACATGGTCTTTGAACATTTAAAATGTTGATTCTGAAATATGTTTCTTGGTATTTCAATTATGCAATTTTCATTTACTTCAACTATTTAGAAATTATGAGGATATGAAGGATGCTTATTTTCCCCCTCTTTCATCCTGTTGGGTTCTGTGTATGTATCCTCTTGATTTATTTTATTTTATGTCTTCTGAACTCTCACATTTGTTTTGTTTTATGTGAGTCTACTTTGTATGCAGTGCTCACTTGCACCCATGATTTTTGCTACTACAGAAAAGATATCATACAGTATCTGGACAATTTCTTGACAAGTTTGGTATTAAGATGCAGTTATAAACACTTGTGGACTTCTCTTATAACTATAATGAGATTCAGAAACAGAGCATCCAGGATACTTTAAAGATAAATATAGTTGAAAGATTTAAAATGGTAAGCATATTGAAATTAAGAAATATAGTAGAAAAAGGTAAAAGGGGAATAATGGTAAAGCAGGAATGGAGGGAAATGTACATGGGTTTGAGCTACAAGTAGCAAAATAGGAAATAGTAAAAAATAAGTGTCAGAATATCAGGAAGTCTGGTGTGAAACAGGATCTCCTAGAAACAGTATCATAAACATAACCAGAAAATGGCAATATCAGTGGACATTTTAATGTAGAAGGGGAAATTGTACAGAATACCAGTTCTAGAAAAACAACTGTAGGTAAGTAGGAGAAGGAAAATTGCACGCCCAGAAGAGTCTTTTTATTAGTTGTCTAATGCAAGGTTTACAGCATTTAAATCATATACATACATAAAAAAGACTCATGAAGTTCTATAATGTGTATATGTATGCATACACAATATACGTAAATGTATGTAACAATAACAATCAAAGTAAAGGAGGAACAAGAGAGGCTGCAGAGAGGACAGAGAGGGGTGAATGTGATGTAATTCTATCTTTTTTCTTAAAAACGTACTTTTAAAAAGAAGTCAAAATAGCCTATTTAATCAAGAAAAAGTGAAAACAAAAGAATTAATTAAAATAAATATTAAACCTCAAAATAAAAGCATTAAAAAATGTAAAATGTACATTAGGTAGTACATCATTAGGTAGTAATTCTTTGTTGAAATAAAAATGTTCTCTCTAAACCTTACATTATCTTTTATAACTGACTCTTCATATGAGAAGAACGCCACTATCCTTCATGTGTTTTAAAAGGAAGTATTCTATTATGTTTTCCCTGCTGGGATATTTTCCAGAACCAGAATTTGCATCCCATTTCCCAAGTTGCATTGTTCCTGAAAAATACCTAGCAAGTCACACCCCTATCTCTGTATCAGACCTTTCTCAGGTGTAAGGAGGGATCATATTTATGAAACCTAGTTCCAAAGACAGAATCTTAGAGTGTAGCTTCATTCATACATGCCATGGCTGTTTGCTTCTCATATAATATGACTATTATGAACTAGGACTCAAGCTCTTTTCCCATCAATAGCATTAGTTGTTGCCTGAGCACAATTACATGCCCTAGTCTCTGTGATGTTCAGCTCACTTCTCACGTTGATGTGATTGTCAAGCCACCTACTCATCAGTAGAGTTATTTTCCTCAGTTTGGAGATACAGTAATGCCAGAATTTCTGCCCTTTGGAAGAGATCAATTTGGCCACAAGATCTCTCAGAAACAGTCCACTCTGTGTTCCAGCCAGAGAGGGGGTATTAGCTTGTGACCAATCCCTTTTGAAAGCCTACTTTGTGAGCACTAAATTTGTCTGCTTATAGTCCCTTTTGACTGTAATTTGAGAAGGCATGCATGGTTCATAGGTCCACCAGATTCAAAAGAACGAAACAAACTTTCAGTGGAGATATAATAATATCCCATAGTATGAAAGTATATGGAAATATATGTATCAGATTTTTCTATTTTCTATCTAGACTATGCATCCCCTGCTGATATTGTAACAATTTTAGCATATTGAGTAATTGCAGTGGAGACAAGTGCTAATGATGAGCAAAGGATCCTATCTGAAGTTATCAACCAAAAACAGTGTGAGTTGATGAATGATGGCTGTTTGAAGCACATCTACATTTGCAGAAAGCTCACTCTTCACCACAGGCTGAAATGTTAGCTTACAATCAGAACCAATGCCTCCATCAAAATCTTAAAATATGAATTACTGCTTGCATTTTTTACTTTCTGGTGCAATGATTAAATACTATGACCAAGGCAACTTAATAAAGAGTTTATTTTAACTTATAGTTCTGGAATGACAAGATTCCAGAATACAGAGCAAAGGCATGGCAACAACATGATGGAATAAACAGGAAACGAGAGCTTACATTTATAACTGCAGTACAAAGCAGAGATAGCAAACTGAAAATATTATGAGACCTCGAGCTGTCCAAGTCTTCCTTCAGTGACATACTTCCTCCAGCAAGGCCTCACCTCATGATCCTCCCCAACAACAATACCAACTGACAATCAAATATCCAAACACCCTAGACCAGTTGTATTCAACCTTCCTATAACTTCAACCTTTTAATATAGATCCTCATGTTGTGGTAACCCCAATCACAAAATAGTTTTTGTTGCTACTTCATAACTACAATTTTGCTGCTGTAATGTAAATATATGATATGCAGGATGGTTGTAGGTGATCCCTATGAAAGTGTCAGTCAGCCCCAAAATGGTCGTGACCCACAGCATGAGAACTACTACCCTAAACTATGGTGTATATTTCTCATTTGTATTACCACATTGGTTTAGGATTAAACAATGAGCAAATGATATAAAGGCAACAGAGAAACTTCTGGGGGTGGTTAGACTGCTCTGCAGAAAATGTCAACATATTACCATATTGAATGCCACAGCCTATCCCCTAAATCAGGTCCAGCTATGTATCTTCAACAAATTAATACAAGCAAATGAATCAACAATGAACATCAGAAAAAGAATATGTACTCAATGTTACCACATAGGATGAAGAAACAAAGAGCTCCATCCAACTCCCCAAGCCTGTTTTTGGATCATAAAGTGAGACTAAAGTTTAAGTACAGGGCTGGGGATAGCATATCTAAGCAGTCTTGGTTAAGGTCTGGTATTGTAAACCATCGACCTATAACTGTGTGGCCTTTCAGTCTTATCCTGTAAGATAAACTGACAAGTTCTTAGAACTCTGTGAAATATCATTCAGGAGACAAAAGCCACAGGAAATATAATTTTTTATGGGCCCAAAGTTTGAATATTCAGTAGTTCTATGAGACACAAATGTTTCTTTAAAGTTCTTCATTTCTGCCAGACCAGTTACAAATACAGCTGTAAATCAAGATGATAACCATAGGAGAGACTTGAACCTGGTGAAAATCCTTTAGGTCCACCCAAGAAAGGCCAATGCCTGTGACTTATCACCTTTCTAAGAAACAATTTCTCTAATGTTTTACTAACCTGACTGTTATTGCTTTAAGGTAATATTATGTAGCATATTTTCTAGGTCTCCAGATCTCTTTCCAGAAAAGGATCTTCAAGTTCTAGTTCTTATTGACTATTTCATTCTACTGCCCTCTGCTTCTGTGTCTTCATGGGTGTTTTATTCAGTTACATAAGCAGACATTACAGTAGCCTCTACTCAGGTAAAGACACCCTCTTTCACTTAAACCATAGAGACTTATTAGTAGTTATGAATGCTCAGCCTTAACTTATGCTTGCCCCATTAGCTCTTAAAAATTTGTTTAACCTCTGTTTGTTCATGCACATTTTGCCTCAGAGCCTTTTACCTTTCTTTAATTCTGCATGGCCTATTCCATGTCTCTCTATCTGGTGGCTGTCTAGATAAATGGCTCTGGGTATCCTTCCTTCCTTCCTTCCTTCCTTCCTTCCTTCCTTCCTTCCTTCCTTCCTCCCTACCTTCTTTCCTTTCTTGTTCTCTCCTTTTTCTCCTCTAAAGCCAAGATGAGATTCCTCTCCTATGTATTCTTTCTGCCTTCCAGCTGTACCTAAGCATCACCTGCATAGCTATTGACTATTCAGCTTTTATTAGATCAATCAGGTGCCTTAGAGAGAGAAATCGAAAACACATGCAATACATCTTTACAACATTAAAACATGCAGCATACATTTACATAGTTTAAGTAATATTTCATACCTGTAGAAAAAAGGAAAGAATATCACAATATATTAACAAGTGAAACCTGGGTCCTTTTCCAGAAAAACATGGCTATGTCTGCTGAAGTTCTAAATGTTGTGTAATATTTACTTCCCTATTTCTATGTTATCACTATAACACTGGATGTGCCTTCTCCTCTTCTAATTATTTTAAATTAAAAATGTTAAAAACTTTTTTGTGTGTGTCTTTGTATAGAGAGAGGGAATGGACACCTAATGTGACAGAGGCCAGAAGACAGAGTTGGAGAGTGAGTTTTATCTTCCCACTTTTATTTGGGCCCTGAGAACCAAACAGATTTTCAAGTATTGGAGGAAAGTAATTTTATCTATTTAGATACCTTGCCAGTCCCCTCATTTTTCTGTTTTTGACACTGGAAACTGGTTGAGAAATTTAACTGGATTTAACACTTCATGTCCTTGAGATAGTGCCCTCATTTTTACATTAGCTACAATGTATCTAATCATGACCTTGTCAATGACAACTACTGGCCCAACACTTAGGTATTTCTTTTTGTTGGAAAATTTTCGAAATTATGGTTCCAAAGAATAAGTCAAAGTAAGAAGATTTTTGAAAATCAATGTTGTTGAAATAAGTATATCAGACATTTAACTTATATTTAAAAGTCAGATATTCTTAGAAGGTTATTTGTGAGGGCATCTCCTCATAGAAGTGACTTCATTACTTAACAAAAATTTTCTCCTATACTACCACAATGAACTCAGATTCTGTCCCTAGACCATATAATTCATTTAGAAAAAAACGAGATGAAATGTAAAATTGAAATGGATATCAAAAGTCATGATAAGAAAATCTATTTTTTTCTGAAATGATGATTCAAAATTTTAGAGCATTTATTTAGTCATAGAATTTAGGCAATGAAAATTTAAATATTTTAATATATTTTAGTTTTCAAGCAAATAAGTTATTCTAGTTCTTTGAATATTAACTGGGAGTTGAAGGTGATTCTTGAGGGTAGTTTTAAAAAGGTATTCATTTGTTTGAATACATCTCTCTCTCTCTTTCAATATGTGTGCCTGTGCATGCATTTGTGTGTTTGTGAATATGTGGTATTGGATGGAGGAAATGAGGATACAGAGCCTGTGGAAAAATTTCTTTAAGCACCCAAGATGAAAAATTTAGTGAAGGAAAAATACAAACTTACTTGAATACATTGGCTAATGATTGTGTGTTATTATTGATGATTCAAATAGTAAAAAGGGGTCAACACAAACCAACCACAAATATTACCATGGTTTAATTAAAAGTCATAATTAATTCATGAAGAAATACTGTGAGATACATGGAGGTGTCCTTTATGTGCTTTCCATGAAGCCAAAGGGAAATGAGATTCCATTGGTGAGGATAGTTAAAAAGATAAAATGCACAGCAGCATGTCCTTACAGTTGATGTTCTTCAGTCCTGGGTGGACACTGTCATATCATTTCCTCACATCTTTCCCTCAGTATACAGATATTTTGATGGAAATAACCAGGGTGATTTAATTTACTGATTCTTCTTGATAATACTAATAGAAAATAATTGTAACTTTCTATTATAAGCATAGTGTAAATCTCTTTTTCCCTTTTCTTATGCCAAATGACACTACTTGGTAGAAAGTGTTATATAAAGAAAGGCACCATTCAAGCTTGAGGACTCATTTTAATTATCTTATGATGACTTCCATGGTGCTATTAAAGCAAAATCCAATCTCCCAGCAAGACATAAACTCTTGAACTCTTTTCAGTTTCTCCTTGTTTTTTATCTGATATGAGTCTGTGAAGATGAAAAAAGAACACGGCTTTACTCCTCTTCCAAAATATTACTATGCAGATACCAAAAAAAAAATTGAGCTTCACATTGCCAACATGTACTCTATGATTTTACAAAAATTCATTGACAAAATGATGATGAGTGTTCACCACAAATTATCAAGGAGAATGATTTAAGATTTTGTTCTGTCATCTTAATTAAGTCATCTTTAGTACACACCCCAAATTATCCATCCTACTTCTGTTTTCATGTAAATAAACCTATTCTGGAGTTAAGAAAAAGAAAATTTAAAAAGTTAACATGTAAGGAATTGAATTTGGAGCTTTCTAGATATGATCCACATAGCCTAGCTCTATTCCAAGTCCCTGAATGAGCAAATACATACATATCTTTTCATTTGATACATCCCAAATACTTTTATTTACTTAGTTCTTGCCTGCCTAGGATTTTCTGTCATAAATTACACACTTCATTAAGACACATGAATATCTCTAGAATCTAAGACAGATAAAGGTTTGACATAGTATTATTTTGTGAAAGATGATGGCATTGTTACAATATTTGTTGGATAACTTGGCTTGAATTTTAAATTCTATATTTTATTTATCTATCTTATAAAAGTAAAACAAATTCCTCTCATTGGTTACAATAGCTATTTTGTTTAATGGGAAAAAAAGTTGAATATGGCTTATGCAAAAGTTTTCACTCAAGCAGTACAAGATGAAATATGTTTGTAATGTTCTGTATGGAACAATCTCTGAAAAAATTTAAAAAGCATCAATTATTTTTCTACCATTTTCCTAATGTCACAAACTCTCATGAGATATGGACTAAATAACAAAAAGACATGGCACAAGAACTTCTCATCTGACAGTTTCAAATAGCTTTAAATTTATCTTTTACTTTAGTACTCCAAAAATATGACAAAATGCCCATATTACATTCATTGAACAGTCTTGCACTGCTTTAACATACATGTCTTGTGTAGACATTATAATATAGTAGATTAAAATTGTTCATCGGAGGAATATTTACTTATTTACAATACTTTGTTTTTGCCATAAATTTCCTGAGTGTGCATATAGGTATATGAAACTTTTAATTTTTTTATTTTCTTCTTTTTATTTTTAGTTACTCTTTTTAGGTTTTGAAACTATATTATTTTCCCTTCTTTTCTCTTCTTCCAAACCTGGCCACATACCTCTGCTTGCTCTCTTTATACATATGCATGTGAGGCTTGCGTGAATATGTATGCATGTGTGGAAGTACCCACAAAGACCAGAGAGCATGTCAGATACTCTGTAATTCAAGTTATAGGAGGATGTGTGCCACCAGAAATGGGTGCTGGGAAGAGAATTCAAGTCAGCTGAAAAAGCAGTATGTACCCTTAACAAGTGGATCATCTGTTCAACCCCCTGTATTTAACTTTGCATTCTGTTTCATTTATTGATAAGGTATGCAGTGCTTTATTTGGAAAATATGCTGATGAGTAGAAATACTGTTTTAGTTTAGATTTAAATTTTTATCTAATTTGCATTGATTTCTGGTCTTCTGGGTGAAGAAAGAGCAAAGCTCATCTGCTTCATTTGAAATTTAATTATTTTGATAATGTAAGCAGACAATTCATGTAATTTGGAATGACCTATAATGTTTGTTTATAGAGAGAATTATTTTCCACAAATTATTTAGCAAATTACTTTTAACTCCATTATGTCATAATGTGTCTCATTTACATTTTTCCCCTTTGGATATTTATGAACAATTAAGCCATTTCTTTCTATAACTACACTTTTTCTTGCATTTACTTTTGCTAAAAAAGAATCACAAATGACCATTCTAAACCTAAAACTACAGATTCTTTTCAGTATGAATATGCATATTTGTTCTATTTTATTGTATTTTTTACCTCTCGTCTAATTTATAACTCTTCAAATCATGAATTATGGGGCACATACTGTGCAAAGTGGCTTTCTATGAATAAAGCTTTTATTTTGTATGAAGAAAAGAAACAACCATAGAGGAAACAAGAGAAGGGAGCAGTGAAGTGAGGGTTCATGGGTGTCTGTGTTAGAGATCTAGGATCTACAGTAAATTTGAGTTGCTTTTAATGGCTTCCCAGCATGCTTCCTGCATTCCAATCACATTCTTGACTTCAGAAGACTCAAAGGAAATAGTAAAAAACAAACAAACAAATAAATGAACTCCTATTCCTGAATTCTCACATGAGACTTAGTCTTTCTACTTTTGAATGGTAATGAGCCATGATTCATTTATTTAACTTAGCTGTGAGCAGAACATTATGAACCTATGACACGTATTTCCTAGTCTTTAGATTAATTCTAATTTTTAAATTATTTCATATATACATATATATGTATATATGAAAAAATTTACCATGCTAAGGGACCAATTATAGCCATACATATGATCATTTTCACACTTCATTATCCTCTCTTAGCCCATTGTCTCTCTCATCTTTCTTTGCAGCAAGTCCATTTCCAAGTTGATGCTACATTGGTCTTTTCTTTTTGTGTTATGCACATTTAGTTTTTTATGATTTCTTGCTTGTATGTCCATGAGTGTTTAGAATTTATTTACTAGAAAAGGAGTATCTATTGGTGAACAACTCTCAGAGGCTATGCCACTAAGTATAAGGATATTCTTCCCTATCCCCTAACATGCCTTAACTAAGTTTGATCCCTCAGTGAAGCCAGGACTTTGTGAGTCCCTACTTCATAAATGATGAAATACAGACATACCCAGCCTTATGTGACTTTAGGCAGATAATGACAGTAACAACGATATTGTGAGTAAAGTGGCCATGTCAAATCTACATGACACTGTTCTATGGTATTCTTATCCAGTCTTTGGCTCTTATTATTTTTGACCTCTTCCAAGTGTTTGAATGATATACCTGAAAAGTACTTTTAACATAAGAATATAGGGATATTGTCAATAAATATCCCAACAGATTCATCATACATAGTTTGTCAAAATTAGAGGCTTCCACTAAGAATATATTTCATGTTTTGTCAAATTTACACATGCAGGATTTCAATGAGGTACATAATATGTTACATAATTTCTACTAATTGAGACAATTTATTCTATTTTGAAAAAAACATGATAATTTTCATACTGGAAAGCAATGAGAATATTCACTTGTATAATATCTGTAAGTTTGGATCATTATAATAAAGCCTAGCTTCTGTAAGATAAAAGACACAGTCAACATGACAAAACAGCAGCCCATGGAATGGGAAAAGATCTTAATGAACCCCACATCTGATAGAGGACCGATTTCCAAAATAAATAAAGAAATCACTAAGCTAGTCACCAAAACATCAAATAATTCAATTAAAAAGTGAGGTAAAGAACTAAACAGAGTGTTCTCAAAAGAGGAATCTAAAATGGCTGAAAGACACATAAGAAAGTGTTCAACAGGGAAATGCAAATCTAAACAACTCTGAGATACCATCTTACTCCTGTCAGAATGGCTAAATTCAAAAACACCAATGACATTTTATGCTGGAGAGGATGGGGAGAAAGGGGAACACTTCTCCACTGCTGGTGGGAGTGCAAACTCATACAGCCACTTTGGAAATCTGTATGGTGGTTCTTAAAGAAAATGGGAATCAGTCTACCACAAAATCCAGCAATTCCACTCTTAAGACTATACCCTAAAGATGCACATTCATGAAAAGACATCTGTTCAGCTATGTTCATAGCAGCATTATTTGTAATATCCAGAACCTGGAAACAACCTAGATGCCCCTTAACTGAAGAATAGAGAGAGAAAATGTGGTACATTTACAAAATGGTGTACTACTTCACAGAAAAAATAAATAATGGGAACTTGAAATTCACAGGCATATGAATGGAACTAGAAGAAACCATCCTAAGCAAGGTAACCTAGTCACAAAAAAAACAAAAATGGTATGTACTTGGATTTTAGACATAGAGCAAAGGATTACCAGCCTACAATCCACACCATCAGAAAAGCTAAGAGACAAAAACAACCCTAATAAAGACATACATGGTCCACTGGAGAAGGGGAACAGGACAAGATCTGCTGAGATAATTGTGAGAATGCAGGGAGGGGAGAGTGAGTTAGGAGAAAAAGAAGGGGAGAAGAGGAGGGTAGAGGAGGACATGAAAGAGCAGGAAGATTGAGTCATGGGAAGAATAGAGGAAAGCAAGAAAAGAGATACCATAATTTAGGGAGCCTTTATAGTTTAAAGAGAGTTCTGCCACTAGGGAAATGTTCAGAGATCTACAAGGTTGACCCCAAATAACAATCTAAGCAATAGTTGACAGGCTACCTTAAATGCCCTTTTCCAATAATGAGATTAATGACTACCTATATGCCATCCTAGAGCCTTCATCCAGTATCTGATGCAAGCAGAAACAGACACACACAGCTAAACACTGAGCTGAACTCTGGAATCCAGTTACAGACAGGGGTAAGTGATGAGCAAAGGGGTCAAGGCCAGGCTGGAGAAACCCATAGAAACAGCTGACCTGAGCAAGGAAGAGCTCATATTCCCAGATATCCCAGACTGATATCTGGGAAACCAGAATAGGACTGTTCCAGACCCCCTGAACAGGATATCAGTTTGGAGGTCTGGTTAATCTATGGGGCCTCTAGAAGTGGATCAGTATTTATCCCTAGTACATGAATGGACTTTGGGAGCCCACTCCATACAGAGGGATACTCTCTCAGCCTAGACATACAGGGAGGGTCTAGGTCCTGCTCCAAATGATATGACTTTTGGTCATATGCCCTGAACTCCATTATATGAGTTTCCAGTAAACCATATAGTTTTGTTGTTGTTTGTTGGTGTCTAGGTTCTTAGGAATCACTCTTACCATTAGCTACAGATACTTTTTTCAACAGAGATCCTAGTCTTCAGTGGTTTCATTTTTCAGCTATTTTTCTTCTATTTTATATAATACTACATTAAAAATAGCAATAAAATTTGAAAGTTCATTTTATTATTCACGAAGAAGTTCCCATTTCCTCTTCTGTTTCTCATTGATTTCGGAAGATTCCTGAAAATTCCAGAATTTTTTAAAGACTTTTGCCCTACTATAGCTTTCTCCCTCAACTTCATGTCGTGGTACTATCCCATGCGGCTGCACCAGGCATCTGTTGACATCTCTATTTATGTTTTATCTTGATTCCTAAATCTTAATGTTTATTGTTTCCTCCTTAACACATGCTAATGTGTTATAGCCTAGTGACCTACTTTGTTGTTGTGCTTACAACAATAATGAAACAACTTCCAAGTGTCTACTCAGAAGGAGGGACAAGAAGAAAGTATTTTTCTCAATAACAAGCAAAGCAAAATAAAGCTAACCATGAAACTATAGCAACAATAATAACATAACAAGTAAAATTTTAGAAGATGTAAATAATCAGATTTATAACCATGACTGAGCATAATATGTTTAATGCAAAGTATAGAAATTAAAACCTACAAAAATCTATAGTAAAAAGAATCCTGAAATTTGGATTTCTAAATAAAGATCCTTGGGTTACTTTAAGAAATACATATTTTAGTGATGTAGAAAGTACAGTGTACATAGAAATGTGTCTTGAGGCTAAACTATTAAAATTTGAGACATAGTTATACTTTTTGGACCAAGAACTTTTATTTCAATGAGAAATTACTGGTATATTGTAAGGAATGTAGGAGATAATCATGGATTCTATTTTTACAGGTGGGAAAAATTTACATTAAACAAAATGTAGGAGGGACTTTCATTCTGCCATTCTGCCATTCTGCCATTCTGCCTCCTACCATGTGAAGGAACAGTGTTAGTCCCTTTAAAGTCATTTTCTCATAGTAACAGGAATTATCAGGAATGGGCAGAAAGCATGGTGAAATATGCATGGATATAAACTTTGGTATGGCATTACAAAGGAATTTTGCTCTGTAGGATAATTTATAACTGAAATCTTACCTGAAGTCTGTTTTACCATGGGAAGAAAACCAAAAAATTGACTGCCATTTGCCCATCCCATAACGTTGGTTAGTTGGATGCACTCATAATTTTTATGTACTATGTAATAAACAAAAATTATGATTATGCTATGCAAACATGGAATTTTATCCAGTTTTTTATCTATGACTCAATGAATATTCTAATGTAATTTTCTGATTGATGTTATTTGATTAAAGATAATGTGACGGTCTTCTGCATTTTCAGGAGCTTTTATTAACTTATGGGTTCTGAAGCAGATGTCTCTTTAACCTAGAGTATTTGGAGATACAGAATACATGGAAACACATCTAGCCCATTTGTCTCTGGCATATTTCAATGAAAAGAAATTGCTAATCATACAAATCATTTTCACAGCTCTATATCTACTGCATACTCTTAACAACAGTCATAATTAGGAAGAAAACAAATATTGTTTTCTCCAAGAGGAATTATGTAAGGCAGTGTATCATTAACTATGTTCCTTTATTGTAATTATCTATTCAGCATATTAATTTCATGTAATGAATACAGTTTCTAAACAACACAAAAAGCATTTCAAACCTGTATTTAAGAAAAGTAATTCACATCTCCCTTCCATTTTTATTTTCCATGAAATGAATAAACAATACAATTTTCTAGGTAGCATACTTAGTATTACAATGTTTAAGATTTTTTCATCCTTATCTACTTTTTATATGTTGAACAGGTATGAAATAAGCCAAAGAAACACTAAGACCTTAGATGACACAATCCCCTCAATTTCTTTAAATGAAGCAGTATTAATGACACATGTGAGACTGAGGTCATTATACTCTTATGGTATTGTTTAGATCCAGTCAAACTCCTCTACAAAAAGGTTTCACCCTTTCAACAGAACATAGTTAACATTTAGAGGGAATGGAAAATATTTTAAATAAGCCACAATGTTAGTCACTACTAATAGGAGGCAAGCACAGAAGACAATTTCTGGTACATCGATGATAGCTGTAATTGAACTTTGCTGCACTGCAAATACATACGTTGTCCATGTGATCATCTTACAATTGGTCACAGATGGTGATTATTGGTGGCACTGCTCTCAAAAATTGGATAACTTCCTTATATAAAACACATCAAAGAACTTCTTTGCATGCTGCCCTTCCAACCATGAAGTGATCTCTTTTAGAGCACTTTTCCCACAGTGTCAGGAATGGATGGAAAACATGGTAAAGATGTGAAATATCTGTGGACAACTTGATTTGGAGCCTTTCCAAGGAATTGTTCTCAGGCAAGCAGCTCATCCACATGCAGCTGGGAGAGACTAGAACTGGTCTACACTTCGGAAATCTCAAAGTCCACCCACCCCCAGTGACATGCTACCTTTAACCTGTAACAAAGCCACACTTATATGAGCCTATGGGAGCCATTCTTTTGTTTTATTTATTTATTTATTTATTTATGCTATTTATTTTACATAAGGGCCACATTTTCTCCTCCCTCCTCTCCTTTAATTCCCTCCCCCTACTTCCCATAGGTCCCACCTGACTCAATCCACTTCGCTTGTTTCTGTTCACAAAGGGGAAGGTCTTCCCTGGGTATCAACAATGCATGGCATATCATATTGATATGAGAAGTACCTCTGCTTGTATTGGGGCTGGGCAAGGCAATCCAGGATGAGGGAAGCCATTCTTGTTCAAAACACCACACTCACCAATCACCATACATAGGATTTTAGAAGTTAAATGATGAATAGAGGTTTTAAAATAGTTACTCATTGTTATTACTTGTATGTGCATGATATGTGTGGGTGTGTGTTATCCTGTTATGCATATGCAGGTAAGAGGAAAGTGTTACTATAAATCTTTCTGCCAAAAGCCGCCTGAGGCCCATTGCCACGTGTGAGCTTTATGACAGCTGCCTGCCTGAGTTAGGCCCAAATGACTACACAGAGAGACTTGTATTAGTTATAATGCTGCTTGGCCAATGACTAAGATTCTCATTTGTTAGCTCAGTCTCAAATACCATACATCTATATATTTTATGGGACTTATCTTATCGGACGCCTTATTGGCCTCCCTCCTTGCTGGTGAATCACATCGTGCCGCTGGAGCAGGAGCCGAGGGGAAAGAGAGCGACACTTCCTTTTTCCTCTTCTTAAATATGAGTCTCCTTGCTATATCACTTCCTGTCTGGAACACCACTTCTCTACTACATTTCCCAGAATCCTCTTTGACTCCTAGTCCAGCCTAACCTGCTGTCTCATTGGCCAAGCAAGTACTTTATTTATAAACTTACACAGAAGTATTTCCCCCATCAGGAAAGCATTGTGAAATCAGTTCTCTCCTTCCACATTCACATGATTTGAGTTGGTTGAGTAGAGGATGCCAGGTATGCCTGACAAGTTTTTTCATCTGATGAGCCATCTCACTGCCCCTCAATGGGCCAGATTCATCTCATAATGTACATCAACTTAATTTAAGCTAGGTAACCATTCTGTTTCCCACAAATAAAGAATATGTCCTCTGCCAGTGAAACCTGTATTTATCCCTAATGCAGGAAAGGACATTGGGAGCCCATTCCCAATGGAGGCAAACTCTCTCAGCCTAAATACATGGGGAGTGCCTAGGCCCTGCCCCAAAAGATTTGACAGACATTGATGATCCCCCATGGGAAGTCTCACCCTCCCTGGGCTGTGGAGGTGGTTGTTGGATAAAGGGTTGGTGGAAGGCAAGAGAAGATGGGGAGAGGGAACTGGGATTGGTAGATAAAATAAGATTGTTTTTATTCAAATAAAAATAAATAAATAAAAAGAGTATGTCATTGTTTGTTAGCATATGTTGCATTAACAGTTATGGTTCTTTTGTAGTTTCATACTGAAATGTCCCTATAAGCTCATGTGTATATACACATTGTGGTGTAAATTGGAAGGTTGTAGAATCTTTAGAAGGAAGGATCCTTTTTGGAGGAAGTGGTTCACATGGTGAGGGTTTTGAAATTTTCTAGCCTGTCCCCACTTACTGTTCCTTTCCTGCTTTCTTAATATAGCTGCAGTGCCACTGCTATGACATATAGCCTTGCTCTCTCCTGCCATTTAAACTTTCCCACCATCACAGACATTTACCCCCAAGTCCCCAGACTATAAGCCATACCAGCCTTAAATGTACCTTAAATACACCCCCTTTAAATTGTGTCCTGTGAGTTATTTTGTAACATCCATGACAAAAATAATTGACACAACTTTTCAGTACCACAGTAGCATGTACCAAGTGACCAGAATATCCAATGTCATAGAAGGCTCATACTGGATGAGAAGAAAGAAACAAAAAATATGTTCAAGTCTCTCACCTGAAAAGTCTTTGTGATTTCACAGACTTTTTATTTTATTCAAACAGAACCTGACAAGAGCAAAAGCTGAATTGCTGGGTGGATGGCTTCCTCCTCACACAGGGTATTACATTCCAGTCCTCTGCTTCAGATGATATTTCTGTCATCAGTGAGCAGACAGTATTTTCCTAAACAGCCTTGTTTCAGACAAAAACAAATCAGCCAATTGTTGATTCAACTCAACTATTTACCAAGACAAAAATAAAAAATCTCACTTCTGTGTGTTCAGTCTCCATTTTGGTTGGATTAGAGAGAGTGTAGCTCAGATTCAATTATCCCAGTTTCTCAGCCCTTCATGCAGCTCTTTTATTCATGTATGTGTGAACAATGACAGTACAGAAAAATCACTGCAGGATGAATTCAGGTGAAGCCTTTTGTAAAGTCAAGTCTCGTTTTCTGATACCATCTACACACTCTTTATGTACCCATAGGACATGTGCATTACATGTTTGAGAAAAACAAGACCAGAAGAGCATATTTGTAAATTGACAAGTAAAGCTCATCTGAAAATAATAAAATATCACTAAACACTCGGCTGAATTGTTGCTGCAATGATAGGATGAATTTTTTTTTAATCAAAACCTCTTATTACTGAGAAGGTATTTTCTATGGGTTCAACTTCTGAAATGCTAGTAGCAAAATTAAGATAAATAACAAAATAGCATGAACTGAGTTACTCTTAAAAGGACAGCAGAATGTTTTTCCTAAATGAATGAAAGTGTCTGTTTTTGTTTGTTTGTTTGATTTTTCAAACAAAATTAAAAGTCGTAGGGAACTTTAATCCCTTATGAAGTTTCTGGAGTTATTGAGAAAATACAGATAATGAAGTCTGTTTACTGTCATAGTCAAGTGTGACTTATTTTTTTCATAGTGTATTTTTAATTGGAGAAAAATGCTCTTATCCTTCTTCCAAAATACCCGAGCAGAGATGAAGATTCTGAAACATAGCACCAATGTTGCCAGCAGTTTAATTGGACAGAGAAGGACTTTGGTACTCAGAGCTTTCTAATCATTAGGCACATTACAGGGATGAGAGTGCTCCAGGCATGGCTTGGCAGAGATGTCAGAACCTGCCTCGTTCCAGTGGCTCAGGCTCCTTTCAATCATTCTGCATTCTGAGGTTTTGTATGTATGGTGACAACTGTGCTTAACGCATCTGAATGCTTTGGCACTTGGGTGTCCTCCTACCTTCTTGCCTGTCAGAGTTCTGGGGTGCCTCTTCATTGTGTGAAGGAAGATTTACTTTCCACTGTCTGCCAGCTCCCATAAGAGAAGGGTAACTTCTATTTTAGCAAACTCAAAGCCAGCCCTACCCTCCTGTAGTCCAGTTTATTTCTGCCATCCAAAATCCGCCCTGTGTTCTGGAGAGCACAACTTCAGAAAGATCAATAACTCAAACTCTGCTAACTCACATTTACAAGACAAGTGTACTGTGGCCCCCACCTGTCACAGCAGGATCATTTAACACAGCAGGCCAAATTCTTTACCATCTATTCCCTGTAATGCAACTGCTTCTGGGAGTAGAGGAAACATTTGCTATGGCTACATAGTCTCTCCAAATTCTCCTGCCACACAACAATCAAATGGAAATGAACCACAAGCCTTTGGGCTACTTATTAAACACAGAATGGGATGGGGGAAAACATGTGTCTTAGAACTGAATTTTCTTATAAAATCCAATGCTCTTTTGAAGAAAAAACAAACCAACAAAACAAAAATAAACAAACACTCTCTTTTTTAAAATTTTATTTTATTTTATTTTTTCTGAGACAGGGTTTCCCTGTGGCTTTGGAGGCTGTCCTGGAACTAGCTCTTGTAGACCAGGCTGGTCTTGAACTCACAGAGATCCGCCTGCCTCTGCCTCCCAAGTGCTGGGATTAAAGGTGTGACTACCATCACCCGGCTTAAACAAATGCTCTCTTAAAAGACACTTTCAGCACCTTTCTTTAGCACCTAACCATCTTTCATGGAACATACCTAAATACTGTTCATTCTCAGTTTAGAGTATGCATAAGTCAGTGTGTTTCCTGGTCAACAGCTCATTGTGTTCCTGTCCTGTGAGCTGCATTCACATGTTAAGGGGTTAGGTTGACAAAGCTCCTATCTGTTTTACCTTGTGATTAAACTAAGCATTTTTCTTTAACTCTGAATCTCATGTCCTATTTGAAAGCACTGAGGACAGAATTCTAATTTATAGAACTAGTATAAAGGATCTCTCTCTCTCTCTCTCTCTCTCTCTCTCTCTCTCTCTCTCTCTCTCTTTCCCCTTGTTTCTCTTATCTTTCTTTCTTGATTGATTTTTTTCTTTATTTTAGTTTTTTGAGACAGGCTATCTCTGACTGTCCTGAAACATGTCCCTCTGTAGACCAGGCTACAATAGCCTGGAACTCAGAGATTTCTTGCCTTTGTCTCCTGGAAGGCTGGGATTAAATACACATGCCAGGACACCTGGGTCTTCCTTGCTTGCTTGCTTCCTTCCTTCTTTATTTTTCTTCCTTCATTTTTCTTTCTCCTACATGTCTCCTTTCACCTCCTCTCATTTTGAAGGACCTCTCACAGCCATTCATAAGAATTATCCTTTATATATTCTCTTCAAAATAAAAGAAGTGGTTTAAGGTTTTTATTATTTCTAAAACTTAAATAAAACTTGTGGGCTAGGAGATTATTCAGGGGATAAGAGTGTTTGCTTCATTCTGAACCCTGATTACCTGCTTAATCTCCAGAACCTACACAAAAAATATCAGATGCATTGGTGTGCAATGATAATCTAAGGACTCCCACATGAGATGAATTGTGAAACACAAAAATATGCCAGAAGCTCCTAGACTACCTCTCCTGGCATACATGGCATACATCAAATAAATTTCTACCTGCCTCAATAAGGGGGAAAGTTAGAAATGACTTCTGCAACCTATCCTCTGATTTCTGTACTCACACAAGCAAAATTACACAATGAAAGGGATTTATTATTAATATATTAAAGTACTGTGTATAAAAGCAAAGACTTTGCACGTACTGAGTGGTCTTCTACTGAGCTATAAACTTCTTCTTTTTGTTTTACTAATTATTGATCCCTTTGTAGACTTCCTACTCACACTACAAATCCAGTCATCTCACATATACCAAATGAGCATATATTCAAACCATTGGCCTAAAATAGTATGGTGTCTGAAGAGAAATTAAAGACACCTTCCCATCTTCCTTAAATATTTTCTAGATTACTTAAAACTTTCAGTGGAATAATATATATATATATATATATATATATATATATATATATATATATATTTGATATAAATACCTGTTGTTTTCAAACACCAGACTAGTACCAGGGCTATTCTTGTTACAAAAGAAAAAGTTAAAAAAATTAAGAGCATCATGGTTTCAAACCAGGTGTTTTGAAATTTCTGAAACAAAATTTTGTTTCCTGTTTATTTATATTATGTACTCATTACTGGTTCTTCCTTATCTACTTTTCCATATTCATCTTTTATTCTCTCCCAATTCCTCTCACATGTTCTTCAGTTATTATTTTATCTGTACCCACACTCCCTAACACATTGTTGATATGCTTCCTTCCCCGATTTCTATTCCATTTTTTTCTAAAAGAAGTGAAGACTTCTGCCTGCAGCAATTTTTCTATTACTAAGTACGAAAGAAAGGGTCACTAATGCTGCCAGAAGCGATAAGATTGTATTTGACCTCCCTGCTTAACTGGAAGAAAACTGAGGTAAGAACTGTTTTTTCAACTTGCTTCATAAATAGATAGAGATTTGTTCTCCACTTGCGGAAGACTAAGATGGCTACTTTTGTAATAGTAAATTGAGGTGGTTGTCAACTTTGAAGGACTGACATAAAAGGCTGAATAGTTGGAAAAATACAATGTAGATGATTAATGAAAATGTTTATAGAAATCTTTAGGATTGTGGTTGGTTTTCACAAGGAAGTAAAAGAGACTTTTCAAGTACGGTAGGAATTGAGGGTGCGTGGAAGGTCACAGGTGTCTGTTTGCTTCATTGACACTATCAGAAAGCTGAGATTTGGGTACTCAAAAGAAATGAAAAGGTTTGAAATTATATGAAAATCAGATTTTCAGGTAAGAAAATAAATTGAAATTTATGGTAGAAAATTGCAAAGTACTTTTGCAATTGATGAGTCTGCCTGGTTCTCATCTCCTTAAAGGCCAAGATTGGATCATCCCAGAAACAAAAGGGACCTTCACGTAGGTAACCAAGCAGGATGTGTTCTCAAGATGGTGCCTCTACTCTACCATGTGCCATACAATGGGATGCTACATTGTATCCTTGAGTTATTCTTGAGATGTGTTTCATGTAAAGTTGTTCATTTCATTTAAAGCTATTGCCCTCGTTACTTCTGCATTACTTCTCTTCTTCACTCCAATCAATACTCTTTGCCAATTATACAGTGGGCTAATAGCTACCAAAGAGGTCCCACTTAAAATGACTGTCTTTATAGGAATAATCACCTTCTAGTGTTCTATATGTCAGCTATAAGAAAGAGCAATGTTTTTGTTTTCTTAATTTATAGTAAATCATTTATTCACTTAAAATTTTGTATGAACTATGACGTGTGTGTGTGTGTGTGTGTGTGTGTGTGTGTGTGTGTGTGTGTGTGTGTGTTCACAGATGATTATAGACTAGTGGAGCTTAGAAGTACCAAAACCTCAACTTCCTTTTCTAATTACTGTCACAAAATACTTGACAAACTCAACTTGTAGAGGGAAGGATTTATTTTGGCTTAGTGTTTAAGGGGCAAATACATGCATTCTGGTAAAAGCAAGCAAGGAGGAGAATGAAGCATCTGGTCACATTAGGTCCACAATAAGGAGGACTAGGGAAGATGCATTTATTCTTATTTCAGTAGCACCAACACTATACAAATCACAAAACTTCAAATTTTCTTCTGAGGTACAGGTGAAAGTCCGAAGTACAAGGCTATATAATAAAAAAAAAAACACATATTTTCTTCAAATAAAGACTAGAGAGCCACATTCAAAAAGAATAAAGACACTGGGTGTTGGTGGCACACACATGCATTTAATCCCAGCACTTGGGAGGCAGAGACAGGCAAATCTCTCTGAGTTCGAGTCCAGCCTAGTATACAGAGTGAGTGCCAGTATAGGCTCCAAAGCTACACAGACAATCAGTGTCTCAAGAAAACAAACAAACAAACAACAACAACAATAAAAAAGGATAAATTCATATCAACTAAAATATGGACCAAAAGAAACACCCAATCCTTCAATTCCAAAATCTTGCTTTCAATAGAATCATCCAGACTAAAAACAGCTGGAGTAGCACCACTCTCCAGGTCTGTTGCTTGGCTCTCTACTGTGTCTCTGAACTTTCTTCAGCTGATGTCCCATGGCAGTTTTCATGTTGCCATGATCCTGGGAGTGTTCATTATGATGTAGAACTCACCTCCCTAATTTCATGCAATTGGCTCTCATAACCTTCTTACAGGACATCACACCCTGCCACACATTTTGACTCAGCAGCTTTCTTGAATCTATACAAAAGGTTTCATGTATCTTCCTGCATTTCAGGTAAATAAAAGCAGTACAAGTTGGGTGATACTGTCAATTTCTGTTAGCATTTCAAAGTGTAGCCTGATATATATATATATATATATATATATATATATATATATATTCCACTGATATATATATATCCCACTTCCCATCACTACCTCCAACTTCCCCCTGCACTCATTTTCTCTTTCTCTAAAATTTTTGGCCTTCTTTCCTTTTTTTTCTGGAATTTATTTTTACTTTTTATTTTTTTAAATTTAAACTAGAAACAAGCTTCTTTTACATGTCAATCACAGTTCCCTCTCCCTCCCCTTCACACTTGCCCCCCACTCACCCCTATCCCCACTCCTTTCTGCTCCCCAGGGAGAATGAGGAATTCCATGGGGGGGGAATCTTCAGTGTCTGTCATATCATTTGGAGCAGGGCCTAGACCATCCCCAGTGTCTCTAGGCTCAGAGATTATCCCTCTATGTGGAGAGGGCTACCAAAGTTCATTTGTGTACTATGGGTAAATACTGGTCCACTACCAGTGGCCCCATAGTTTGTCCAGACCTCCAAACTGATTTCCTTCTTCAGGGGGTTCTGGAACAGTCCTATGCTGGTTTCCCAGCTAACAGTCTGGGGTCCATGAACAATCCCTTGTTCAGGTCAGCTCTTTCTGTTGTTTTTTCCTGCCTACTCTTGACCCATTTTCTCATCACTCCCTCATTTCTGCAACTGGATTCCAAAGTTCAGCTCAGTGTTTAGCTGTGTGTGTTTGCCTCTGCTTCCATCAGTTACTGGGTGAAGGCACTAGGATGGTATATAAGGTAGTCATCAATCCGATAATCAGATAAGTGCATTTAAGGTAGCCTCTCAACTATTGCTTAGATTGTTAGTTGGGTCAAACTTACAGATCTCTGGATATTTCCTAATGTCAGAATTCTCTTTAAAGCTATAATTGCTCCCTCTATGATTGTATCTCTTTTCTTGCTCTCCTCTATTCTTTTCCTTACTCAATCTTTCTTTTCCATAATGGCCTCCTTTCCTGTCCTCTTCTCCCCTTCTCTTTCTTCTAACTTCCTCTCCTCTCCCCCCATTAGCTTAGGAGATCTTGTTCCTTTCCCATTCTCCAGAGGACTCTGTATGTCTCTCTTAGGGACCTTCTTGTTTCCTAGCTTCTCTGTTGTTTTGGATTGTAGGCTGCTATTTCTTTGCTCTAGATCTAAAATCGTTATATGAATGAGTACATACCATTTTTGGTTCCCCGTAACACTCCTTCACCAAACTCTACATTTTTCATATCTTCATCTTTTAATTGTTGCTTGTTCTTACTCCATTGCCTTTCTGTAAATACAACAAATAAGGATACTTATCAGTAAACCATTAAACAGCCCAAAGCTATGTTGCCTTGAAATTTTCTATAAAAAAAGAAATTAGTCTATTACTTGTCAATACAACTTTACTAGCATTCTCAGGACACAGACAATATGTACCCAGATACTTTAGTAGAATACAAAATAAATGAACTTACCCCAAATCCCTAATTGGGCTCTTGTTTCTATCTGAAACTTCCTGAACTTGGTTCCTGTCTACACTTCTCTCAACAATGTGATACAGGAAACTGCCACTTGAATGGCCAACTAAGCTACTTTGACAACTTTATAGTCCATCTCTGCTCACAGCACCTTAGGGAACCTGTCCTTGTTTCTCCAAACTGCTTCCAATTGTTCCTGAAAAAGTACTTGAGGCCTAAAAAACACATGCCTGAAATTATCAGAAAAACATTTCTACTATACAGCATCAATATACTCCATTGGTGAGTTTTCTTGTTGAGGTGATAAAATACCAAATAAGGTCAACTTTGAAGGAAGGAAGGAAAAAAGGAGGGGGGTGGAAGGAAAGAAGGAAGGAAGGAAGTGCTTGTTTCAGCTCAAGATTTAATAAGAGAATTCTGTGATGGAGAAAAAAGGCATGAAAGCAGTAGTGTTATTTGGATGTTCACATTGTATCCATAGTAAGGAAGCAGAGAGTAGCAACAGCTTGGTTTCTCCTTTATAATGCTACCCACATTGTAAGTAGTTTTTGTGGACTTGGGTAAAGCTTCCTAAAATCATCCTCACAAATGTTATCAGATGCATATTTCCTAGGTGATCTTGAATCCAGTCAAGTTTACAAAATAGGTTTTCCCAAACAGCTTATTTCTTACATTGTTTAATCTCAAGAGATATGATGAGTAATTCATAGTACGTATTTTAGAAATACTTATGGATTTTTCTCTCTCACACTTATTTTGGCAATTGACCTATAGATTATGAATTGCTAGCAAAGGGGTTTGATACTGAGGAAATACACTGTGGGGAATTGTTACTTGATTGCCATAGGAATTGAGATTTAATTTCAGTCTGGGAAAAAGCAAATGAAAAATACCACTTAACAGAGAAGGTAGAATTGATAAAGGTAGACCTTCGCTAGATGGAAAAATAATATCAGATGTAAAGACTTTGTCATAGACTGCCCATATAAAAAATTGAGATGAACTCCTATACCAATGTTTTAGTTGTAAGTAAATAAGGTTAAAAAGTTGACAGTGCTGACTATAGGAAAGAAGGCATTTTTATCAAGTTGTCGAATTACCTGGGTCTGAGTCATTAGGATGGTAATCTGATTGGAAATCTTCTTTGTGAAAGGAAGTTTTTCCACATAAGGTATAGATCAGTAGGCAATTTGGCCCTGAATTTATCCTTTCATTATTGTGAGTCTGCATTTTTATTATTTATTTATTGCTGTATACTATTTTATTTTCTTCTGTGGTCAGGGGATAAGATATAAGTACATTTCCTACACTGTAAACAAGCAAAGAGAATAAGTCTGTAGATAAAAGGATATGTTGGTGAGGCACAGGACACCTATTGTCTTATCTCACAGTCTTTCTATTTCAGTGTTAGAACTGGAATGACGGCAATCAAATACACAGGAAACACTGGCAGAATAAAAAATAATGAATGATCAAAAATATGAGCCACAAAGAATCAGTGATAGTAGGTTCATTTTCCAATCAGCATCCTCTTTTCTGCTCAATCATCAAAACTCAAAGAATGTGTTCAAGATGAGGAATGCCCTGCTATTGCTGCAAACAATGGACAAAGTGTTGATATATAAGCAAAGAATAGCTTTCTATAAATTCCTTTTCTCAGTAAGGAAACAAACCATCTAAAACTGTTATCTGCTTCATGAAACATTACCTGTAATCCTCTTAGCCTGATGCCCATATGGTCATTTCTCCAAACAAATATTTTGTTTATTAAACAGGAGAACCTAGTGTGTGTGTAGGGGGGTGTTTATTGCCTATATGTATGCATGTGGGTTTTTGTGACTGCGCATGCAGATTCAAGAGATTAATAATGCATGTCTGCCTTTATTTTATTCCATTTTTAAAGTTGTGATCTCTCACTGAACATGGATTTCACAAGTTCTCCTCAATTTACTCTTCATTAAGCTCCAAGATTCCTCTGGCTTCTGCCTTCCCAATGCTTGGAATAAGCACATGGCATCCTACTTTACATGTGGTAACTGGTAATCTAAACTATGATCCTCCTACTTATGTAGTAAGCATTTTTCTCACTGTGTCATCTCCAACAGCCTGTCCAAAAAGAAAAAAAGGATTTGAGCTCAGTCATACACTACATATTACATATAGATTTTGTGGTAAAAGATATATTTAATATGGTCACTAGTCAATGTTTCTTTTTCAGTGACGTGGAATGATTATAGCACAGGTCTGAAATGCTTTCTCCATTTCTGGTAGAAAAAGGATCTTTATGGCATTATTCATTGAGCATGTTATCAAAAGAATAAATAGGATATGGATTTGATTGAGTCAAGTACCAGTTTTTCAGAATAATAGATGAGAAAAATGTGAGAATATTATAGCACAGATTTTATCTTTTGCTTGATTGAATGTGAGAAATTCTATCCTTCCTCCACAGTTTCTTAAAGGTTAAAATCAAATAAATAGAACTTTCATCACTCGTACCTTTCTGGTCAAGCAACCCTAAGGGCTACTTTATATTTTGCTGTGTGTGAATAATAGTTTAGTCCTGAAGGCAACTAGCCTGTGTTTTATTTTATTGTACTGCTGTAAAGCAATTTTGGTCTCCAATTGAACATTTCATTTCTTCTTTATTAAATTTCATGACGATTTTTTACTACAGGTACTTAAAGTAGGAACACATATTTTTGAAGAGCACACTTTCTCCAATGCAAGTGCTTATCATAGAAAACCTAGATGTTTTAAACTCAAGGACTCCAAATAAGGTAGGAGTGAACACGTAGATCCAAAAACAGAGTACAAGTATTTGTGAAATAATGAGGAAGGAGAACTAACAAACACATAGTGGATCTGTGTACTAAATAGTCAAAAAGGCAAGAGAATCAAGCCCTCATGATGGGATGTGATCTATAGTAGACTCATGCCTCTGGAATGTTATTATAGAGACAATGAATAAATCCTCTTCTCTGAGGACATTAAGGGGTCAAAATACAGAGGTAAGGCCGAGTTCTAGGGTCATCTTTCTCAAGCCCTGCCTCACTATAACAGGCCTCAGGAATTACAGACTGTTTTTTTTTCTTCTATGTTAGACAAATTAACAACTAACCATTTTCTTTGTCTGACTTAGCTTATTGGTTGAGATGTTTTGTTCCTTACTTCTTAACTCTTCTAGAAGATTTGAAATCTTGTCTGCAGAGATTATGAGATGTGGAATAATAATATTGTTACACAAAGCCTGATGCTGAAGTCATATAACCTGCATTATCCAGAAGGTTGAAGAAAGAGGATCATAGGGCCTACCATATCTACACACCATGTTCTAGACAGCACTCTGCAACTTCATGGCATCATGTTTTAAAAAATCAATAACATTTTGGTTATATAATTCAGGGCCAAGTTGCTTGTATTGTATGTGCAAAGTCCAGGATTCATTTTTGCTACTAAAAAAAGAATTACATTAATATAATCATATTAATTGTGTGATATATTCCTATTTGAAAACATAGAATTGGAATTGATAAATTTATGTAATTTGCTCCAGTATTGGGATTAACATTTAAAATGAGATGTAGAAAACTTACTGTAACCCACACAAGGAACTTCTAATATTCTTCACAGAGCTCTAGCCTTAAATTACTAGCCCAACTCATTTTATAACTTTTGACATTCACTTTCATTTCATTAGCCTGAACTTCACCACTGGAAATATGGACAGCATAGTCTCTACAGCAATCAACTGATTTTAGTTGAAATTTCAACAAAATCCCAGCATATGTGGAGAAATATCTCAATTAAAGTACAATGTAGAAGTTGAAATGTGCTGTCTCCTATCCTCATCTTTTCAGAGGTGTATATCCCAGAGTACTCCCTCACTATGTAGCCCAATCTTGCTTTGAATTTCTAGTGATCTCTTGCTTGTATCTCAACATGAGTATAGCAGATATGGATCATCATACCTAGTTTATGTCAAACCTTGAACACTTATTTCCAATCCCGGTACCTACAACAGTGTTGACATTGGGAAGCTGTGCCGCTATTAAACATCATGATTACAAGAAAACTTATAAAGGGACTCTGTTAAACAAAATCAATCCAAAGTTATATAACTATCCATATGTTTATTAGTTATGTTCAACATGTAGAGCAGGTAGGCGTGGAGCAATTTGGTGTCAGAAAATAGACATATTAGCAGAGACTATACCTGGAAAACCAATTAGTTCTACAGAAACTCAGTTGATAATACACAGGAGAACAAATTTCAACTAAAGTTACTGATTTGGTCAATTAAAGTGGTCCTTGGGTCTCAAAGGATAATTACTAGAAACCAATAACCTTGGCTTAAAAAGTTCTGGAACATTGCCTGACCTGTATTTCCCATGTAACCACTCTATCACACAGGGCATATTAATGCAAATTTAATTTATTAGAATCTGATGTTTATTTTGAAATTGCAATTATGAGAGGCAGTTAGTAGTTCCCTATGGACTATGATTTCTGGTAACCAGATATTTCTATACTGTGCACCCACATTAACTCCTTCCTTGGCCACTTATCTTGTTTCTATCAATAGGACACTACATGAAGAAAATAGAACCTAAGAATTACACATTGAGGTTTCTCTTCCTTGAATTCCCTCCTCATTAAAATAAGCCAAAATTATTATAAAACCCCACATATGGTTCCCTACATAGTACTCAATGATTACCCAGCAGATGAGAAAGTACTGTAAATCCTGTCAGGAAATCACCCCCCCCAATAAAATTCACCAGAATAACTCCTATAGAATATCTGAGCCAAAACTACCTACAGAATTCCAAACAATAGTCATTAGTGAAATCCAAACTTTTAGGATGTTTTCTTTTGCTAAATTAGCAAATTAAATCTCCATGCAACTTAATGGTGATTTAAATATAGTATCAAACAAATTCCCTCTCTAGCAGTTTTGGTTGTCTATCATGTGCACGGAGTCAAAGTCATGAGAAGCCTAGTAGTAAGACTTGCTCCTATTCATGGCCATAAATATTACTAACCAAATAACTGTTACTTATGATCCCTAATTTTGCATCGTCTTATACGACTATATGGAGAAAGTCATGGTTGTCCTTTTTGAAGAGATGGAACTGTTATTAAGTTCAATCCTCATAATTGATTCTAAGTCCTCATTGTGACAATAAATCTTTCTGCCATGATGCCCGAGTTCTACCTGCCATGTGGGTGGCCAAATTAACACACAGACAGAATAATATTAGTTACAATGCTGTTGGCCAATGACTAGGATTTCTCATCTGCTAGCTCAGCCTTAATTACCAACCATAATCATAAGACTGATCTTATGGATAAGAGTCCTGTCTTCCTGGGATCACACAGTGGCTCTATGGAGAAAACAGCAGGAGGAAGAGGAAGAGCAAAAGGACGATTTCCTTCTTGTCCCTGCTTATATTCTGAGTCTGCCTGCTATGTCACTTCCTGCCTGGATCTCTTTACCACGTTTCCCAGAATCCTCCTTGACTCCTAATCCCACCTATCTTGTTTTCCTATTGACCAATAGTACTTTATTTATCAACCAATAAGACAAACATATACACAGAAGGACCTCCTCCATCACCTCAGCACTAATCTTTTAGTGTTTGGTTGTACCTTTTTCATAGTTGAAGATCTCCCCCATTCCAATGATGTGAAAAGCTCTTATTCTTTTAATTTTTCTTTTAATTCCACCAGGGTCATGCCCAAGAAAATATCCCTGGATGACTATTCTCATCTTTGACATTATAATTGGTTTGGGACAATCATATCCTGACTCTGTAATAATTATATGGAGGAAATCAAATGTAGATAACGGAGATTTAATTTAAATAGTAGGTTTCATAGGCATGTTTAAAGTATTTTCAGATATAAGTCACAGACAAATTATTAGATAATCTACTAATTCAACCTCTATATCAAATGAGAGTGTTTTTTTCTGAAAATGGCTACCCACCACCCTTACAATAAGAACATATCACTTAAGTAAATCGTAACTGTTACTGTTTCTCTTTAATTTGTATGCATTGTCATTTTCATCACAACCAAAATATTCAAATAGCCATTGATGCTACAGAAACTCCTTTCTACATTTCCCCAATTAGGTCTAGATTAACCATTCTAACAATAGAAATGAAGTATAGCATCCTATACTTATGGTCTTCTATTTACATGCTTCATTCAAACTATCCAATTCAAAGCCCTCAAGGAAGCATAAATAATGAAGAAGACCCTTAATCATCAGAGACTTCAAAAGCTACCCTTATTCTTGCTTTTTGCTCACCATTTGAGTATCCCTCTGTCTATTTTAACTTCATGGATATCTATCTACCTTATCTCCTGGAACAATACTTCTCTTTTTACTATACTATTGTGTCTCATTTCACTACAAACTAGAGTCATTCTGGAAAATCCCTCCCTAGATATTGGCTATTTTAGTTCACATCCAACCCCAGGAGAAATATTTAGGAACATAATAGAAGTAATTACAGTTGACCCACTATAGACTTATGTATTTCTTTTACAAACCAGGTTACAACAATATATATATTGCAAACTTTGGTCATGATTTGTTTCATTTTCCTATAATATCCATTTAACAGCATAACTGTGTTTTGATATATATCATCCATTTGTTACTTTCTAGCATATCAAGCAGTTCAAGATCATTTTTGGAAATTTCTGTTGGAAATTCTGCACTAATTACTTTTATTTTTATAAATATTTTTATTTAAATTAAAAACAATCTTATTTTACATATCAGTCCCAGTTCCTTCTACCTCCTACCTCCCACTTCCCCCACCATTCTCCCCATCCCTTGTCCCCATCAATGCCTCAGAGAGGATGGGGCCTCTCAGGGGGAACACCAAAGTCTGTCACATCATTTGTGGCAGGACCTAGGCCCTTCCCCTTGTATCTGGGCTGAGACAGTATCCCTCCATAGGGAAAGGGCTACAAAAAGGCTCTTCATACACTAGGGATAAATACTGGTTTGACTCCCTGAGGTCCGATAGACTGAAAAATCTCCCCACTGACACCCACATTGAGGTCCCTAGTTCTATCTTATGTAGTTCCCTGGCTGTCATTATGGAGTCCTTCATCTCCCACTTGCTCAGGTCAGCTGCATCCTCACTTTTCCCCATATTGTCATGACCTGTTTGCTAATCACTACTCCCCCTGTACAACTGGACTTCAGGAGTTCAGCTCAGTGCTTAGCTGTGAATCTCTGATTCTGCTTCCATCAGCTACTGGATGAAGGCATTATGATGGTATTTAAGGTAGTAATCAAGTTGATCATAAAGGAAGGGCATTTAAGATACCATCTCCATTATTGCTTAGATTCTTAGTTGAGGTTATCCTTGTAGATTCCTGGGAATTTCCCTAGTGTCAGGTTTCTTGTTAACCCTTTAATGGCTCCTACTATTAAGGTAGCTCTTTTCTTACCCTTCTATCCTTTCCTTCCCCCAAATCAACATTCATGGGCCATCATGTTCTCCTTCCCCTCTCACTCTCCCCTTCTCTCCTTCCTCCCTCTCTCCTCTTCCCGCCATGCTCCAAATTTACTCAGGAGATCTTGTCCCCTTTCCTATTCTTGGTGGGTCCATGTATCTCTCTCTCAGTGTCCTCCTTGCTTCCTATCTTCTTTGAGGTTGTGGAATGTAGGCTCTATGTCTAATATCCACATATAAGTGAGTATACAACATGGTTGTCTTTCTGTGCCTGGGTTATCTCACTCAGAATGGTTTCATCAAATTACATTCATTTGCCTGCAAATTCAAAGATATCACTGCTTTTTTTCCCACTGAGAAGTACTCCATTGTGTAAATGTACCACATTTTCTTTATTGATTCTTCATTTGAATGGCATCTCAGTTGCTTTCAGGTTCAGGCTTTTAATAATATCACTGTTATGAGCATAGGTGAACAGAGGTCTTTGTGGTATGAATATGCATCCTTTGTTTATATGCCTAAGAGTGGAATAGCTGGGTCTTAAGGTAAATTCATTCCCATTTTCCTGAGAAACCACCATACTGATTTCCAAAGAGACTGTACCAGTTTGTATTCCCCAAAACAATGTAATCTTCCCCTTTCTTCACATCCTCTCCAGCATAAGCTTTCATTAGTGTTTTTAAATTTAGCTATTCTGACAGGTGAATGATAGTATTTCAGAGTTGTTTTGATTAGCATTCCCTTGATGGCTAAGGATGCTGACCAATTTCTTAAGGGCCTTTATGCCATTTGAGATTGCTCTGTTGAGAATTCTCTGTTTAGATATGTATCCCATTTTTAATTGGATTATTTGGTATTTTGGTGACTAGTTTCTTAAGTACTTTGTATACTTTGGAGATCAGCCCTCTGTCAGATGTGAGGTTGGTAAAGAGCTTTTCCCATTCTGTAAGCTGCCTTTTTGTCTTGTTGACTGTGTCATTTGCCTCACAGAAGCTTCTCAGTTTCAAGAGGTCCCAAATAGATCTCAGTGTCTGTGCTACTAGTGTTATGTTAAGGAAGTGTGAATACATTCAAGGGTACTTCCTATTTGCAGATGATATGATAGTTTACATGGGTGATTCAAACAATTCTTCCAAGGTTCTCCCACAACTAATAAATACCTTCAGTAAAGTGGCAGGATACAAGATTAACTAAAAAAAAAAAACTCAGTAGCTCTCCTCTATATAGTTGATAAACTGGCTGAGAAAGAAATCAGAGAAATAGCACCCTTCACAATAGCCACAAAGAACATAAAATATCTTGGGGTAACTATAACCAAACAAGTGAAAGACCTGTATGACAAGAACTCTAAGTCTTTTCTTTTCTTTCTACAGCAATAAAAGAACTTTAAGTCTTTAAAGAAAGAAAGCAAAGAAGACAACAAAAAAAGTATTGCTCTCCCATGCTCTTGGATAGGTAGGAACAACATAGTAAAAGTGAACAGCTTACCCAAAGCAACCTACAGATTCAATGCAATCCCAATACAAATTCTTCACAGACCTTCAAAGAATAATATTCAACTTAATATGGATAAACAATAAATCCAGGATAACCAAAACAATCTGTACTGTAGGGAGAAACACTGATTAAGAGATACTGCTACCACACCAGTTTGGACATGGCCAGAGTTATGTAACAGGGGTTTAAGAAGGAGGGAGGCATGCATGCAGCTCTTTTTTACCTAGCTGAGCTGACTAGGAAGAAATTCTGGGTCCATCCTGCTCAGGTACAAACATAGTCACTGGCTCCACTTGAGTGAGTACTTTTCCCCAGTAAACTACCATTTATCAACCTATTTCTAACTTCACTTTGTAAACATCTATACTGTACAATAAAGGAATTTCCACAGGCATCACCATTCCAGACTTCAATCTCTACTATATAACTATGGTACTGAATACAGCATGTTTTTTCCACAAAAACAGAAAGGTGCACCAATGGAATTGAATTGAAGGACCTGATATTAATCCACACACCCATGAACACACAAATTTTGACGAAGAAAATAAAATTGTACAATGGAAAAAGAAAGCATCTTCAACAAATGTTGCTAACATAACTGGATGCTGGCATGAATAAAACTGCAGATAGATCCATATCTATCACCATGCACAAAACTTAAGTCCAAATGGATCAGTGAACTCAACATGGATCCAGTCATACGGAACCTGTTAAAACACAAATTATTTTTCTAAAGGTCCATGGTTTCTTTTGTTTGACAATAATCTTAGAAACCAGTGTCTGAAGACAGATGGTTTAGTCCCATTTTCCTCAATTTCTAGTAGTTCTCACTAAGGTCTACCTCATAGATTGCTAGAAGTTTCTACTGCACTAGGTTTTCACCTCACCCTCCCTCACTGGTACTCTAATTTTAATCCTCTCTCCCTTCTCCTACAATCCTTTTCTCCAATCTGGTCACTCCTGCTCCCATCCCCACCAGCACCCAATACACCCATTTAATTTATTCTATTTCCACTTCTCAGAGAGATACACTTATCCCTTTAAGAGTGCTCCTTGTTACTTAACAATTCTAGGTATGTAGACTGTAGCTTGATTATCATGTACTTGATAACAATATCTACTTACAAGTTAGTACATACTGTATTTGTCTTTTTGAGTCTGGTTTACCTCATTTAGGAGTTTTTCTTCATTTTTTAAAAATTCAACTCATTATTTTACATCCAGGCCACAGCCTTTGCCCATCCTCTCCTACATAGCTCCTCTCTTCCATTCCCCCTTCCCCAATCCCCTCCTCTTCCTTCTCTATCCAGCAAATGGCAGCTGTCCTAAGATATACCAACAAAATATGGCATATCAAGGTGCAGTAAGCCTAAGTACCTCCCCATGTATTAAAGCTGGCAAAGGTGACCCAGTATGAGAAGTAAGGTGTCAAAACCCAGTAAATATATTGAAGACAGACCCTGTTCCTGCTGTTATGAGACACATAAGAGGACGAAGCTGCACAACTGAAACAAAGGTGCAGAGTGCCTAGGTCAGTCTCATGAAGACTCCCTAGTTTTTAGTTCAGTCTCTGAGAGCCACTATGGGCCCATGTTAGTTGAGTATGCAAGTCTTCGAGTACTGTTCTTGACCCCCTGGATCCTACACATCTTTCTCCTCATCCTAAGCAGGATTCCAGAACACTGCCTAATGCTTGCCTGTGGGTCATGCATTTGCCTCTTGTTGCAAGATGCCTCTCTGATAACAATTTGGCCAGGCAACAATCAGGATGATATTTTTCAAGTTCTATCCATGTGTTTTCCAAATACATGATATAATTTTTTTAACAGCTAAGTAGTACTCCATTGGGTAAATGTGCCATATTTTCTTCATCAACTGTTTGGTTGAGGAATATTACATTTTTTCAGTCTCTTTTAGTTATTATGAATAAACCACTATAAGCATAGTTGAGGCAATGTTACTGTGGTAAAATTGAATATCCCTTGGATATATGTCCTATAATGTTATAACTAGGACTTGAGGTAGATCTATTCCAATTTTTTTTGAAAAAATGCCATATTTAATCAAGTTTCATTTTCAGCAGCAATGGAGGAGAATTCCCCATGCTTCACACCCTTACTACCATAAGCTTTCACTTGAGTTGCTGATCTTAGCCATACTGACAGGTATAAGACGAAATCTCAAACTATCTTTTGATGTACACTTTCCTGATGGCTAAGCATGTTGAAAATTTATTTAAGTGTTTCTAAGCCATTTGAGAATCCTCTATTGAGAATTCCCTGTTTAGAGTTGTATCCCATTTTTAAAATAGTATTGTTTGTTTGGTTGTTGTCTAGATTTTGGGGTTTGTTACATATTATGGATCTAGAGCTTTATTGTATATGGAGTTGATGAAAATATTTTCCCATTCTGTGTGCTGCCATTTTGTATTATTCATAGCATCCACATCCATTGCTTTACAGAAACTTTTCACTTTCATGAGGTCCCATTTATTAATTGCCAATCTTGTTGCCTGTGCTGTTGGTGTTCTATCCTGGAATCTGTCTCTGTGGCAATGTGTGCAAGGGTAAGGCCACTGTCTTTCCTATCAGTTTCAGTGTATCTGTTTTTATGCTGAGTTCCTTGATCCACCTAGACTTGATTTTTGAGTAAGGTGATAAATATGGATGTATTTTCAGTCTTCTAAATACAGACATCAGTTTTAGTGTCACCACCTGTTGAAGATACTTTCTTTTTTCCAGGGAGTCTTTCTGGATTCTTTACCAAAATCGAGGTGTCCATGGGTATGTGGCTTTATATGTAGGTCTTTGATTTAATTCCACTGATAAATGTGTCTGATTCTATGCTAATATCACCTGATTTTTATCACTATAGCTTTGTAATACAGTTTGAAATCAAGAATAGTTATACCTCCAGAAGTTGTTATAATCTTCTGGATTGTTTTAGTTATTATGTTTTTTTTTTCTAAATGAAGTTGACTATTGTCCTTTCAAGGTTTGTAAAGAATTGTGTTAGAACTTTGATGGGAATGGTACCGATTCTCAAGATTGTTTTTATTAGGAGTGCCATTTTTACTATATTGATCCTAGGGGTCCATCAGCAGGAGAAATCTTTCTATCTTTGCATATCTTCTTCAATTTCTTTCTTTAGAGACTTGAAGTTTTGTCATTCAAATGTTTTACTTGCTTGGTTTGAGTTACCTCTAAATATTTTGCATTATTTATGGGTATTGTTAGGGATGTTGTTTCCATAATTTCTTTCTCAGCCCATTTTTTTATTTGTATATGTAGTACTACTAATTTTTTTCGATGATGTATCCAGAAACTTCACTGAAGTGTTTATCAGCTGTAGGAGTTCCCTGCTCATATTTTGGGTATTGCCTATATATACAGCTTCACATCTTCAAATAGCAATAATATGACTTCTTCATTTCCAACTTGTATCCCCTTGTTCATCTTCAGTTGTTGTTGTCCTAATTATAAGGTCAAGTATTATGCTTGATAGATAGGAGAGAGTGAACAGCCTTGTATTGTTCCTGATTTTAGTTTCACTCAGTTTAATTTGATGTTGGCTGTAGGGTTTCTGTAAATTTCCTTTATTATGAATCAGTATGTTCTTTGTATTTCTGCTCCCTTCAAGACTTTTATCATGAAGTATGTTGTATTTTGTCAAAGGCTTTTTCAACATGTAATGAGTTGATGATAACAGAACATGGCCCACAGAATCAACTAAGCAGGGCTCATAGAGTCTCCCAGACACTGAAGCAGAAACCATGGAGCCTGCATTGGTCTGCGCTAAATCCTCTGCATATAGGGTAAGGCTGTTACATTGATGTTTTTATGGGACTATTAACAGTGGGAGTGGGGTTTGTCTCTTACTTTTTTGACTGAACTTGGGGAGCTTTTCATCCCACTGGGTTGCTTCACCCAGTTTTGATATGAGGGTTTGTGCCTAGGCTTATTGTACTGTGTTATGTGGTGTTCTGTTGCTAACCCTGGGAGGTGTATTCTCTACTAAAGGGAAATGTAGGAGTGATCTTTTAGCAAGGTAAGTGGGCTAGGCAGAGTGGATGGAGGCGAAACTTCAGACTGGATATATTGTTTGAGAAACAATTAAATAATACTACTAATAGAAGAAACTGATGTCTTTATACAATATGTATTTATTGCTATTTGTCAATTAGTTGGCAAAACAAGCAGTGTGTGTATACTGATCACTGTATCATTCTTGCATATATCTGTCTACCTTAATCTTTCATTTGTCTTTATCTAACATCTGTATATTTATTAGCTACCCATAATTCTATTAGCTTTCTATTAGATTGGCATCTCATATATATAATCTATTTATTTATTTACTTATCTATCATTGATCATCTATAAGCACTCTTCTATTTAATGTCATTCATCTCTCATTAATGTGTCAATGATTTATATACTTCCTATTTATCTATTATCTGTCATCTACCTATTGTATATCATTTTAACATCTACCAGTCCATTATCCGTCTTTTTATTTATGTCTATCTATCTGTGTATCCATATAGATAGATATACATATCTAGGTATATCTACATTAGTAATTAATAGCATTCCTCTTAATCTAAAAGGCACCCATACTAATATATCCTACTACAATCTATCATTGTACATATTCTCTCCCAATCCCTGATCAATATCATTATAATCACTAAATATTATAATTGGTTTCTACTAGTTATTATCAATTTATACAATAATTCAGTTTTAAGCCGGGCATTGGTGGTGCACACCTTTAATCCCAGCACTTGGGAGGCAGAGGCAGGTGGATCTCTGTGAGTTCGAGATCAGCCTGGTCTACAAGAACTAGTTCCAGGACAGCCTCCAAAGCCACAGAGAAACCCTCTCTCGAAAAAAAAATATTTCAGTTCTAGTTTACATTTTAATGTTTTCAGAATGTTGGCCCATTTTCCTCATTTGTAAAAAAAAATACAAAATTCTTTATCATCTAAAGACCAGTTCTTCACAGAATTGAATATGTCTTTTGATCTAAAGAACATAATCTGTCCAAATTTACTGTTATTAGTAGTATAGTGATATTTCCATGAACCTGTCACACATGTTCCTTATACATTATTTTTTAATCTTCATTTTGTTCTTTGGTCACTTGCCTTATAAAACATTTTTTTCTGGGCTGAAGATATGGCTCAGTGTTTAAGAGCTCATAATGCTCTTCAAGAGGACTGGGTTTTATGTCTAAGAATTGCCTTAGTCATCTTACAACTGTCAGTATCTCCGGACCAAAAGATTTTACATACTTTCTGTCCTCCATAGACATATACACTCACATGCTCACATAATTAATTAAAATTAATATTGAAAACATCAAGTATTTCATTCATACAATGAAGATTCATTATTTATATTGTAATGATATTTGGATAATAAATTCCATTACAAAAAATATTTTTGCAATAGTATCTCAATCTTCTTGAGCTCCTGCATGCACACACACACACAAAGACAATAAAAGACATGTACAAATCATAAGTAATGTTGATTTTATTCAGTATTTAAGAAGTCTTCTAATGCATTATATTTAATTTATAAATTTTACTTTGAGTCCAGCTTTTTGAAACATAAATTTAATTAAAATGTTTTTATATGCAAGGAAGTCTACTTTTTCCACCACATTTTGGTAACAAGTATACTTTTTCTTTATTCTTCTATTAGATATTAACTGATTATATTTCTATGTCTATTTCTATGTTGTTTATACTTTTTAAAATATCTCCTTTGAACTTCATAAATGATTGTTTGTATGGAGAATTACTTTTATGAAATCTTTTTACATGTATTCTACTCCTATTATGACAAACTCTTGTAACAATAAGACAATGAGAACTGGGAATAATCTAGAATTTACCAGTTATGTCTGGTTTTGGTTTAGCCTGCATCTTTACCCTTGGCTTTTGTAAAAAAATATCTCTAAATACCTTGTACTCTCCTAAATTGGAGGGGATGGTAAGGGAGGTGTCTTGTCCTAGCTGAATGATGATGAGGTATTACCCCCTGGAAAGTATGTCTATTGTGGAAAAGAACACGGGACTTTGAGCACAGATTACTCCTATTTCCCTGTTAGAGCTTAAGAATATTAGCTGACCTGAGCAAGTGGGAGCTCACTGACTTAAGACTGATAGAAGGGGAACCTTCATAAGGCCAAACTAGGCCCTCTGAATGTAGGTGACAATATTGGGTGGAGTTTGTGGGACTACTAGTAGTGGCAGCCATATTTATCAGTAGTGCATGAGCTGGCTTTTTGGAGCCTGTACCCTTGGGAGGGATACATTACTCAGCCTAGATACAGGTGGGAGGACCTTGGTCCTGTATCATTGTTATGTGATAGACTTTGTTGATTCCCCATGGAAAGCTTACTCTCTCTGAGGGGTGAGTGGATGGATAGTGGGGAAAGAGAAGTTTGGAGGAGTGGAAGGAGATAAGGGAGAAGGAACTATGATCCATATGTAAAATAAGATTGTTTTCAAAATAAAAACCTTAAAAAGACAATGTGACCATTTCATAACCAAGTGAAAATACTGCAAAATTCAACACAGTATGTAAATTTCCCTAGATAAACTGTAGAAATTTTGGATTAAGTATGTCTTATTCCTTTTCAACCTTAGTTATCTTTTGTATTTTTTCCTAAAATAGATTGTCACAACATTTAAACCAATTCAGCACACACACAAACACACACACACACACACACACACACACACACACACACACACTCACACACACAAACACAAACACCCAGTGGTAGTACGTAAGGAAAAATATTTATGCATTTTATAAAGCTATCTCATGAGATAGTTTGGTAACTAATATTATTATAAATCTGCTTATTTTAATTCTGAGATTACTGTTAAAATTGCATTATCTTGGTAGGACATGTGATTTTTATCGTGGAAGGAAAACTTTTATATATAAGTTCATTATAGAACTGCATATGTGCATGTACTAAAATATGAACTTGTATGAACTATTTTCACCCAGAATTAATAAAATATTAGTAAATACTTTATATTTTATGGGAATATTTTTGGTTTCAATTTTTTACAATTTTATAAGTAGCACTAAATATTTTGTGTCAGTCAAATTTACCAAGGCCATTGAATATTGGGATAAGAAAAGAGACACAATTGTTCCTTCAAGTAGTTGAACTTTACCTCTTATTTTCCAGCATGATTAATATACACAGAATACTCATTTTTTTCATATTTGATTTTAATTTGTAAGCTATAAGAATTTTGATGGATTCTGGGATCCCAGAGCCATGTATAGGGTATGATTTGCTCTGAATGACAAAATGAAAAGATTGATGTTGAAGTTGTCTTATATTTGGGTGGATTTTTTGAAGTTTTATTCTCTTCATTTTGTGTTTGTTAAGTTGAAACTTTCAGGGGTGGCTCTCTTTTCAGGAACACACAGCTTAAACCCGCATGATAATTCTGTCACATAACCCATATTTCTCTGGGTTTTTTCTTTGTTCTTCCCATCAGGATATTTTTACTTTTACTTATCCCACTTTAAACTAATAATGAAAATATGTGTGGTATATATGCCAGTTTTTGCATATTATAATCAATGTCTCTAATACTGAAAAGCCTTTAGCCTCCTGTTACTTAAATAATACATTTTCAAACAGACACACATGGAAATTAGAAAAGAGAGAAAGAAAATGCACTGTACAAAACATACATTTAAACTCTATATTAGTTACTTTCTGATGTTATGATATAATACCAAAATTAACACCATATGGTTAGCTCTGAAAACACATAATTCAATGACAAGTAATACTATAGAGACTGAGCAAATTATACTTCTGCATTTAGGGAACATGTATTAATTTCAGTTGGAATGAATAAAATATTGATATAGAGATTGCATATATACAATATATATATACATATATATACATACATATATATATATATATATATATATATATATATATATATCCCAAACATGTTATTTTATTTTATTCTTTTATCTTTGAATTTTCATATATGGATCTAAGGACTTTTAGATAGTTAGTACAGATTAAAAGTTGATATAAAACATACATACCTCTGTGTGTGTCTGTGTGTGTGTGTATGTGTGTGTGTGTGTGTGTGTGTGTGTGTGTGTGTGTGTATGTATTTATGTAAAGTAATAAAAAATAGGCCAAGAATTTGAAAGAGAGAAAGGAGAGGAATACTGGAGGATTTGCTGCAAGGAAATAGAAGGGGAGTTGATGTAATTTTTTAATAATTTCAAAAATATATTTAAAAACAAAAGTTACTTTAGCTTATGATTCCAGATGGAGAGGTTCTATCCTGGTAAGAAAAGCATAGCAACAAGCAGCCATAGTGGCTAGAACAGGAAATTTGATGCTCTCATTTTTATCCATACACAGGAAGCAGAGAGAGACAACAGGATGCAGGTTTTAGCTATATACCACAAAGCCCAAACCACTGACATATTTCCTCCAGCAATACTCTGATTCATGAAGGTTCTATGACTTTTCCAAACAGCATCACTGTGGACTAATTGATTAAATACATGAGCCAACACAGCCTCATTAGAAAAAAAAGATGTTATTTGTTAAATATTATAAGAATTTGTTACTTACAATAAATAATGATCATAATTCTAAATCTCTGTACATTGAAGTTTAATGAAGTAAACTTTTAAAATTCCAAATTAAAGTGAGATGGGGATTCTTGGAAAAAAATTCAAATAATGAATGAGAATAATGGGAGATGAAAACTATTAAAATTCCATATATCCATATATGAAATATTAAAAAATTAATTTTTTAAAAACTTGTCACTTTAGTAAAACTAAATATTTAGTAATGATTAAATCTTGCATGGCATTTATGTATTAAATTAGCACATATGTTAGCAAGAACATAAAGTTCTCAGTGCTAGTAACTCATGTTGAGGTAGGAGACCACTGGACACATGGTAGGAATGTATAGTTGAGTACCAACAAAATGAAGAGTCTTAAACCAGGCATGTGGTGATGAAAGGTCAAATTGTACACATTGAATTTTAGAAATGAGTCTGTAGTAGTTATGGATATTTATCACATGCTAAAACAAATATTTATAAGCATCCCCTTCAAGACATTGAGGAGAAGGGATCTGGGGAGTGGAGTATTGTTAATTCTTTTAGGGTAATTATTTAATAGTAAATAAGTGAATGTGCAGTTGGTAAATGTAATATAGTCTAAAAAGAAATACCCCATTCTAAGAGATTCAGTGTGACTGGGTTTATGATGAGGTCATTGATCCATTTGGACTTAAGTTTTGTGCATGCAAATGGACTTTGGGAGCCCATTCCCTATGGAGGGATACTATTGCAGCCCAGATAGAGCAAGGAGGGTCTAGACACTCCCCCAAACAATTGACAGACTTTGTAGGTCCTTGGTAGAGGGCCTATCTCTGGAGAGGAGTGAGAGGGGGGTAGGTTGGGTGGGGAACATGGGAGAATGGGAGGGTTAGAGAATGGGGGAGATGGGTATGTAAATATGAGTAATTAAAAATAATAAAAAGAAAGAAAGGTTTTGTGCATGGTGATAGATAAAGATCAATCTGCAGTCTTCTACATGTCACCATCCAGTTGTACCAGCACCATTTATTGAATATGCTTTCTTTTTTCCATTGTATGATTTTAGCTTCTTTGTTAAAATTCAGATGTTCATAGGTGTGTGAGTTAATATCTAGATCTTCAATTTGATTCCATTGATCTAACTGTCTATTTCCAACTATGTTCAAAACAGTGATGCTTGTAATAGCCAGAACCTGGAAGCAACCTAGATGCTTCTCAACTGAAGAATGGATAGAGAAAATGTGGTATTTTTACACAATGGAGTATTACTCAGCAGGAAAAAAAACATAATGAATTCTTGAAATTCACAGGAAAATAGGTGGAACTGGAAAAATCCATCCTGAGTGAGGTAAGCCAATCACAGAAAGACATGCAAGGTATATACTCACTCATATATGGATATCAGACATAGAGCAAAGGACAACCAGCCTACAATCAACACCACAAGAGAAACTAGGAAACAAGGAGAGCCCTAAGAGAGAAATACTTGGTCCCCTGAAAGGGGGAAACTGGCAAGAACTCCTGAGCAAATTGGCAGCATGGGGGGAGAGGGGATAGAGGTAGGAAAAAGAGAAGGGAATAAGAGGAGGGGGGAGGAGGACATGAGGTATCAGGAAGACTGAATCTGGTTAGGCATAGAGGAGAGCAAGGAAAGAGATACCTTAATAGAGGGAGCCAGTATAAGTTTAAAGAGAAATCTGGCACTAGAAAAATGTTCAGAGATCCACAAAGATGGCCCCAAGTAAGAATCTAAATATTAGTGGAGAGGCTGCCTTTGAAGCCCTTCCCCTATAATGAGATTGATGACTACATTATTTGAAATCCTAGAGCCTTCATCCAGTAGCTGCTTGAAGCAGAAGTAGAGGCACCAACAGATAAGAACTGAGCCAAAATCCTGTAATCTAGTTGTACAGAGGGAGGAGAGATGAGCAAAGGAGTTAAGACTGTGCTGAAGAAACTTACAGGAACAGCTGACCTGACCTAGTGAGAGAACAGGGACTCCAGCATTGGCCTGAACCTCTGGATGTGGGTGCCAGTTAGGAGGCCTGAGCATTCTATGGGACCTCTAAAAGTGGAACCAGTATTTATCCCTAGTGCACAAATGGACTTTGGGAGCTCATTCCCTATGGAGAAATACTATTTCAGCCCAGATACCTGGAGGAGAACCTAGGCTGTCCCCAAATTGATGTGATAGATGTTGATGCTCCCCCATGGAAGGTCTCATTATCCCTGGGGAGAGGTTGGGTTGGGGGGCTGGTAGGGGAAAGGGGATTGATATGTAAAATTATTGTTTCTAAATAAAAAAATTTTATAAAAATAAAAAAACATCCATTGGAGATGAAAGGAAAGTGGATTCTATACTAGAAAATGGGAAGAGGTGTCTCTGATATGATAAATGACTACCAGAGATTTTGGAAGGAGGGCTCCATAACAAGTATTGGTTCTAGAAACTCTAAGGAATTTAGAACTCATTGTGGTTAAATGAAGTGAAACCCGGTGCCGCAGTGAGATAACATTTTGAGAAGAAATGACACATGAGATCAGAAAAGAAACCAGGACAAGGATAATTTAGGTATGGGTATAATTAATCTTTGATATATGTGAAATACTTTCAAAATGTAGATTATAATTGATAGGAAAGCTAGCAACTCTTTGGTCCAGTGTTTGGAAAGTACTCTTTTCATGGTCCTATGTAGGGAGCCGTCCCTGCATTCTCCATTACAATGATGGTGCCTGCAGGCACTGAATGTAAATTATTGCACAGGCGCTGGGTAATTTTCCATTTCCTTGATCTCTGCCTATTCCGTGGCTCATATGGCCTGAGGAGCTGAAGCCAATCATAGGGTGACACGTCCCAGGCGGGGCTGCCAGCCTTTATTAGGGGACGGGATTCTTGGCTCGGGGTCTCCGCTCTGGTAAGCTTATGCTCTCCTCTCAAGACGCATTAAAGCTTTCCTGCAGAAAGATCCGAATGTCCTGTGTGGTTCTTGCTGGCGAGACTATTGCGCGGGACATCTGGTGCTGAAACCCGGGAACTTGTTAACATCGCCAGCTCCTCGGAGACCCCTTGGCTACAAGGCGGATTCAGAACTGCAGGGTGGTAAATTCGGAGAGGTATGTCTTTTCTGGACTTTGGCTTGGGATTGTTGATCTTTTTCACTGTTGTAGCAATCTTAAAGAAGTCCAGAATTACGTGTCAGAAACCGAATGTAGTGAGAGATGGGGCGCGCCCAACAATAAAATATAAGGAAAAAGGACCTCCCGGGATGTCTAATGACAAGGGAGTGAGTAATTTGTTAGATGATTCTGTAAATAAGTTTAAAGCTTTAAATCTTGATAGCTCTGATGACTCTAAAAGCTCAAGAGATAAAGTTTTAGAGGAAACAGCTCAGCTAGATGAAAAAGAAACAAAAAAGGAGGGAGAGAAAATAGGGGATAACCGGTCACACCCCGGTAAATTTAAGAGACCTGTTAATCCAGCGGGTGTACCTCCATCAACACCCCCATTATTTGGTACCGACTCCTTTTTACCATTAGAGGAGCGGAGAAAATTGCAGATGGCTTTCCCAGTCTTTGATAGGGGAAAAGGCCATGCATGTTATTCAGCACTTCTTAGAGGCCTGAAATGCCTGGGGAAAGCCTCATAAACATTGACGCTCGGGGCCATACTGCGGCCAAGCGTCACACCTCAGAACCTGAAAGGCCAAAGGAAATGGTAAAATAGAAAGATATCTTAACTGGTCTTTGGAGAGGCCTGGATCCTATTCTCATAAGATCCAGGGGAGCTATATGTGTTTTTCCACAGGATGAAGAGAATCCCCTGTGGATACCGGAAAGACTCACACAAAGAGCCCCTTCAGACCCTCAAAAGTCGGAACTCCACCCTCTCCCCGGGAGTTGAGAGCCGCTATTATCCAAATTAACTCCTGTCCTTGATGGAGAGATTGTAATCATGGATCACTTAATGGGTGGGGATGGGATTGTTTGGTGCAGCCGTTTGCTGCGGATTGATGTTGCTTCTCTGGCTGGTCTGTAAGCTCAGGGCTCAAATGAAGAGAGACAAGGTGGTTATCGCCCAAGCGCTTGTAGCTTTGGAACAATGGGCTTCTACTGACATTTGGTTAACAATGCTTAAGCAATAGGCCGCCGGACAGACAGCTCTTGCACACCCGGAGCCTAGGCTCATTGCACAGGGTAGAGTGTCTGGTTTGATCAGCCCATGAGGGATGTTGAGCAAGGCATCGCACAGAGAGTTGCCCAGTATGCAGGCTTCTCTGGGAGGCATGTTGTCCTGCATAAGGGTTGCCTGCCCTAGTCTCCCTTTCCCAGAAAAACGGCAGAGGACAGGTCGAGAGCGCTTCGGGTCAAGCTAACAGCCTGATGGCGACTCTTGTACACAGTCTTAATGTTTGATTGGGAAGGTACAACCTCTGCCTCTATCCCTCAACATATGGGTGACCTATTTGCTTGTAAAAATATAAAGCCTTATCATTAATTAATAAAAAAGGGGGAGATGTAGGTAGCCTTCCCTGCATTCTCCATTACAATGATGGTGCCTGCAGGCACTGAATGTAAATTATTGCGCAGGCGCTGGGTAATTTTCCATTTCCTTGATCTCTGCCTATTCCGTGGCATCATATGGCCTGAGGAGCTGAAGCCAATCATAGGGTGACACGTCCCAGGCGGGGCTGCCAGCCTTTATTAGGGGACGGGATTCTTGGCTCGGGGTCTCCACTCTGGTAAGCTTATGCTCTCCTCTCAAGATGCATTAAAGCTTTCCTGCAGAAGGATCCGAATGTCCTGTGTGGTTCTTGCCGGCGAGACGATTGCGCGGGACAGTCCTACTGATAGAATCAGATTGATCTCTTGGCAACTAGCAAAAGGATTATAAGCTAATAATGTTGTGATAAAGGCACACTCTTGAGAAAGGGTTTAACTGCAGATATGTTTTTTAAAAAATCTCCATATAATTCATTCATATACTAAAGAATATGAAATATGGATGTCTTTAAAAACTTCAATTTCTGAAGATGATGGAATTTTCTATTGACACAGAGAAAATCAACAAGAGAAAATATGATTGGACATGATCCGGATTTAAGTTTCTTAGTGATTTATGATGATTACAACATTTTTGTATAACATAAAGACAAATTTGCTTGGCATTTGAGTAGAGATGGCATTTAAAGATGAGTCTTCATGAAATAATGACGAATCAAGAAGAGAGATAACCATGAATGTTGCAAGGGAAATTTCCAAGGTGCTTCACCTTTAGATGTTAGTAAAGAAGACCGAGCAAAAGACTTTTGGCAAATCACTGCAAGATGGTAGCTATTCTAAAGACATGGTTGTGCTTCATGAAGGAGACAACAATCAGTAGTTCAAGTGTTGCAAACAAATGGAATGGAAACTAAATCAGAAAGGTATCAGTTTTACCAAAATGGGTAAGATTTGTCAAGACTTCTTAATAGTATCTTTATGATCATTGAGGAAACAAGGTGGATTCTGGTCAGGTAGAAAGACAACAAAAGAATTATAACAGAAGACAGCAATAGATACTTTCCTTCAGTGAATTCTATATTACTCAGAGGCAAGAAAAACAGTAAGTTTTCCCAGTGGAAATTTCAGATCACATTAGATTTCTTGGGTCTTCAATCTATAGGGCTATGTGGGGCTGTTAACAGGGTGATGGTAGTGATGTATATGATTTGGAAATGACAAGTGGACTGAAGCCAGGCATTGGTGGCACATGCCTTTAATCCCAGCACTCGGGAGGCAGAGGCATGTGGTTCTCTGTGAGTTCAAGACCAGCTTGATCTACAGAGTGAATTCCAGGACAGGCTCCAAAGCAATACAGAGAATCCCTGTCTTGACAAACAAAACAGAAACCCAAGTTGAGTGAAGTAGTTACAGTGTTAATATATTTGAACTTATGGTATCTGCACAAATATGAGCTCCAGAAAACCATGTGCAAAGTTTGAACACTACTGAAGGAGAAAAATGGTGAGAGTGGACTAGACCTAGGAGGTACAACAGTGAAAGGCTCTCCACAGTAGTGTCTGGTACCTCTTCAGTGACAAGAGGGGGAAGGGTATCAGTCAAAAATCAGGGGTAGATAGAAGATTTGGTTGTTCTACAATACAGCAAATTACTATATTTTAAAGATTTATTCATTTTAGTTCAGGGGTATGAGTGGGTTTTTATTGTTTTGCTTTGCATGCATATGTGTTTGTGCACCAAGTATGTGACTGATTCTTTCTGAGTTCAAAGAGGATAATCAATCCCTTAAAATTGTCTGAGGATGTTTATGAGATAACATTTGGGTACTGGGAACCAAATTCTGGTCCAGTACAAGAACTGCTAGTGTGGTGTTCCTAGCCACTGAACAATATCTCCAGCACAAATATATTATCTCTTTGTTTTTGTTAGAAAAGATAGGTACAATAACAGAACATGGTCAGGAACCAGGTTGACCAAACACTGTGTCAGTGGCCCTGGTGAAATCACAAAGGAAGTTTTAGTTGTGTATCCTTGTCCAAGAACAGACTTGATAAAACCCATTCTGGACCTAGATCCAGTGCATCAAAACAGTTAAGGTTTTGATTCCTCGGATTCCAGTGTTCTCTTCTGAAGGGTTGTGGTTATCAGTTCTTATACAGATATGACTGAGGTATCCAATTGTCTGGTTTAGTTCTCTGCTGACATTGACCATTTGTACATATGATACTGTACTTCATAATAACCTTTTATATAAGTCATCAGCTTATAGAAGACCTCCTTTGTTTTATTTATTTGTCATCCATGTTCTTTCTACTAGATACATTCCCTGTCTGTAAACTTGTTCCTATGAGTTCAGGTCAGCACATGACTCCAATATTCATATGTCTTACAAAAAAACTTATTATTTTTATGATTTCAAATGGAAAATTAACAGAAAGAATGAGATTAAAGACATTCTGTTAATCAACTTTTCTTTTCAGTTTCTGTTTTTATTTTTAATTGAAAACTGATCTTTCTCTCATAAATACATCCTGACCACAGTTTCCTCTCCCTCCAATCTTCCAAGATTTTCCACACCTCCCGTCCTCTACAGATCCACTTCAGCTCTGTTTCTCATCAGAAAGGATCAGGCTACCAAGAGATAGAGTGCAGAAATGACAAAAAAAAAGATATAATAAGAGAAGGAAATAGCTCTCATATAGAGGCTGATGGGACAGCCCAATTGGAGAAAAAGTGTCTCAAAAGCACACAAAATAATCAGAGACCCATTCACTCCCATTTATAGGAGTTCCATAAAAACACCAATCTAATAGCTAAAGCATACACACAGAGGACCTAGTGCAGACACACGCAGTGTCAGTGCTTGCTGTTTCAGTATCTGGGAGTCCCTATGAGCCCTACTTATTTGATTCAGCAGGCCATGCTCTTGGTGTTTGCCCTCCCCTCTGACACTTAAAGTCTTCCCTCCCCCTCTTCTGTGGGCTACCCACACTCTTTCTGTATAATGTCTGGCTGTGTGTCTCTGCACCCACTCCCTTATGAGAATGCAGAAATTCTCTCTGATGACGACTGGAAAGGCACTGATCTATGAGTATAGCAGAATATCATTAGGAGTCTTCATATTGATTTTATTTTTTGACCAGTTGTAATTTGGTTCTACCCCAAATTTTTGGGCTATCCACTCTGTGTTTCCTGCTCATCCAGACAATGATGGGCATGGACTACCTCTTGTGTCAGGGGACTTAAGTTAAACTAGAAACTGTTTTGCCACATTCACTAGGTCTGTACTGTGATTGCCCAGCACAACTTCAGGCAGACAGATTGTAAGCCAAACATTTTGTTGCTGGTTTGGTGTTTGGGTTTCTCTTTCCATAACTTGCAGTGTACCATCCCATAGAAAAGGGACTAGAATGTAGTAGTGAAGGCTCTATGCAGTCACCAACTTGATATCTCCATATTCAATCGGCTGTGTGGATGTGGTTCTCTGCAATGGGTGCCTGTTGTCAATTTTTGAAGAATGGCTCACTGTTCTAGCATCAGCCTGGATTGTTTGGCGATCCCCCCGGACTCTATCTGCTAACAACTTGACATAAAACAACCCTGTACCTTGGATGACTACAAAAGATGGCCAGGTCAGACTCCATATGTTCCATTACTAAGAGTCTTAAAGAGTATCACCCCCATAGATATGAGGATGTTTCCACTGCACTAGGTTTTCATACCAAACCCAAATGCAACCCAGTTATAGTCATTTACTATCTCCCTTCATCCCTTCTCCTCACACCTGGCCCCTCCCATTTCTGCATTACCCACTCCTAGTCTACCAGAAAAATTTATTTTACTTCTCCTTCTGAAGGATACCCATGTGTCACCACTAGGGCCCTCCTCTTTACCTAACCTCTCGGGGTCTATGGCTTATAGCAAGATTATCATTTACTTAAAAGTTAAAATACAATTATAAATGAATGTATACCAGGGACAGGGCTACCTCACACAGGATGACTTTTTGGGTTCCAGGTAGTTGCTTGCATATTTGATGATGTCGTTTTTTTTGTTTTGTTTTGCTTTTTGTTTTTTGTTTTTCAGCAGCTGAGTAATACTTCATCAGGAATGCCAGCACACAAATATTGACATGAAGACTTATTATTAATAATAAATATTTGGCCTTAGTTTAGACTTGCCCCTATTTCTTTTAACTCAAATTGACCTATATTTTAAAATCTATAATATTTTATGTGGATTGGTTAATTTTACTCTGTCCTACCTGTCCTGCTTCCTCCGCATCTGTCTGGCAACCCCAACCTTCCTCTTTCTCAATACACCTCTGTTCCCAGAATTCCTGCCTAACCTCTTCCTACCTTGCTATTGGATATTTGGTTCTTTATTAAACCATCTACAGTACACATCTTTACACAGTGTAACAGAATGGTCTTTAACAAATTTACAACCTTTTCTTTATCACTTATTTTGGTTGAGGGACATGTAGTTTGTTTTCAGTTTCTTGCTACTATCATAAAAGCTGCAATGAACATAATTGAGCAAATGTGCAGACACTATAGAAATCAATATGGCAGTTCCTCAGAAAATTTTGAATTGATATACTCCATGACCTAGCTATAGCACTTTAGGGCATACACCCAAATGAGGCTCTATCCTTCCACAAGAACACTTCTTTATCCACCTTCTAACACAGCAATATGTAGGGAAAGATACCTTACATATTGCAAATATTTTGTTAGAGATTTAACTCAATACACCCCTCAAATTAGCAGGGTTTTAGGCACTCAGCTGCATGTGGACTTCCTGATGGTCAAATTGTGAAAGGCCAGAGCATCACATGATAGGAGTCAGAGGAAAGTGTGTGTGTTTGTGTGTGTGTGTGTGTGCTCATCCCTCTGTGAAAGAGTAAATCCTCTGATCTATTAAGTGTTGTCCCAGTTGGAAAGACTTGAAAAGAAGCTGCCTTTCATATGGAACTTTCATTGTTCACTTTCCTTAACTAAATTCCAATTCTTGTATACGCTAAGCACACTGGGGAAAACAAATTTACATTATTCTTAAACATTTTAAATTGTACCTAACAAAGACATGGCCTGAAACTCAAGTCATTATGTATCCAAGGGCAAGTACCATGCTCAAACAAACTACACGATTCCCTTCAAAGTATGTTTGGCCAGGTAGTTGTGGCACACGTCTTTAATCCCAGCACTCAGGAGGCAGAGGCAGGCAGATCTCTGTGAATACAGAGACCAGCTTGGTTTACAAGAGCTAATTATAAGACAGCCTCCAAAGCCACAGAGAAACCCTGTTTTGAACCCTGCTCCCCCCCAAGAAAAGTTGTTTTGAACACTGGAAATCTTTTACTTAGATATGCACAGACAGCAAATTATGTAGTTGTATTATTTTCCTGAGACATGAATATAAATCCTAGTGCCATTCTATAAAATTTGAAAATTAAAATGAAAATAGTCTAATAAAAATAAAATTTTCCCAGAAAAGAATGAAAATAGTGTGATTTGTAAAGAGAGTAACTGGCAGAAAATGTTTTACTTTGTGTGTTCCAGGTAGCACCAATTAAGAGCTGAACATCTGATTATGGGGGCTCTTGTCTGTAATCTGAACACTGAAGTAGGGTAAAGCAGAATTCTCCAAAATTTGAGGCAATTCTGAGATATATATTGACTTCTAAGTCTTCCTGGATTATAGAATAAGACCTGCTTAAAAATCAAAATCTGTTACCGAAATTATAACTACAACAATGGAGGAAAAATATAGTTTAGATGGTGGTGTCTAAGCTGTGTCCATAGTTTGATGAAGCTCACACACATCGGGGGTTATCTTTGCATCAGTATACTTTCACATGCTGCTCCTGTGGACCTAGGCAAAGTCTGGGTGTGCATACTAAGTCATCACAAAATAGTCACATATTTGCAGTGAAAACAAATAATAATTTTCTGAGCTTAAGAAAGTTACAGATTATGGATACAGATATGAGAGCTGTAGGAAACATAACCATAATTATTAAAGTCTAAGGAAAAGAGCTACAACAAAATATTCAATATTTTTATGAGGCAGATATAAAAATATCTGTCATAGGTTATCAATTTTTTGACATTATTTTGTCTATTTTTTGATGAGAAATATTGATTTTGAATAAATCTTGGGTTATAGGAAGGTAAGACTTTCAATGTTCTTAGTAATTCAATACAATTTTACTCCAGCCTTGGGGAAGAAATAACTTCTTATGTGCATTAAGATCCAGGATAATGTGACCAGACAATTTATTCAAAATTACTTTCCCCTACTTTTTGTCCATGTTAACACTGTTAGAACTGCTTTATTTTCATCTTTTGGCATGGATACTTTTGAGCATTGACAGATGAATGAAATCCTTTGTGCATAAGGAATTCATTGTTAGGGCAGCTGAACTCCTTTCTTAGGAAAATAAAAAAAATCACTCTTCTATATCTAACACACAATAATTATTATTTTTTGCACTGCTTGAGTATGCCTAGATCCTTCTTTTTCTCTCCTCTGGGGTGAGAGTTGCATAGTCACTCAGGAGTTCTTAGTCTCCACCTAGCATAAACTCACAGTATTTTATACTTCTGTGGTTTGTTTTGGCAACTATTTTGTATTTCTCATGTTATTTATAATATCAATTGTAATAAAAACCCTTCCTTGCTTCCTTGTATTCTGTACCATATAAGATACAACTCCCTGACATAAATGTCTAATCATATAAAATTAATTCCCACCCTGAGGGATTTTATATACCATTTCTCATTTAATTTCAGTTGACATCTAAGGCATCTAAACATTCTACTACCTACTAAAATGTGACAATCAGAACTGGTTTCACTATGCTAGTTAAAGTTATATTAAAGGGAGTGTTATCTTTTATGTACTCAGATTCTTGAGGATTTGATAAGCTGTTTTATTCCAGATTGACCTAGCTGCTTGTACTAAAATCACTGTGTTGAAATTCTTTTATTCACAGAAAGGAAAATGACAAAATTCATTATTTACTGGGAAAAGAATACATCTGTGCATATAAGGATACAGATATGTACCTTTATTTATAGAAGATAGTAAAACCAGTATGGGATTTTCTATGTTCCTTCCTTCCTTCCTCCCTTCCTTCCTTGTTTCCTTGTTCCCTCTCTCTCTCTCTCTCTCTCTCTCTCTCTCTCTCTCTCTCTCTCTCTCTCTTTCTTCCTTTCTTTCCTTTTTGGACTCTGAGAATCATCTAGAGCTAAAAACTAATTCCTTCAGGTAAAGACCTTGTAATACACGTGTACGAGGTCTGTGGTGCTATCTTGCTTGTGAAAATAAAGTTTATAACCAGCCACCACTTTAATCTTAACTATGCTTCTTAGCAGATTAAAGGTGTATGTGGACATAAAAAGATAAAGATATACTGTAAAGTCTGATTCAGATGAAGTAAAACCTCAAAGTATTTTGTAGTGTGTTTAAAAATATGTGTATGCTTGGGAGAGAAAAGGAAAAGGATAGAGAAACTCCTTAAAAAAGAAATAGAGTAACTGGGCATGGTAGCACATACATTTAATCCCACAAGTCTGAGACAAAGGCAGTCAGATAACAGTGAGTTCTAGACCAACCTGGTCTGCAGAGCTAGTTTCTCGGGACAACTAGGCCTCCATGTTTAGCTAGTGGCAAATTCAATTCTCTGACCTCCAGGCTTCATTTGTATAAGCAAGATGTCATCCCAGAGGTCCCTTAATAAAAGGCTGACATTAATATGTTTGCTTGGTTTCTAAAGAAGTACATACATATGTATATGTTTATATCTGTCTGTGGATGTATGCATGTGAGTATAGGGCCTGAAGTGGCCATAAGAGTGTTATAGACCCTGTAGTTGGAGTTAAAGATAGTTGCAAGCCACCTGACTTGAGTGCTGTAACCAAATTCAGGAAAAGTAATAAGAACTGTTTTTCCTATATAAAATCAAATAGGCAAAGTTTATATGTGAAAAAAACAAGAGAAAATTAAGTCAACATAGTGCTTAGAAATATGTACAAACATAACATTGTCTGAAAATTTTTATGTTAAATCATTTAAATTAGGATAGTTTATTTAATAAAATAATATTGATGCAATACTCTAGTATTTAAATTGTATTTTCTTCCAGAGATTATTTTTACTATTCTGTCATCCATATAGTTAGTGAATTCTGATTACTTTGTGGCTTCAAAATAAACACTAATTTCCTGTTTTTAATTGCAAAGAGTAAGTCTGTTATAAAATGAGAAAGTCTGAGATTCAAAAGTGGAGAACGTTGACTATGGGGTACATTTTAATTGACAATTGTCAGTATATAATTTGAATGTTGTTACTACTCCCAACAAGGGATGCCTAAGTTGTGATGGGTATACTGGCAAATTTCATTGTTGTAGCCATACATTTGTGCTGATTTACATCAAATCTCATTGAATATGTCGTCTACATTTATATGGATTCATAAACATGGAAAACAATCTACTACTCTGAAAAAGTAGCCAAATGTTGAATACATCCCAACAGCCTCCCATAAAAAAATCGAACTCTTCAGTTACTTACTGGATTTTTAGATGTTGCTGGTATAGTAGGTACAGACATAATTCAATTATAATGTCTTCATTGTTTCTCTGCTAGGATCTCACTATGTATGTCATTATTTGTTCCTTGGTAGGAAGTTTTAGATGACAGAGAATTTTCAGGTAAAATAAGATGGGTGTCACAACCTCTTGTCATGGATAGGAGAGAAGGCAGATAAGGAAAGTTACCTAATTATCAACTGAGCCTATGATGAATTTGGCAACAAATCAAAACGTACATAGCTGTAGGGTCTTAGCCCAAACACAGAAAGCTAAGCTGGGTCCAAGGAAGGCTAAGTATGTCACTCACCTGCTTCCCAGCCTCCAAGGATCCTGGAGACAATCAGACATAGCAGGGAGTCTAGTCAAGCAGGAAGTTGTTTATTGCCCAACAGAAAGCATCTTTTAAAGCAAAACACTGCAGAGCAGGAAACCATCCAGCCAATGGTTTTAAAGTCAGCCTATCATGCACCTAGGTGCCTTATTCTTTACCTAGTGAACACTAGCCAATCATGCAGTGACCTCATCTGGTTTGATCTTGGCAACCAATCCCACTTTTTTGTAAACATCTCAACTTGCCATTGGCTCTACCTTTAACTATTAATGTACATCCTGACTTGTTTGACTTCTATGCTTGCTAATTTAATTATGATTTAAATTTCTTTATATCTACTTAGCATGTTACCTTAGGACTGACAAATTTTAATGTTATGTTTATTGCCTTTCTTTCTTTCTTTCTTTCTTTGTTTGTTTTTTCCAATTCAACTTCTATATTTCCTTCATTCCTTCTCTCTCTTCTCCCCCTTTTCTTGGCTTTGATAATATAACTTTTCATTTGTTTTCCATTTTTTTCAGCCAAGATTCTATTAGTAGTATTTGATTTTTCTATTTCATAGCACACAATGTTTTCATTGTAATACCTATTGCCTTTAAATGAAAGTTCATAATCCCACAATTTCCCAAATTCCTGCCATGCACTCCCCTCATCCAAATAATTATCATCTGTTTGGGCAGTTATAATAGTCTATCAAACTGCTTTGAGTTTTGTCTCTTCTCCAAACATTAAGGTGATGAGCATATAAAATCCTCTCTTTTGGCCTTTCTGCATATTGCTTTCGAGCCTGGAAGCCAAAGCAAACTCTTACTATGATACCGAGGCTTCTGTTCCCATCTTCCTACCATTCCTTTCAGTCATCCAATCATAGCTACATACAGCTTCTGGTTATTAATTAAACAACAGAGTCCCTTGCAATTTCAGGGCATGCATAATGCTATTCACTTGTACTAAAAGTCTCTCTCAACACTGAATTTGACTCATTTCTTTTGAAACATAGTGGGTCTCTAATGAAATGCTGCTTTTCAGTCATACCTTTCCCAGCTGTTCTATTTAATAAAACAATAGTCAGTGATTGTTTCTTACTCAAGCAAAAATAGCTTGCCAAGAAATAAAGTGAAAATGGAAAAGTTCACATCCAAACTTAAGAATCTTTTCAAAAGTTATTGCCATTTTGATGTAATACTTCCCAAAGTTTGTTATAAGTAAGGCTTTGGTTTTTAAAAAAATTCTCCTTAAAATTTCTGTAAATTTGTTTTTATCCTCCTATCTGAGAGACTCATTTAAAACACATTGTCATTTCCATAAAGTTGTCCTCAGGCATTTGTGAAAAATTATAATCATCCACACTTTATCTTCTTCTCTTCAAAATGTATGTCACCATTATCAACAGCTTTCTAGCTCTCTAAGCTTAGAAATAAAATAGATTGTCATTTCTGTGTGCATTGGTCTATCACCTCTAAGTGGGGAAAACATATAGTTTCCTTGTTTGCAATTCATTGAAGAGTCTGCCAACCTCTGTATGAGACTTATTCTATCGTTAACTAGGCCTATGCTATAGAATATATGTTCTCTCCATGTCTTATTGTCATCCTTTTATACCTCTTTGAGCATTTAGTGCATTCTTCTAGTGAAATCTTATGAAAAGGACGGCACTTAGATAGTGTCCTTTAAAACTTTATTCTATTTATGTTATGGAGCTGGCCTAATATTTTGTTCCAATTAATCACAATATTAATTCACTAATAAAGACTAACATTACTTTGAATAATGTTTATATTTTCCTTATCATTCAGAGAAAGACTCCAAGTTCATAGACAATATAGGACTTGAAGAAACTTCCATTCCTGGAAAATAGGAATCAAACACTGATCTAGTATAGGTTTGTCCTCAATTGTGATGCATACTGAAATAGACATTATCCTGCATATGACAAAACTGTACAGAACACAAAACAGTTCAGCTGGCTTCTTAAATGCACATAGAGAAGTAAATGATTGAGAAATACTAAATAGATGAAATTTCAATATGCTAGCAAATAATCCTACCAAATTGAAAATAAAATCAAAAGCAAAAACAAACATTCAACTGATAGTTGTCTTATGAGATTGGCTTTATTGTGGGAAAAGGTGAAAGTCAGAGCAGGAACAAAGTTAGAAATTACAAAACAAATTAAGTTCTAACTAAGAGTTTCATAGTCCTCTGCTTCTGGGATGCCATTGGCCACTGGAACTAGTTTAGAAAGAAATCTTCAAAAGTGCATATATTTTTAATTACATTTTTAAAGACTAGTATAATATATATCTTATATGTTGATGACAAATTATAATTCTTAACTAAACACTTTTCTAGCTGAATTATTTATTTGTTTTTGGTTTGTTTACTGTTACTTTATAAGACAACGACTCAGTTTGCATTCCAGTCTGGCCTGGAATTTAATATGTAGCTTCCCTGGTCCTGAACTCATCATGATCCTCCTTCCTCAGCCTTAAAATTACTGAGGTAAAGACACCATCACACACATCTTTTCTTTTCTTACATTAAATGGACAAGAACCCCAAGAACGTTTCAATGAAGAATCTTAATACTTGAAGGAAAGAAGGTAAGAAAGATTCAAGGAAGAATATATGGAAGGAAGGAAAAGAAACTTTGTGTGGGGATCTAGGATAGCAAACAACAATAACTAAGCTATATAGGAGTGCTTTATACTTGCAGTGTTCCATGTCATTCACACATATTACCTCATTTTATGCTCATAATACTCCTAGAAAGTCCGGGTAACATTGGAATGTGCTTGCTGACAAGCCTAATTACCCGAGGTAGACCTAGAAACCTACATTTTGGATGGAAATAACTAATTCTCAGACGATACGAATACAACATGTATAAGTCCTCCCTTTATGGGGAAAGCCTTCTGTACATATGATTCTTTTATTGGTTGATGAATAAAGCACTGTTGGCCAATAGGGAACCAAGATAGGCAGGGCTAGGAGAGCATGTGGGTACTTGGGAAGTGTAGTAAGAAAGACGTCCCATGTGATCTTAGGAGGAAGGATGCATGCATGAATCTTCTGTTCTTGGTAAGATAAGACCATGTAGAAATACATATATTAGTAGTTATGGGTTAATGCTTAAGACGAGCTAGCCTATTAGAAATTATAGTCACCACGCAACAGCTTATAATTAATATACTGTCTTGTGTGTTATTTGTGATCCCCGAGGGAGCTGTGAAACCTGGCAAGAACACCATAACACTATCCCAAATCCCAAAGAAATAAATTTGATAAAAACAGTCTAGGAGTTAGGTGTTATTATATCTAGTTTACAAGAAGGAACAGGACACCTATAAGTTAAATGTCTTATCAGGTTTATACAATGAAGATGTAGGAAATGAGGAAGTAGAGTCCAGATGGAAGTTTCTCAACACTAGGCTCTGAGCTGCTCACTACGCTAAGCATGCCAGTGTCACTCAGAATGACAATCTTAATAAACACTCTCCAGATTAACTAGAACTTGAACAGTAATGAAGACTAAGTAGCAACATCCCTTGCCTGTAAAACTGTGCTGTGCTCATCCCAGCACCACAAACATCACTGCTGAAGACTTGTGCAGCTGGTCTCACTTCAGCATTTTTCTCTTTAAGTTCATTCTAGTTTGGCAGGTAGATGAGGTCACAAGATACACAACTACTTAACTGTTTTAAGCCAGGGAGTCAGTGACATTTGTGGATTTTTAATTATACACATATGCCCCTTTCCTCTTTTATAATGCTGAGCACTCAAGTCAAATGCACATTCTCTCCCTGAGTAGCTATTTAGAGAATAAAGCATCTGTATTATGTGTTAATCAGCTCACTGATAGAGTGTAGGGGTGTATCTGTGCAGAAGGAATAGAGCTTCACTTACTCTATTATAATGAATTCATAGTCCTGAAGAATGCACAAAAGACTTGGAATATGTTGGCAATTGTGCACTTTTCAGAAAAAAAAATTGCCTCAGGACACAGAAGTGCTGACTATCAGAGAAAGGATGTGTATTATAAAGAAGCAAGCAGAATGACACAAAGTTACAGTAAAATAAATTTTAATAATATGATCAAGAAGATAAAAGGGAAAATGATGACCTTGTTACTGGCAAACAAGTGCTGCTTGCCAAGACATAGAGGTTTGTTGTCTTTAGAGAAAGATGAAGAGAAATTTTATTTTTACTGGATGCTTAGAGAGCCCAAAAGAGGTAAACAAAAATTAGGCTGATTGGGGCAGGGAGGTGCTTTTCACCCAGCCTGATAACTTTCACTTCCACTTTCACATGAAGGAAGGAGATAAATGACCACAAGTTTCCTTTGGCCTGTGCATTTCTGCATGTACAGTCATCACAAATACCTTCACACACATTTAACTTAAACACTCATTCATTGTTTTTTATCATAGTCAACATGAGCTTTATCATAAAACTTGATCATTAATTGAGGCTCAAAAATATATGCAAATTTCACTGGCAAAAGTTGAGTACTGTCTGATGCTCAAATTGAATTGCAGGGATGTCCATCAATAAAACCAAGGTTAATTTCACTCTCTTCAGGCATTTACACAAGTAAAAGTAACAAGACCGCAGAAGGCTTCCTTTAGATTATTTTGAATCAGAGACTTTCTTTGGAAATTAGTGGAAATGCAATGTTTTGAAATTGACAAGGTTATTGCATCCTATTTAATATCATATTAATATATATGTAATGGCTAGACACTAAGGAAATTTGCTTTTGTTGCAACAGTTTCTAGATTTGAGCTTGGAATTAAATCATGGATGAGTCTGCTCAGTGTATGATATACCACTTAGTTATATCCCATTCCTGGAAAATTTCTTTGAGGATAATCTATATGGTAAATGTTGAATGTGTGTGATATTTAAAAAATAATACTAAAAAGATGTAGGTAGGCTGTGAGATATACCAGAGATTAGTAGATAAAATTCCATAGAATCTAGATTAAATAAGTGTGTGTGGGGGGGTGTGAGGAAAAGAAGGGACATTGTACAAAGTACAACTAGAGACACCTGGTAACCACTTATTCTAGTGGATATTTTGTGTACTTTCTCTGAAGTGTACACAAAGAACCTCTATTGATTTACTCATGTATATTTTGTTTTTTTATCAATTAGAAAATACATCATGAAGGATTAGGAAATAACTAAGTAGATAAAAGTACTTGCTGTGTAAGCTTGAGGATATGCGGTCAAATCCTCATCACCCATAGAGAGATACTGGATGTGGCTATGCACATATATGCCTGTAATCCAAGTGATATACAAGGCATATATAAGGGAATTGTTGGGGCATGCTCAAAATGAGTCAAACTCTAGGTTAATTGTGAAAGCCTAGCTCAAGGGGTACATTGGAGAATGACAGAACAGAATACCCAATACCCCCTATGTATTTGTGCATATATATGTATGCATAAACCAAATACAAATACAACATACACACACCTACTCACACACATACAGAAACACACACAGAGACACACACACACACACACACACACACACACACACACACACACACACACAAAGTAATATATGAAAGGCTTCCAGATATCTGTAGAAAGGGAGTTATCTCTCCAGCAAACTGTTTGATTCTTTTAATAGCATTTCCTGTAAAAACCTGCTTCATTTTAGGATTAGTTCCAGTGTATAAAAATCCCACCCTTCCTTTCCTAAAGGCCTTAGGCATTTTTAGCGATTTTGCTAATGAGGAGGCATCCTTGGATAGATGTAAGTATAGCAGTTGGTTCTCTGCATGCTAAATTCAGCTGAGCTACCAGAAAAATATTGTACTATTGTGGGTCTCTTCTCAGCTTAACTACCAGCTTAAGAAATCTCAGCAACTTTTGCTTCCTATGCAATACTAAACAGCCCTTTGCCTCTCAAAGAAATGCCTCAATACAGGCAATTATTTAGGAAGAACAAGATGGTATCTGTCTGAATAGAAACAAAATAGTTTGCCTCTGAGCACTTGCCAAATACATTAGGAACACGTACTACATCTCTCCTCAGAACAGACTTCAGTGTTTGTTTCCTAAACTCATCCAGATAATACATGCATCTTAAAAGGATAAACAAGATCACAAGTCAGCATTCTAACACTGCAGAAATGGCTCAGCACAAAAGATTGCATACTGTTCTTACTGAATACTGGCTTAGGTTTCAAGCACCCAAGCTCAGCATCTTACAACTGTCTGTAACTCCAAATGCAGGGGATCAAAGGTAAGCATTGGTGTCCTTGAGCACTTGCACTTACATGTTCATATGTATATGCAGACAAACAAACAAATATATAATTATATATTTTAATATAGAGATTTTAATAAATATTTAAAATTACTTTGAATTAGTATGCAAAGGAATGGGCTTTGTTATTATATCATCACACTTATATAATGCGCTTGGTTCATATTCATATCCCCAGTAGCATCTCTTGTTCCTTGTTCCTTCTACCCTCAAATTAGATGTACTCTGTCTACTCTCATATTATCACATTAAGACTGTCTAAACAGGAATAGAGGGATGAGTATTACTTGTGTAAGTGAAACACAAAGGTACTGGTTTGTTCTTTCCTCAGCTCCTCACTGCTGAGCTCCTGAAGAGTCAGGAGCTCTTGAATATTGGCTAAACTCAAGGTCTTCACAGAAGCTTATCAGCAACAGACACACAAACACAGAAACAAAGAATAGGTTTATCCATGCACATTATCTTTGTAACTTCCTTTTAGCCTTTTTTTTCATGCCTGGCTTCTCAGAATGACAGTTTAGTGAAAAAAATAAGTATATCCTAAGCTTTCCACTTCTTCAAATAATATAATATTTAATTCCAGACATACCCTATTGTGGGGAGCCACAGTCCCAAGATGGCGCCTGGCTGGATGCCAGGGAGACCGAGCTTAGCTGTAAACAAACCTTATTTGGAAGCGCTTAGTGGATCTGGTGTGCCTCCTCCAGCTGTGACCTATCCGGGATCGCCAGGTGGCCTGAGATAATTGTGTAATGAGCTTGTTTTTAAGGGCTTGCGGGGAGGGGAGGGGGCTGGGAGAAGTAGAAGCTAATGTAGAAGCTGAAGTAGAAGCTGATGTACAAGGTTCCTGAATAAACTGCTTGAAGAAGAGTCGTGGTCGTGTTTCTCTTGCTGGTCATAGACGCGACACCCTATGATCATTGCACTCATCAACCCTTATCATAGAAACTTACTTTTCAAGTAGGTGGTGATTAAACATAACTGTGAAGGTGCAGAGAATCAAAGACTGCAGAATGCCCAACTGTAAACTAGACATCAATATTATATTATATTATCCCTTAAGCGTTTGTTAGTTTTATAATGAGTGATGTTTAAGGTGTAGATCCATAACGGATGGGATATGGGAGGAATTGAAAGGAGTAGAAGAAGGAGAAATCATAATCAGGGTATATTAGATGAGAAAAATCTCTTTTCAATAAAAGAAAAAAGGGGTTATTTCATAATAAATTCATTTGCTATTTATTTCCTTATTTATTGATTATTTTAAAATTGATCAGATACTTCTAATCAAAGATAATAAACAGGATTGTTGTTTTGAAAATTATTTCAAATAGCAAATTTGCCCTTATTCACATTACAATCCCAACAACCATACTCAAGAAAAAAATCTATTTATTCTTTGTGATAGAGTCACAATACAAAATAACAAATTAGAACAAAGTTAAAGAAAATTAAAAATATATTGAAATGAATTATTTTCAGATATATCATCCCTTATGGATTTAAACCAGGATAATGTCGGAAACTATAATAAATATTTTTGACCCCAGGGTAATATTTAGTGGATGAAAAGCTAATTCATTTTATGAATCACTTAAGCATTAATGTATGAATTTTCTATTGCATTTTCATAGCCTAGAGATTAAGAATTAATTCACATAATCAAGCCCATTGAAATTCCAAATTGGAAGTCATATTTTAAAGTCATGTTCTCTACTTTAAAATCTCCAGTCCCCTGGCAAGGAATCATCTTTGGCTGCAAAAGTTTCCTGAATCTGTGCATGGATTGGATAGTATCAAGGTGTTAAAATATAGGCCTAATTTACAAGTGAGTTACTAGATGATACATTGACTATTGACTCATACTATAACATTTTTGAAATTAAGCTGGGAGATGTCTCAGTGGTAAAGTGATATGCTGTTTAAGACAAGGAACTGAGCTATGTTCCCAAGCATCTCCAAAAAGTCAAGTAAAAGGCTATTAGCCTTTAACTGAAAAAGGATTTAGAGAGGTAGGTCCTGTGGTCTTGCTGCTCAGACAGCTGAGTATAAAATGCACAGTCCAGGTTCAGTGCGGCCTTGTCTCAAACAATATGCTGGGCTACAATATGTATATTGGACAATGACCTCTGGTCTCCAAATGCACAGACATTTGAGTGCACATATACATCCATACATATCCACATGAAAACATCCATACTCTCCCTGTCAAAAACCCAAATGAACAAGCTGACCCTCTATAGTTATAATACTGTTGGCCATTAGCTAAGGTATCTTATTGGCTATCTCTGTCTTAATTGATTTTTTGAAAGATCTATTTATTTGTTATATATACAGTATTCCTCACACTTGCATGCCAGGGGAGGGCACCAAATCTCATTACAAATGGTTGTAGCCAACATGTGATTGCTGGGAATTGAACTCGGGACCTCTGGAAGACCAGTCAGTGCTCTTAACCCTGATCCATTTCTCCAGCCCAGCTCAGTCTTATTATTAACTCATTTCTATCAATCAATGTATTGCCACGAGGTTGTGGCTTACCCAGTAATGCCCAGCATGGTATTACTCCTTCTGTGTCCTAGATGTCTACTCACTCTACCTATGTTACATATAATTTCCTTTTCTCCTAGTCCCACTTATCATCCTGCCTCATTGGCCACAGTGCTTTACTCATCAACCAATAAGAGAAACATATGTACCGAAGACATCCCATCACAAAATAATTAATGTTTCTATTTTTTCCAGGCTTTATTATTTAATAACATGCATAATATTATGCTCATTATCTTAATAATTTAAGTATTTAGTTCAATAAAGTAATGCAATAAATAAGAAACATTATGCTCAATAGAAAGTATTTCTGCTTTTCTCCTCTCTCTGACATATTTTAAATTGTTTTTAATTGCCAATTTCTTAAAAATTAAAATACAATTACATCACTCAACCATTCCCTTCCTTCCATACAACCTGTCCATGTGTCAGTGCCTCATACTCCATGTCAAATTGGTCTTCTTTTTATCATTATTGTTACATATATACATTTATAGCATGAATATATAAATACAAACTGCTCAGTCCACGGAGAGGCTCATTTCACTTTCTGTTTGCAATCAGTATCTACCCACAACTATTTGTCTATGTGTATGGCCCATTAAGGTCTTTCCCTTTCCATGTTAGTATGTATACTGATATTATCATTGTTTGGGTCTTGTACAGGCAGACATGCTGCTGTAGTATCCTGGGTGAAACTTCCCTGCTAATGCAAAAATCATACTCACACAGAAGATGCTCTAGTCCTCTGGCTCTTAGAATTTTTCCAACTTCTCTTCTGAGATGTTCCTTGAAACTAGGTTAGGGAGCTGTGTTATGGATCTACAAGAGGGAGCTGGGCTCTCTATAGGCCATTTATCTATGCATTTTGATGTTTTTTATTTCCTGGAATGGTCTCTGTTTGATGTAAAAAGAAGCTTCTTTAATGTGGGGTGAGTGTAACAGTTATTGGTGGTAGGAAGATAGTTTTGTTTTTTAATGCAGTTAAGAATTATGCTGGACTAATAAAGTTCCTGTAGTCAGTTTCTTTCTAAAGGCATGCTTTTTATTCTCCTATATTATCTCTTAATCAATAGCTATTAAATGAGAAATGTTGTCATTTATGTTTCTACAAATAAAGTTATTGAAAGGAAACAAGACAAAATTACTTTTGCTTAACTTATTCATCTTCAATCAAACATCCCATTAAAATGACATGAATAGTATCCATGCATATATGTGGCTGTGTTCATGAGTTTCTGTGTCAGTAATGGAAAATGACCACAGAAACCATTCACCTATGAGCAATTTCCAACACCTCAGTAAATTGTAGATTAAACAATAAAGAGGGGAACACTATTCCCTAGGTCCCAACATATGTAGTAAGAAAAAAAATCTTAAAAGAATTTATGTGGACAAAATAAATTAGAAGTGCACAGGTATTTGTAGCAGTAGAAAGGGAGGGGGACCAATGGGGCTACTCTTATTTACCCATAGAAATAATTAAAAAATATGCCTTAATAGTCATTTTTACCCCATAATATTGAATCCAAATTCTCTGGTCTATATTTTTGATTTTGAGATAAGCTTTTGAAGACCGAACCAACTCTCCAGCACAGGTCACTAATCTATATCTCCAGTCCAATTATTTACTTTCATTTGGGGATGTTGATATCAATGAGTCACCCTAGAAGCCCCATAATTTTTGTGGTCTTCTGTCCTCCACCTCCTGAATACCTGGTGTTAGAATCATGGAACTCCAAATGTGTCTCATGGAAACATACTTTAAGAAACTGAAGAAGTTCAGGGACATTCTTTGGGGTGTTACTAAAGTGATTCAATATAAAATATATCAGATCAGCTAACAAGTAATTATCTCCAATATAGTAAGATCAAATCTCATATAGTATCTGGTTATAGTGTGATGTTGAAATAAAGAATACACTTTGTTACAAGAAAGGAATGGGTATGATATAATTACTTGGATTACAAATACTTCATTCTGGATTCTGAGACAGATGAATAGCAATGTAAATGCTGGCCTCAGCTATATAATAAGACCATCTGAAGATAAAGAAAAGCAACAATAAAAGGAAGCAAAATGCCATAAAATAAGATAATGCAGGAAAAGGAATTATAGATTGTATATTTTCATGAAAATGTGCTGGAAAACATATAATAATCTATTGAAAGTTTAAAATAAAATTGAAAACACATAACAAAGCTACATCAATATATTTTCTGAGAACATTGACTTAATGTAAAATGTGTGTTTTATGTAACCCATTAAGGATAATTTCTATGACCATTGCAGCTATTTATTGGAACCTTGGTCTACTAAAAGGTACACAACTGAAAGCAGTGACTCCATCTTTGATAGCATCTAATTTTTTGTTGTTGTTGTTTTTCGAGACAGGGTTTCCCTGTGTGGCTTTGGAGCCTATCCAGGCACTCACTCTGGAGACCAGGCTGGCCTTGAACTTACAGAGATCTGCCTGCCTCTGCCTCCCGAGTTCTGGGATTAAAGGCATGCACCACCAATGCCCAGCAATAGCATCTAATTTTAACAGTTATTTAATGTCTAATTTATTAAAATAAAATGCCACTTAATACTAATTATACAAAGTCAAATAATATAGATTGCTGCTATTGTGACTATATTATAAAATATATTTACATTTTCAATGTGAATCTCTGTGGAAGATGTTTATGACTTGTAAAGACAATAATACCCTTAATATGATCAAATCTCCATTTTCGTAACCCCTATATAATAGTGCATTATTTCATGCTGCTAAGGAGGTCAGCCAAAGATATGACATCAACACCATGTATAACCACAGAGCATTGTAAAACATGGACCAGGAAGAATGTAAGAGCTGGAGTATGGAGAGAAGTGCTATGAAATCCTGACACAACTATTGCACACATCACCTGACAAAAGCTTTCCTTACCTGTACAAGACCTGCACAAAATCGAGGTGAATAACCATTGAGAGTAAAGGTTTCCAAAGAACCCCAGCCTAGCTGAAGAGAGAACAGCAGTTGATGGCTTTGAAGGGATTTTGACTGGTTAGATGACCATTCTCTATTAGGTTACCACACATCTTTGCAAATGTGGAAAACATTGAATAGTCTCAGTGTATTATAAAATTAAGAACAGAGAAGTTGACTTTGTATATGTGTAGGGAAGAGTCCTAGGGTATTTGAAGAGAGGGGATGGGGAGTGAATATAATCAAGACACACAGTATGCATGAAGTTGCAAAGAATAAATAAATTATAAAAATAACATCTTAGAAAACAGAAGTAGTAAACTTTAATAAAACAAGGACACTTGCAAGTGAAACAATGGTTACTAAAGATACTGCTTTAAAATGGAGATAATCAATATTATTCAGCTGAGAACACTGTAAGCACAGAGTGCTTCAAATATGCATGTCAAAATAGGTAATTTTCCTAAAGGGAATAAATTAATATTACATTTAAATGTTTGTGGTAATATTATTAGCATAAGCAATAGGTAACCAGAACACTGAGATTTGAATAAACATAATGGCTCCAAAGGAACAATAATAATTGAATCAAATAAGACAAATATAACTTCTTAAAGTGAAAAAATATTCTGAACTCTTAGGCATGTCATCATTATAAATATACTAGTTATAAGTAAATGGCAATATGAACTGAATTATAAAAATAGAGAAGTCCAACCTCTTTTCAGGGAAGATAGACCAGAGCAGATATCAGACAGATATTCTAACTGACCACTTACCTTAAATTAGAATAAAATAACAATAAGTGAACCATTATTAATATTAAGAAGTAATAGAAAAATTGTTGACTGTGAACAAATACATAGTTTAAGAAAGAAATATGATGGGGTACAAATGATATAGACTAGCACAAAGAAATGATACTCCAGACAAACATTTTTGCTATTTGACCAATAGAGTACTGTAATTATGACTCTTGCCCTATGAGATTATCTTGCCTAGGGAGAAATGGAGACTGATGAGTGAGCAGGAAAGGATCTATGGGAAAACAAACTTGAATATAAAATAACTTAAAACCCTATAAATTCTACATGTTAGATCGATAACAATGACATTGGATTTTGGATTGAAACAAATGACTTTCAACTGAAGATATCATGACTGATTTGCACCCTATTTCTGGAAATAAAGAAATAAAATGGTCATTTAATATCACTCTAGTCCATAAATAGCCCATGCAACTGTTACAAAATCTATGAAGTTACCCCATGCAACAATGTAAACTTATAATCTTTTTCAGTGTTCACAGTCTTGATCATAAAATGATTCAAGAATGGAATCAGAAAATAGCTGAGAGACAATAATAGTAGAGTTTAATAGAAAATTCCAGGAAAGTTGGCCTTTATATGTCAGGACCTGCCAAGAAGAGAAAGGTGGAGAAGAATAGAGAAAAATCACAATGTTTTTAAGTTAGGCATTGAGGGTTCCACAAGCAGCCAAATGACAAAATGAAAATAGACTCTGAAAGAGCAAACTACCCCAAAGTACCATATAAAAATACCTATGTCCTCTTCATAATACTAAAGAAAGTTACAAAAATGAAGAAAAAATGAAAAGGTATGTGTTTTTCAGTTCAGATTCAGCGTATTTAAGAGTTGCATTGGGATAAGCTTTGTAGACAGGAAAAGTTATAACTATTCATTAAAGAGATAATTATCATTCCCATCTCTTTAACATGGCTTCAGGTTAATCAGACATCCTTAGGGGTGGTCCATTGACTATGTGATTGACAGATCAAATTGGATTATCTCAGGTTTAGGGTAGCAAGCAATCTTATACCTCCTCCTAGAGGCTTGAAGCAGCACAACAAAATCTGATAAACAACAGGACTCTATTTACACACATCAATCATGTACTACTAAGCCCACCTTAAAGAAGTCATGATGTACAGTCAAATAAACAGAAAATTATTTGCAAACAAGAATTTAAAGAATTCAAATATTCAGAATAAGCAGATTTAAATTTTATACATCAATGGTAAGAACTTCTAAATTTGATAATAATAATTTCATAATAAATCAGCTTTTCTCCAAAAATTCTCACTGTTGGACAAAAATTATTGGGAAAGGAAAATCATATTATTTCTTCTTTATGTCTTTTGTCTAATTTTTAAAAGAACTATTCACAAATCAGCCTCATATGCTACCATGATCAAATAGTTCTATTCTGTGTAGCTAGATTTACCCGCTCTCACTCAGTTTTCTGTTTACATTCATGTCTGTGAACCTTACTTTTTGTCATCCTCTACTTGTCTCTCTTCCCCCAATGTGCATGCTTCCTCAAAGAGCACAAGGAAATCATACCCTAGCATTTCCCGTGAAGTTCCTGAATACGCATGTCTAGTAGATTATAGATTTTATTTCATGTAAATTACAAGAATTGAAATATAATTATTTTGTGTATAGAGATACATTTCCATGAATTGCATTTCCATGAATTTTTGTCTGTCATAAGATATTTTAGCCTAGACTTTAGTATATAGTGATGAATTTTTTAAATGACTCAACCATATCACTCTACAGTTAAATGAAATTTATTCAGAACTTTAACAAAATTTTGGCAGATCAGTGAAACAAAAGTTAAATGATGGAAATATTTGATTATCATAATAAATACATGATATAGTGAATAAATGTTTTATTGATTTATATGAAAATACTTTTCCCTCACTAAAATGGAACTGTTTCAAATCTTATATTATTGTCATGAAGAGAGATATGTAGGGATAGAAATTATTATGTTACCTATTCTGAAGTCAATATAAGATTAGTAGGTATCAAAAATGAAAACAACCAATGAACCAACCAAACAAACAAACAAACAAAAATTACCTATAAAATCTAAAGACTTTTGAGATACTCAGAAAGAGAAAACTCTTCTAAATATCTTTTGTGTCAAAGAGGAAGTGATTATGGTAATTTTAGTCTATTTAGAAAATTACACATTCCGATGAAGGGGAAAAATATAGCATGTTGGCATATTTTCTTATACTTAACTGAAAAATAAGATGAACATAAGGAAAATTTTGAAGGGGGGTACTTTCATTAATTTGAAAACAGAAAATTACCAAAACTCTAACTTAGCATCCAGATGCAATCTTAATTTGGTAAAAATTAACAAAGGTCACCAGAAATTTGCATCCAGCAAATGTCTGTAAACTTTGTGTGGAGGAAATCAGCGTTGACTATGTGGAATATGTATCTCTGTATTGCTCCCTTCCCACACTGCTCCATCACTGCTGAGGCAGTCAGCAGTATATCAACAATGAGTAGGAATTTATTCCAAGAAATCTGCTTATGGAAATTTTGGAGAACTCTATAAAATTTTCCAATAAAATAAATATTTGGGTGTGGTCAGATGTCTAAGTGGCTGGACAATCATGAGGACCTACGTTGTTCAAATACTCAACAGCCACATAAAAAGTCACTTATGGCTGGCCATGTTGTAACCCCAGTATTAGGAGACAGGGACAGGCAGATCTGGAAATTTCAGGGCCAAGAAGCCTAAACAAAATGTTGGGCTGTTGGTTGAGTAAAAAATTGCATTTAAATGCAATAGAGCTGAGAGTGACAGAAGAAGACAACAGGTACCCTGCTCTGACTATCACGTGTGCACCTACATAGTCAAGTGCGCACACCACACACACATAATAAAATCAGACAGACAATACATCCACTAGTCATTTTTCTCTTATGTTTCCATTTCTCTAAAGTACAAATCACTTGTAATAATCCAGCTCTACAAATAAGTATCAGGAAACAGTTTGTTGCTTGTCTAAGTGTTATAAATGGAAAATATAAGCAGTGAGGTTTGCAAAAATCCATAGGAGAGTCATGGGTAAATTAGGAATGATCTGTCGTTGAATATCACAGATAGTGAACTGGGTGTTTCTGCATAGTATTCATAGGTACCCTTTGAATGAGAGATACATCGCAAACAAACACCCTTTATATAATTTTTACAGTCAAATATTTAACACTGTAAGTAGTAAATGTTAAAGATGGCAGTAGGCTGGAAGAAAAAAAAATGTGTTGTTCTTTATTTGCATGATTTCCAGAAGGTCATTCTCTTACAAATAAAACACACGCTTTATCTTATGATCAACTGTGTTACAATCTTTTGTAACCAGGAGCTATTGAGTCATTGCAATTGTCTTCTCATGTGCATATGAGCACACTCGCCACAACCTGTGTGGTGTGCAGATTGGCCTAACTGCAGCATCAGAGATTGAAGAAATGTGAAAAACCACATACAAAATATTGATCATGGGGACCATGTGCTCTGAAGAAAATCACAAGAAGCTTCCTCATTCAGGCTGTATAGTAAGACGTGATCCTGAATGAGGAAGCTGCAGAGGATGGATTCTTCACACACTGCTTTTATACAGAGGTCAAATATTCTGTAACATTGATACTTGGACCACGAGGAGGCTTTGCTCCTTCTTTGAACCTGAACAGCTTTTAGGCTTGTCATTCCTGTGAGTCTGAGACATTGGGGTCCTTGACATAGCTGTGCTCATAGCGATAATACTCATGCACTTGGTATTTCAGCTGCTGCCCGTAGGCACTGCAGTTATGATTTTTCACATAGTTATTTTGTGTGCTTACTGGATGTATGTGTTTATTTAACTGTTTTAAAAAAATTTAACAGTGAAACTTGAACACTTTTTTTATTTTTTTATTTAAATGCTTTAATTACTACTCATATTTACATATCCATCCCCCACATTCCCTCACCCTCCCATCCTCCCATGTTCCCCACCAACCCCCCAGCCCCCACCAGAGGCCCTCCACCAGAGACCTTGAAAGTCTGTCATTTCGTTTGGGGGAGGGCCTAGGCACTCCTTGCTGTATCTGGGCTGCAATAGTATCCCTCCACAGAGAATGGGCTCCTAAAGTTCATTTGTGCTCTATGGTTAAAAACTGGCTCCACTGTTAGAGGTTCCATAGACTCTCTAAGCCTCCTAGCTGGCACCCACATTCAGAGGCCTTGGATCGGTACAATGCTGTTCCTGCAGCTTTATGACTAGGGTCTCTATGCTCCAACTCTTAAACTGAAGTGATTCAGGTCCTGCAGAAGCATACAGGCACTTTGCAGCCTAAGTAGTTGTTTGATTAGCATATTAAATCTTGGTTTATTGAAAGAGTAACTGAGGGCCTAGCGTTGGTGGCACACACCTTTAATCCCAGCACTCGGAAGGCAGAGGTAGTCAGATCTCTGTGAGTTCAATGGCAGCCTGGTCTCTAGAGCGAGAGTCAGGGTAGGCTCCAAAGCTACACAGAGAAACCCTTTCTTGAAAAACAAACCACAAAAAAAAAGAGTAACTGAAATTCCAACTTTTACTGAATCAATCATTAAGTATTGTGTACAATTTAATAAAAGATTATATCTGTAAAACGATGAGGCAATGAATGCTATTATCTGTTTTAAAAAATGTGTCATACAATTTTTTTTACCAAGTAGAAACAATTCAACTTCTTTTTTTTTCTGCTTCAACCTCTAATCAGTGGGAATGACAAATTCCGTATAGTCAGTAGCAAACTCCAAAGCAATAAAGAAAACTGTGATACATGTGTGTGAGTCCTTTTGTGTGTATGCACATTTATATGTTGGACACAATAATAGTCACTTTTAATTTTTCCTCATTTCTTTTTAAGGTTCATTATTTGTTCACCAGTAATGAGATTCAATATGGTATTTTCATACATATATAGATCATGAATTGTTCATATCCAAGTATCTTTCTTTTATCCTCACCTATATCATCACTTTTTCCAAAGTATATAGCAACCCCTATGAGGTCTTATGTTCATTAATGCCTGAGATATGATTTTAAGTTAGCATGCAAACTTTGAGTAAGTGTGTGTGTGTGTGTGTTCAGGCATACATAAGCACATTTGTAAATTCATTTATGAAGGTGGGAGTATACTTGTAAGCATCAAGATGATGAAGGTGGACACTGAGAATCTTCCAAAATACCTCGTACATATTATTTTTTGAACAGCATTTCTAAGTGGATATTGAGCTCATGAACTGATTCCATAACCAGCAGAGATCTTCCCATATCATTCCCAGCTACAGGATTATAGGTATTTAGTCCCTGTTTTGTTTTGTACATGCTGAGAATTTTTTGTGCTGATAATAATCCAGGTCTTCATACTTTGTAGTAATCAGTTTACTTACTGAACTATATGCTTAGTCCCTACAGAATATTTTCACTCATTAATTTTATGATGTAGGTACTAAATTCTGTTTTGTTAAGTGATTGGGTTGAAACATTAGACACAATATCATTCACTGGCTCATTGGCAAAGCAGTATATTACACTGGAGTTCTCTGTTGATATACTTCACAGGATGATTAAACTCAGACTTCAAACCTCTAAATTTATCTTCGCATTAGCCCTCATACTAAGAAAGTTAAAACAAAGAACATTTGATTACCTATGGTCATCTTTCTTGAGAAATATTTGTAATTAACATGTCAAAATTGTGCTAAAACATAGCTGGTCAATCAATAGCTTCTGACATCATCATTTATTATCCTCTAGTTCATCTTTATGTATTTGGGGCATTATTAATTTAAAGTTTTAACAGTATTAAAAGTTTATATTATGAACTGAGTATATATGTATCCTCCATCACCTCAAAAACATTCATATATTGAAGTGATATCCACAAAATTATTACATTTATTAGATAATTAAATCTGACATTATAAGGGCAGGGGCTATGACTGGTATAAAAATAGAAGAAGACCTTTAATTATTTTAATTGCTTTCAGACATGTAAGAACCGATCAAGAATATTGATCTACTACATCTTAAGCTCTAGAATTTGACACAGAAAGTTGTTTTAGCCACCCAATCTATGTCTGTATTTACTGTAGCCAAAATAATCAGATGTAGTTGCTACTCATATTTCTTTCCTGAATTTACTGTCCATTTAAATCCTTCTACTACAGGATTAAAAAGATTATTTGAAAAATAATTAAGGTGAGTTTATTACAGTCATTCTCCATCAAGAACCACAAGGACAGTAAAGATACAATGCTGACAAACATGATAAGTCCTTTGCACTCATGAACTCATGGCAGTTGTTATTGCCTACACAAGATCTGCATAAGATCAAGCCAATCAATATTGTATCTTGGAGTAGGCAGGGCCACATGATACTTGCCCTTTAATTGAGAAACCTTTAATTGAGAAACTATTGTCACTCGGTGGATGCTGGGGAAGGGAAATTCTCTTTTCTTCAGTGTTTTGACAGTTGCCCTGTTGACCACACTGCAGCACTTGGCCACACACATGTAACCATGGACAGCAATAACTGAACTCATGAGATTAGAAAAACAGTGCACTAACTTAGAAGGGAAACATGGTAGAGGGACAGTGGGAGGAGTTGCATGAGGCTTTAGGGAAGGGTATTATCAAAGTCCATTTTATGTATGTATGAAGCTTCAAAGAATAAATAAAAATAAACTTATTTAAATATACCCACACAGATTTTTGCCTTCATTGAAGTTAAGGAATTTGTGTCCCTTGACTTTATATTGCCAATACTGATACATAGCTCTATTTACATGGTGTTTTACAAGTTTATATATTTCAGCAGTGTTTTAGTCATGCTTTAGTTCCTTTTTTCCATACCTCCTATTGACAGAAAGCCTCAGTAAATTTTGATCATGGGAAAATACTTCATGCTTTGGCATAATCTTGGAAAACCTATTTGGAATCTATGGAATTTGAGCTGTCAAAGTATAGTTAACTTTGAACACACAAAGAAAGTATTGTAAAACACAGAGATGGTGGGTAAAGCTCTCACTTACACAAGTGTGAGCACCTTTGTATGAATCTCCAGAAACTATTTAAAGACTCATATTGCAAGAAATATTTGTAATTTCTCAACTCTTGTGAGGATGTAGGAAGCCGAAATAGGAGAATTCCTGAAAACTAATGGTCCAGCATGTTTGATAAGAAATCCCCCTGTAATGGCGGAGGTTGAAGGTAAGTCCCAAAATAAAAGGTTTCTCTTTTATTTTCACATGTTCACATGCATATCTGCATGTATGCACAAATGTACACACACACACACACACACACACACACAATGTCATACACACGTAGCACCACAACATCACACCAAACCACACTTAAAAATAAATGTGTAAATGGTAAGTTATTAGCTCAAATTTCAAACAGAGTGAGGCAGCCATTCCAACTAGGCCCAAGTGCACTGGGGCCTCTTCTTTGTTGAAAACTGCCTGTAAACAAAAGACTTGAATGTAATAGTCTTAGATCCTAAGTTCTGCCTCTTAATGTTCATGTTGCCCAGGAGAAGTAAATTGATCACTGACTCGCAAAAGCTTTGATTGTAAAATGGTGTCTTCATAAGCATTAACTTCCAAACCAAAGAAGAGGAGACACATAATGTTAGGCACAGGTTTAGCAAAGAAGAATTGCCTTTCAGCATCACTCTTTGATAAGCCAAACCCATTCTTTGAAAGTGATTATCTGGAATTGTAAAGAAAATCCTGTAGAGGCATTGCTCTGGCTGATGTGAATGACACTGTTTTCTTATCAACCTGCCAAGCAGTAATAAAAAAATTCACAGCATAATTTCATAACTGAAGATAGAAGTGATAAATTGCTATTTATGTCTATTTTCAGTTGTTTACTTATAGGTTTTATAGTTAATAAATCTTAAATAAGACACATCAAAATAAGCAAAGATTACATATATGTACATGATTTTTAATTTCTAATTAGCAGCTTGTAAAACTTAAGACTCTTAAATAATTAGCAAAAAGAAATGTTGTGTCTTAGAAAATAGGAATAAAATATCTAGTAACTATTGTTTTTCTTTGAAAGAGGCCTACATACAAAAATCATACAACTCTAAAACTAAACTGTAACACACAGAATACATACAATTATCTTTCAAATTCATGAAGCAGTTTGCAATATTATGACTCAGCAGAGGCATCTAAGTAAATACATAGATACTACTTTACTAATCCACATACAAGATTAAAGAGGATTTTGATAAAACTAAACTTATAAATTGCAGGTAGGAATGATAAAAAGTCACAGGAGCTTTGTAACCTACTCTCGTAGTTCATTAAATATTCAGAAAGTTATAATATGAATACATTGTTACATATGTCAGTCAGCATATGTGTATGAGAAATTGAATCATTATTTCATAGAATGCTGAATGTTTATATTAATGTCTGCAGCATTATTAATAAATAACACAAAATAGTCATAATGTAATTGGCCATCAGACCGTGAAAGAATGTAAATTGATACAATATATTTATAATATATATGTTACACATAAGAGAGTATGTTTAGATATATGATATAAGATAGATGGATCCTGAAACTTGTCATGTAAAACAACATATTTTGTAACATGTTTCTATATATGTTTCATATGATCCTTTGAAATGTTCATATTAGGCAAAGTCATAGAGTCATGAAGTAGATTTGATGTGGCTTATAATGGAGGTAAAGGGTTGGAGAGAAAAAAGAAGTGAATACTAACATGTAGAATGCTTCCTTATGACATAATTAAATATTCTAAAGTCAATTTCATTAATAGTTTGTGTTCTTAAAGACTAGAGTAGATCCAAAATTCCTCAAACTGTCATTCTCTGCTTTCTTAGACAACAAAATAGGAAATTTTTGTAGTTGTTATGTGTGGTGGCATCACTCTGTAATCTGTAAGCCAACACTCAGCATATGGAGGCAGGATGATTTTTTCGGTATAACCTCAGCAATGTAGCAAGGTTAAGAATGGCTTGCGATACATACTGAAAACCTTGTCTCCAAGAACAAAACTAGACAGAAATTGAGAGACAGAGAAAGAGATAGAGGGAGGTAGACAAAGAGATCAATTCACAGACACACAGAGAGATTTACATTTGTTTGAATCCCTCTAAGCATTACATAAATGCAATCATTTTAATTTATGAATACAGTTTATTTTTAAACATTACTTTCTAGAATTGTCAGAGCTATAGCAATTTAAATAGTAATTTTTATTATTGAAAATAGACTCTTTCCTTATATAATATATCATGATTATAGTTTCCAGTGCCTCCATTCCTTCAGTTTCTTCCTTCCTTCCCTCCTCTCTGGATCTACTCCCATTCTGTCTCTCGTTAGAAAAAAAAACGAACTGTTAAATCGGTCCCTGAGGACACTTGGATCCTGACTCTGCTGAGATCTCTGGCCTATTCCAATCCCCACAGAGTGCAGAGAGTGCAGAGGTGAGCTGATTTGGCCCCTACCTTGGTCCCAACTTCTGCCTGTCCGCCCTGGCAAATCCAGTCCCGGGATCTGCAGGCAGACTGAATTGGTCCCTAAGGACCCTGGGATCCTGATTCTGCTGAGATCATTGTGCTATTCCAGGCCCCACAGAGTGCAGAGAGTGCAGAGGTGAGTTGCTTCAGCCCCTGCTTGTGCCCAACTTCCACCTGCCTACCCTGGTAAATCGCGCCCCTGGATCTGAGGTCCCTAACAGAGACATACATGGTCCCCTGGAGAAGGGGAGTGGTTCAAGATCTGTTGAGCAAATTGGGAGCATGGAAAGAGGGAGCAGGGAGCTAGAAGAATGAGAAGGGGAGAAGAAGAGAGTTGCCAAGGATATGAGGGAGCAGAAAGTATGAGTCAGGGGAAGAATACACGATAACAAGAATCGAGATATCATAATAGAGGGAGAAATTTTTGGTTTGCAGAGATATCAGGCACTAGGGAAATGTCTGGAGATCTACAAGGATGACACCAGCTAACTATTTCAGCAAGGGAGGAGAGGCTACCTTAAATGCCCTCCCCTGATTATGAGATTGATGACTGACTTTTATGCCTTCATCCAGCAGCTGGTGGAAGTAGAAGCAGACACCCATAACTAATCACCAAACTGAACTTTAACCCAGATGCAGAGAAAGACCAGTGAAGAACACAGAGGTCCAGACCAGGCTGGTGAAACCCACAGAAACAGCTGACCTGAACATCTGGGAACTCTTGCTCCCCAGTCTGATAGCTTGAATACCAGCATGCGACTGATCCAGACCCCATGAACATGGGTTTCTGTGGGAAACCTCAGAAATCTATGGAACCTCCTGTAGAAGCCCAGTATTTATCCCTAGCATAGATGTGGACTTTGGGAGCCCAATGCATGTAAGGAATACTCCCTGAGCCAAGACACATGGGGGTGGGCCTAGGCCCTATCCCAAAGGATATGAAAGATTCTGATGACACCCTATGGAGGGCCTCACCATCCAGGGGGAGCAGAAAAGATATGTGACAGATAAGGTTTTATTTGGGCGGGTAGGGGAGGACAGGTGGGAGAAGGGAACTGGGATTGTCATGTACAACAATCCTGATTCTAATTCAAATAAAAAAAGTTGGAAAAAAATAAATAAAATAAAATAAAATACTTCCAAATGTAAAAAGAAGAAAAAAAGAACTGTTAAGAGACAACAACCAAATATGACAAAATAAAATATAATAAGATGAAGCAAAAATTTTCATATCAAAATTGAACATAGCAATACAGCAGGAGGAATAGTACTAACTGTAGGCAAGAATCAGAGACCTATTCTTTCTCATAGTCAGGAATCCCATATCTATACTAAATTAATAGCCATAATATAAAGACAGAGGACCTGGTGTAGATCCATGTGCTTTCTGCACCAATCTATATGAGCTCATATGTAGCTTGCATATTTAATTAAGAGAACTGTGCTCTCCTGGTGTCCTTGAACCCTCTGGCTCTTGTAATCTTTGAGCCTCACCATAATTTTCAAAACCAACTAAGAGGACTTAAATTTCAGGCATGACCTGAAATTTATTTTCAAAAGTGAGTTTCTTCATTATCAAAATGTAGGTAATGATTTTGTCAAAGCTCTCTCTTTGTATTTGGTTGATATATTTATGAATACCTAGATTAAACATCATTAGTACTTTTTTATTCATTGTAAATGTTAAAATTTCCACAATTGAAATATTGATTTTGCATATACTTTGTTTTATTCTCCATCTCTAGAAGGGTCATGTGATGAGCTTGGCAGTTACACATGATTCTTTAGCCAATATTACACCTAATTAACCATGTCGTATTCCCACCCTGCTGACTATAGATAGAAACTCTGTTAGAAAGTCTCCAAAAATGGCATAGGAACTAAAACAAATATGTAACTTTTCATTATAATTTTATTAGAAAGTATAAATTCATAACAAAGCATCCTATCGGTCTTAGATTTACTTTTCATAACTTCTGGAGACAAAGCCTGTTTTCTTATTTCATAATGAATATTTTACTTTCCTATTTTCTTTTTTTTCATTTTTAAAATGATTTTTCTTTATAAATGCAAGTTAATCTCACTGATAAACAATGACACTATCTTTTTTTGGCAGATAGTTTTTCTTTTTTTTTTTTTTTACTAGTTCAAATTAAGAATAAGCTTGTTTCACATGTCAATCCCTTCTCCCTCTCCCTCCCCTCACCCACACCCCTTTTGCCCCATGCTGTCCTACCCCCCACCCCATCCACCTTCCACTCCCCAGGCATGGAAGTGACCTCCACAGGGGCTCTGCAAAGTCTACCACATCATTCTGGGATGGGCCTAGGCCCTTCCCCATGTGTCCAGGCCATGAGTGCATCCCTTCATGTGGGATGGGCTCTCAAAGCCCCTTCTTACACTAGGGAAAAAATACTAATCCATTCTTCATTTGAAGGGCATCTAGGTTGCTTCCAGGTTGTGGCTATTACAAGCAATGCTGCTATAAACATGTTTGAACATATGTCCTAGTTGTAGGAACGTGCATTATTTGGGTATATACCCAAGAGAAGAATTGATGGATCTTGAGGTTGATTGATTGCCATTTTTCTGAGCAAACGCCATACTGATTTTCAGAGTTGTCTTACAAGTTCTCACTCCCACTAGCAATGGAGGAGTGTTCCTTTTTCTCCACATCCTCTCCAGCATAGACTGTCATTGGTGTTTGTGATTCCAGTCATTCTGACCAGTGGGAAGTGGTATCTCAGAGTCATTTTGAGTTGCATTTCTCTGATGGGAAGGATTTTGAGCACTTTCTTAAGTGTCTTTCAGCCATTTCAGATTCCTCTGTTGAGAATTCTCTATTTACTTCTGCACCCCACTTTTTAATTTCATTGTTTAGTGTTTTGGTGGCTAGCTTCTTAAGTACACTGTATATTTTGGAAATCAGCACTTTATGAGATGTGTGGTTGGTAAAGATCTTTTCCCAATCTATGCACTGTAGTTTTGTCTTACTGACTGTGTCCTTTGCCTTACAAAAGCTTCTCAGTTTCAGAAGGTACCATTCATTAGTTGAAGATCCCAAAGTCGGTGCTACTGGTGTAATGTTCAGGAAGCAGTCTCCTTTGCCAATTCGTTCAATGGTATCTCCCACTTTCTCTTCTAGAAGATTCAGTATGGCTGCATTTATGTTGAGATCTTTGATCCATTTGCACTTCAGTTTTGTGCATGGTGACAGATACGGATCTATCTGCAATTTTCTGCATGTCCGAATCCAGTTGTGACGGCACCATTTGTTGAAGATGTTATCTGTCTTCTTCCATTGTATAGATTTAGCATCTTTGTCAAAAATAAGGTGTTCATGGGTGTGTGGGTCAATATCAGGGTTTTTAATTCTATTCCATTGATCTATCTGTCTATTTTTGTGCCAAAACCTGGGTGTTTTCAGAACTATGGCTCTATAATAGAGCTTGATGTCAGGGATGGTGAGGCCACCAGAAGATCCTTTATTGTACAGCATTGTTTTGGGTATTCTGGGTTTTTCCATATGAAGTTGAGTATTGTTCTTTTAAGGGTGTGTGGTTTTATAAGTGGTTTGAGCTTTAGAAATGTTTCTTTTACAAATGAGGGTGCATTCGTATTTGTTCAGGATTGAGACTTCATCTTGATGGCCTTTTCCTGTGATTAGTATGAAAAGCCCTTCTTCATCTCTTTTGATTGAATTTAGTTTAAAGGCTAATTTGTTAGATATTAGGATTGCTACACCAGCTTGTTTCTTGAGCCCATTTGATTGGAAAATCTTTTTCCCATCCTTTTACTCTCAGGTATGAACTGTCTTTGAAGTTGAGGTGTGTTTCTTGTAAACAGCAGAAGCATGGATTCTGTCTTCGTATCCATTCTGTTAGCCTATATCTTTTCATGTGCAAGTTAAGACCATTGACATTTAGGGATATTAATGTACATTGTTCATTGGTTCTTGTTTGTTTTGGATTCATGTTTGGTGGTGTCATTGTGTGTGGATTTTGCCCTCCTGTTTCTTTTTGTGTTTGGTAAAATTAGATTATCTATTGCCTATGTTTTTGTGAGTGTAGTTATGTTCGTTGGGTTGGAGTTTTCCTTCCAGAACCTTCTGTAGTGCTGGATTTGTAGATATGTATTGTTTAAATCTGTTTTTGTCATGGAAAATCTTGTTTTCTCCATCTATAGTGATTGAAAGTTTTGCTGGGTACAGTAGTCTGGGTTGACATCCATGCTCCCTTAGTGCTTGTAGGGTATCTATCCAAGACCTTCTGGCTTTCAGAGTTTCCATTGAGAAGTCGGGTGTGATTCTGATTGGTTTGCCTTTATATGCTACTTGGCCTTTTTCCTTTGCTGCTCTTAATATTTTCTCTTTATTCTGTAGATTTGGTGTTTTGATTATTATGTGTTGGGGGCACTTCTTTTTGTGGTCCAGTCTGTTTGGTGTCCTGTAAGCTTCTTGTACTTTCATAGGCATATCCTTCCGTAGGTTGGGGAAGTTTTCTTCTATGATTTTGTTGAATATGTTTTCTGTATTTTGAGCTGTATTTCTTCACCTTCTTTTATACCTATTATTCTTAGGTTTGGCCTTTTCATGGTGTCCCATATTTCCTGGATATTTTGTGTTAAGGGTTTGTTGGACTTGAGATTTTCTTTCGTGAATGACTGTATATCATCTAGAGAGTCTTCAACAACTGAGAATCTCTCTTCCATCTCTTGAATTCTATTGGTTATACTCACATCTTTAGTTTCTGAGTGTGTATCCAGCATTTCTACCTCCAGCATCTCCTCATTCTGTGTTTACTTTAATGTTTCTATTTCAGCTTTCATGCCTTGAACTGTTTTGAGTGCTTCCTTCACTTGTTTTTTTTTTTTTTTTTTTTTTTTTTTTTTTTTTTTTTTTTTTTTTTTTGCTTTCTTTGGATTCTTTAAGAGATTTGTTTCCTTCTTGAATTTGTTGGTTTGTCTTTTCCTCCATCTTCATGTAATTTTTTGCTTGTTTTTTCTTCTATTTCTTTAAGGGATTTTCTTGTTTCCTCTTTAAAGGACTCTATTATTTTCCTCAGGTAATTTTTGAGGTACATCTCTTCTTCATGGTCTGTGTTAGGCTTTTCAGATCTTGTTGGTGTTGAGTCCCTATATTCTGGTGGTGTCATATTGGTTTTTCTGTTGTTGAGTATATTGTTTCTCTGTCTTCTTCCCATCCCTTCTTCCAGTGAGTGCAGGTGGGGTCTCTCCCTCTCTCAGGTGGCTGGAGGAGGGCTCAGCCTCTAGCCACAGCAGGATCACAGGGGTGGTGAGTGGACAAGGGTGGTTTGTGTCCAGATTCAGGGTGGACCTTCCCATACTGGGGATGTCCACTGTTGTCAGGGTGGGGTCAGGCAGAAGCCAGCAGGTGTTCATGGATGTGGTTGGGGGGCAGGCAGAGCAGTGCTCAAACTCACCTGAGGCTAGGGCAACCCCCCATGTAGGACATAGGGCAGGGTGTAGTCAGGGATGAGGTGTGTCTGGACTCAGTCTGGGCTGGTTCACTCTTGTCTGGTGAGGGATGTTTCAGGCAGAAGAGTGCAGGGGTTGATGGGAGAGGTTGGGAAACCGAGAAGTGCCCAGACTCACCTGAGGCTAGGGCACTCTCTGAGGCTAGGGCACTCATCGCAAAAAAGAGGGCTTGCTTTCCTATTTTCACCTTTCTCCATTAGAAAATAAATATCTATCTATTCACAAAGACAATATAAGAACAGAATTGTAGACACTACACATAACCATAGACTAATTTGGTGGTAAAAGAAATTTTGTGGTAATATGCCTAAGAGGATGTAACACAAATTGGCTTTCTTGTTAATTTTAACTATCAACTTGACACAATCCAGAATCTCTAAGAAAGAAGTTTTAATAAGGAATTTTCTAGATATGGTTGAACTGTGAGTATGTCTGTGAAAGATTGTCTTGATTTAGCTAGATTCAGTCCATTTTATACCATTGACTGATGTGTTTTATACCATGTCTTAAACACATGGTCCTGAAAGTCTAAGAATAAATGGTATAGCACACAAATCTTGAGTTCAAGCAAAGATATGGCTATTGTCTATTTGTTCTTGACCATGGATGTAATTACCTTCTTGAATTTCTGCCTTGAATTCTCTTAGGTAAGTAGACTGATACCTAGAATTTCAGCCAAATAAACACTTTTCTCCTAAAGTTCTTTTATGACAGTATATTTTATCACAGCAAAATAAATGCATTGGAACCCTGGCTTTCATTTCCAGGTAAATGTGAAATTTAGTAAGTGCCAAATTAAGCAGTAAGAGATTAAAAAGAACATCATAGATCTTAATTTAAGGAAATCTAGTATGATTCTCACATTAAAATATATGCTTTTAAAGTGAATTCTATTCTAAATACTGGTAATGACATAAGAACAGCAATATTATGTATGTAATGGAGGATCTAAATCTAATGGACACACAAAGAAATTAATAAAGGTACAACGTCTCAGATACACCCAGATATATATCTCCAATACAAACCAAATACATTTCAGTTAAGTTAGGATTTATTTCCATGTAAATGTTGAAACTGGTGTTTGTAAGATGCATTTAAGGAGTCTGGAAAATGTACATCTCCTCCCTTCCAGACACTTAACAAACCAGTGAGCACTTCAGGCAAATATACCATTTTAGAAGAAGATAAATTTGATGCTGCCCTTAATAGTGAGACCCATTGTCTTAATTAAGATAGGAATCAGACTTGGGAATGCAAGATTGTCTGACATGTAAGAATGTCAAAGCAAAACTAAGGAACTTTATAAAAATGTCTACAATGTTAACCTTAGTGCCCAATGTGACCAGATTTTAAAAAGGATTGGGTTGGATTTTACCACAGGAGTCCCTTCCTGGGAACTCAATGGTGCTCACTTTCCTTTCTTTCTTTTTCTTTCTTTCTTTCTTTCTTTCTTTCTTTCTTTCTTTCTTTCTCTCTTTCTTTCTTCCTTCTTCCTTCCTTCCTTCCTTTCTTTCCTTCTTCCTTCCTTTCATTTTTATTAATTAATTTTTCATTTATTTTATATCCTGACATCAGTTTCCTTTCCCTCCTCTCTGCCCCCACCCCACTTGGGCCAATCCACACCTCTCTCTCCATTTAGAAAGGGGAGGCCTTCCATGAGTTTCAACAAAGCATTGCATATGTCAGTCATTTTGAGAGGACTGAGACTGAATTCCTCAAACTTTTGATTCAACTTATTTGAAGCCAGATATTACTGCAGTTGAAATTTCTTGTATATTATATCAGGCTTTTGACTTGTGAATTCTCTCGTCTGCATTCCAGTATTATTCTCAATCACAACTATTAAGCCACTGAAAAACTTATCAATGACTTCAGTATGGGGGGCAGCTACCTTTCAAATATGTGTTTGTGTGTGTGTGTGTGTGTGTGTGTGTGTGTGTGTGTGTGTGTGTGTAACAGTCTGTCTGTCTATGTATCTGTGTCTGTGTGTCTTTCCCAACTCTAATTGTGTCCCTAGTGAAGAACACTTCCTGTTCTTTTCAGTTTCTACATCCCCTTAAATTTCAGCTCAGGAAGAGTTTCTTACAAAGCTTTCCCTGATGTGATGAGTTTTAGAAAGCTGCCTCAGCTTTTCTCACTCATAGCTTTATTATTGCTAGAATTCACCACAGTGCACAGAGGTTTTGTTGTTGTTAACTTTCTTTTTCAGTTTACTTTCTATTGTTATGATAAACACAATGAACCGATCAACATAGGAAGGAAAGGGTTTATTTTTTTCTTTTACCTTACAATCACTCTTTCACAAAGAAAAAAACCAGGAGGCAGGAATGGAGCAGAAGCCATAAAGGATGCATGCTTACTCGCTTGCTCAGCCTGCTTTCTTATAGAACCCAGGGTTGCCTATGAAGGGATGGCACTGTCTGCCATGGAGAAGCTCTTATGTATCATTCATTAATCCAGAAACTGCCCCACAGACCTGTTTGTAGGCTAGCTGATGTAATAATTTTCTCAGTGGAGAAGTGGAGATCCATTTTTCCAGAAAACTATTTTTTCCAGTGTATCTCCTTGCTCCTTTGTTGGCTGAGATGATTTAAAGTTCAAACATATTTTTTATCCTTCTATCATATAAAAATCCTTATATGAAAGTTAGCATAATGACTATGCAGAAGAATGAAATAAGATTTACATTTCTGATGTACTGTATAGTTAAAGAATTTGTAAAATGGGACAAAGATGTAGATAAAATAGGATAAAGAACCAAAATAGATGGAAAAATTCAGATATTCATGAAAGAATTGAAGTAAATATTTCTCATAGGAGAAACTAATAAAGATTAGTTCTGAATTGTAGGAAATGTACAGAGAGTTATAACCACCTCTGTATTTCTTCCTTGGTAACTAGATTACTCTGCACAAATCTGGGCTCTGTATATGCTGAGAAAAGTTAGATGTATGTTGAATCATTACATTGGCAAACTCAAGAATCAGAAATTTGAGTACATATGTTACTTTATCATCACTTTGACCAAATGTATACCATGTGCAAATGAAGGAAGGAAGGGTTAATGTGACACTACAGCTCTAGATCATCATGATGGAGAGGGCATGGCAGTAGGTGGATGATGAAATTGTGTCCACAGTCAGAATTCTGAGAAAGATGAATGCTGGTGTTATATTTCCTTTTTACTTTTTATGCAGTTCTGGGACTACAGTATCATAAAGAGTGTTGTCCACATTTAGAGTGGGAATTCCTACTTCAACTAATCTAATATAGAAAATTAAATTTTAAAAGAGCTTTTGTAAATTTCTACTCCAAATTTTTTGTAAGATTTTAGGAATAGAATTGACTACTTAACAGTTTTGATGGCAGTCTGTCTCAAAACAAACAAAATCATAAATAGGAGAGAAGCCTGGCAATAGCTCAGCAGGCACATTAAGAGTTAGACATGAAATTCTCAGAAAATGATGAAACATGGTGAACAGTCCCATGGAGCTTTAGGATTTCTTTCACTATATCATAGACAAGCTAATCACTGTTTTTCGCAAAATCAGTAGTTTTATCATGTAAAATTCTTAGTGTACAATCATAATAATTCTCAGAGAATAATTAGAAGAAAAGAGAAGGAAGATGTATGGAGATGGCACTTAGCTCATGGCCATCTACATCTTCAACAATTCTCAAAAGTTCCATTGTACTTTGAGTATGATTAACCTCTTTGTGTAGAACAAAATGTAATAGAAATCTCTTACTCCAAAAAAGATTGGAATTCCCTATGATAGATTCATATTTGTTGGGTTATCTTTAATTTGTTGCACCATAATTCCTTCCAGATTTTATTGATCATTCAGATTTTTGGAGTTGAAATTACATGCTTAAATTCTTCAAGTTATGTTAGATGGTCACACTACAGAAATATAAAGGGAAAGAAAATAGATATAAAATCATATTTTCATAAAGGATGTGTCTAAGATGGCAGTGGGACACACATGAGAGCATTCTATACACTGAAATAGAATAAATTAAAAAAATTGGAAGTCAGTTGTGGGTCCTAATTATGCTTTTTAAGAAATTATCAATTGTCTGTTGGTACATACACAGAAAAATTGTCTTGCCATCTCCCAAATGGATTAAGGTACTGAAACTTGTAAAATAAATCACACCATTAATTTGACCAATTAAAATATTTTCAAATCTTATTGTCTTAATTTTTGAAACAGAATTATGAATGTGTATATATATTCATTAATAATCTATAAATATTTTTAGCTTTCAGGTGCATGTAACAAAATTACTGAGTGAGGTAAACACATTGATTTTTATTTCCTCAAACTTGTAGTTGAAATCAATAGTAAAAATGGTTAACAAAGACAATTTTCTAGTGAATTTGTACATGAACTTAATTTTATTTGATCTTCTATAATTTTTTTATCTTGCTCATCTAACAAGGTACATGTATAGATTATTTTATTTATTATAAATTAGAGCAAATGTCACAATTTCTTCTTTATCTATTTAAATATTACTCTGCATTTGGTTTCAAACTGTATAGAAATAATGGCATCTTTTAAAATTTTCAGCTTCTAGAAGATAAAAAAAATATGTTTAGGAGAAAATGTCAGTAAAAGTCATCAAGGAAGGTAGATAGTTTTGCCTTTCCTTCATAGAATGTAAACATTTTTTCTTACACATAAAGATAGAATTATAATGTTTTTTCAGACAGCAAGATGCTTTTGCTATTTATTCTTACCATATTTTTTGCTCTATGTTTAGATGGATAAAGAACAATATTCCCTAATCACACACATGTCAGTTATTCAGATGGTCCAGGGGAAGATTTTCTTTTCTGGTAGGAACCGACCAGGTTATCTTGACCAAGCATTCCAGACAGAACAACTTGAGAAAGAGTGGATAGAACAAACCATACTTTAAGAGTTTGACTATGAATTCTACATACCTTAAATGCATGAAAATCATAAAGCCTTGAAATATGAAATGGTAACAACAGAATAATTAGCATTTCTCCACTTATAAAATGCACCTCAGAGAAAAAGCCACAGAGGGAAAAAAGTAGATAGTAGATGAAAAACAATAGGATATTTCTCTGAAAGAAGAAAAATAAATGGTACTTATCATTTTAGTATTTTAAAAGGTGGCTTCTTTAAGGATGGGCACTGCAATAAAATAAGTAAGGAAATCCTCAAAACTGATCTATATCATGGAAAGAGTTTTGTGAATTACTGTTTAAACCACATGGTTTAATAGTCTAACAATGATTGAAAGAATTGACATATTATTGAAAAAGAGAATTAGAACTCATGTTTCATGAAATATATTTACTGGGTATATCTCTACATCTTTAAATATTAATATATGTACTATTGACTTTAGTCTTTGAATGAGTTTTACTGCTAAGGTAAAGTGTAATTGAATAGCTAATAAACTTAAATGTGTTGAAATGAAGGTATGATATAAAATGTCTGGATCTTCTTTCAAAGTAATTAGAGCCCTTCTCTAGAGCACTCTGCATAGGAATGTCCCTAGATGAGAAAGGAAGTATGTTGAAGTTCTGATCTGGGGAATTTAAGACTGTAATGGGATGAAATCTGTCTTCATTTTAATATATATATTAAGAAACATAATTTAACAATCTATGGACGGTTTAATTGGAAAAATGTTTGCATAAAATTCACGATGTCATGGGTTGACTACCCAACACTATAAATTGGTATAGTGTCCCAGACCTGCACTTTCAAATTAGAAGCAGGAGGACCAGAAGTTCACAGTTAGTCTTTGTGATTTACAATTATAAAGCAAGCCTAAGATACATGAGTCCCTAACTCAAAATAATAATAACATATCCATAGATAGTTTACTATTGAAAACCATAAATCAATTCCTTACTGAGAAAAAAAGTAAATGTAGCAAACCAGTCCATTACACAGCGTTCTCATTCTCTTCTTGTGTCTTAAGGTTATAGTTGTTATTGTGTTGCATCTACATTTATTTAAATGCTTTTTGGAGTAGGTTGCTGAACATCAGAAAGACATTAGGGACCTAGGTATCACAATGTTCTTCATCTTATAACAGAGACTTGAAACTTTATCAGACCCTAGATTATGAAATCTGATACTCACAGGCAAGAGTTTGTAGCAAGCGCTTTCTGGATACAAACCTTGACATTTCCACAAGAAAGAATGCCCTATTATTTTTTAAATACATGTTTAATTTAAATTAAAAACAATCTTATTTTACATAGCAATCCTAGTTCCCTCTTCCTCCCTTTCTTTCATTCCCCCAACATCTCCCCATCACACCCCCATCCACAGGGAGAGTGAGGCCCCCCACAGGTTATCATCAAAGTCTGTCACATCATTTAGGGGTCAAGACAATGCTGGAGAAACTCACAGAAACAGCTGACCTGAGCAAGTGATAGCTCAGGGACTCCAGATTGACAGCTATGGAACCTGTATAAGAATGACTCAGTCCAGTGAACATAGATATCAGTTTGGGCCTTGGGCAGTCTATGGGGACTCTGGTAGTAAACCAGTATTTATCCCTAGTGTATGAATTTTTGAAACCCATTCCCTAGAGAGGGATACTCTGTCAACATAGATACAAGGGGGAGAGCCTCAATCCTGTTCCAAAAGAATGCCTAATTCTTTACATGTTTATCACAATTATTATTTTTTCAGACATTGTGTTGCTTTCAAACTGTAAGACTTATACATAATTTAAGAAATGAACTGGAATAAGTGTCAACTATACCCATGATAGAAACTTCACAAAAATACAAAAGAAAATATTGAAATAAATGTTCAATTGGATTGTTCCATAAGACTGATAACATAGCCTAGAGCAGAGAGAGGATGTCTTAATAATATCCTAACATTAAGTTTCAAACAGGTGAAAATTTTCTTTACAGGTGACACACTCTTTTCTTTTAATGCAGAGATTGTATATATTCACTTTCAGAAGATTGTATTGCTCAAATTACCTAACCCAGGGCATTACGAGAGCCATTTGACCAATACTTGATTGTAAGTTTATAAAGAAATTTTTCTTCAGTCTAAAACTGCCAAGTGGGAGCAGTACTCTTTTATGTCATGTTGTCTTCTTTTAGGTATCCACTGCCAGTAATTTTTATTCTGGAAATGTATTTCTTTCCTCAGGACAGAGACATTTTGTGACTTGGTAGCCAATTGAGATCCAGCAAAGAAGATAAAATGACTAAATTTGAGACAATTATATGACATGCTTTATAGTTGAATAACATTTCTACGGGTGAGCAGAGTTCAGTTCAAAAAAGAAATTGATCCTGGTCCTTACTATCACAGTGTATCAAGATCTGCCAATAATGAACGCTCCTATTTTTATTCTTTGATCTGCAAAATTAAATAGTACTTATTTCCTCTTTTAGAAAATATTCTAAATAGATTAGAGAATATAAACTTATTACTGCAATTGCAGAGTCTAGTTGTTTACAATAGAGTAAGGAGTTGAGTAGAAATTTAATAAAATATGATAAAATAAATATTCCTGTTGCAAAATAGAAGAAAGTGGAAAGGTCAAGGATTTGTTTGACCAAAGCTATTCTAATCTAAGCAGGGCAAACAAACAATCGGCAAAAACAAAAAAACAAGTCCTTCATTTATATGTCCCACATCTGGGACTCATCAGGGAACCATCCGTGCTCTAAAGGGCTTGAGTAGACCTTTACATCCACCTCTACTAACTGTAGCACAAGTAGCTTCTCTCTTGCTTTAGCTCCCCCACTAAAATACAGTTGTCATAACTTACATCCAATGATCCTGTCATCTCCAAAATTTTGAATTCATTATTTCAATTTAGGCCTCACTTAAAAATAATTTATATAATATTTCCCCAAGGCCAACTTACAGGCATGTGAACACTAACACTCATTGCATGGTCCTAACAGCTATCCAGGTCTGCAAGATGAGAATCCATGACAGCCTGTATCTTGAGATATCCATACTTATAAAACCAGTGTCATGTGAACAGTGCTGTCTTGGATCACAGTTGCATCAGCATCTGTGAATGAAATCTAGGGAAACACATTCTTAATTAGCTCTTTGGAGGAATACCATTCTCCATTTAGGTTTTCTCCTTTCTAGTAAATTTGCATTCTCACTAAAGTAAAACTTCCAGAAGAGTCTCATCTTAAGATATATTTCCTGAATTTGAGGGCAAGTTATAAGATTTCTCTGTAATATCTCTAATATCTTCCACAATAATAGATGATTTCAAATCTGGTTGGTTAAACTTGCTCACTATAGACTTTAATGAGAGCAATAGGCAGAAGTCATTACAAGAACCTGAAAGTAACTTGTCTGGAAACATCCTCTACCACATAAATTAGTCCATTACTTCTTTATTTAGTCTCATTCCATTTCTTAGCACATGAGCAGAATGAAACCAGGTTTTTTTCCTCATTATACAATAAAAATGTCTTCTTCCAAGTACTGGAGAATATCCCTATTGGGGAATTGTCAGAGGCCAGGAAATATCACTAAGAAATATCTGGAGGTACAAACTTCTGGTTCACCTCCTGCCTACAGTTGTATTGCATATTCCAGCTAATTGGATATTGAATGACATTGCCTCAGTGGAGAATGTCCCCTGTTTTTCATCTTTACAGGACTAAACATTTGAATAAGCCTGCACCTGGGTGGAGGGCGAGGTGTGTATGTAATGTGTGAGGATAGAGTTAGGAGCAACCAGAGAGAAGAGTCAACTGAAGGAGACAGAAAGGGCATTGGTGGCTTTGAAAGTATTGTTAGAAAACAGCCAGGAAAAAGCTGAATAAAGAAGATACTCTAGTTTTGCAGAATGGAACTGAAAGCTCTCTAAAGATGACAAGATGCCTGTGTTTGGTCTTTATCACTGTTGGGTTGCTAGGAGTTTCCAAGTCCACACTCCCCTATTCAGGCGAACCTCATGGCTGCTGTGGCTTGGGGCTGAGACATGCTGGGCCACTACAGCAGAATGCATAAGAACTTCACATGCTCAACCAAACAGAATCCCAGCATTTGACTGGTAGAAACTGTCAAGAAGTTCTGGGAGAGGAAAACTTAGCTTTCTTTAAAGTTATGATCACTGGTAGGCAGGCCATGCCCCAGAAAAATGGCACCACACTCAAGATCATTAGTATGTTATACCTCCCGGAAAGCTCAGGCCTCTGGTGTCTCAGCCCAGGACCTCAGTCACCCCAATCACCAGGCAGATTCGAAAGCTTGATGCAAACTGTGTGAGGTTTTATTGTTGTTTAACGAGCTAACCCGCCATGACGGATGGCTAGCAAAGACAACTGGAACTGGCTGCATAGAGATCTTGTAGGGCAGCATAAAGTGAGTGTCTATGTGTACGAACAGGCTCAGGACTGGTGTGCCTCCAGGCTTGGAGAGCTTACCCTGTGTTGATTGGCCAACTGGTTGTTATAGCCCATAGTCCCTCCCAGGGTGGTTGCTATATTCTGCACATCATTGCTGTGCTCTTGTCCATAAAGCACACCCAGAGCCATAAAACATATTGCCACCAGCTAACTTCTGATTGGTTCCTCTCCACGAGGCAGGCATCTCACTTTCTAGTGACTAGGACAAGGTCAGACAAGCATGTGTTCAGCTGTTATGGCTGCCAAAAGGGGCAGGCATCTGACCTTAGTGACTAAGACAAGGTCAGACAAGCTGTTATGGCTGCTGAAATGGGGAGCTCGTCCCTTCATTACCCCATTTATTTGTTTGTTTGTTTTTGGAAATTCTAATCATGGAATTGCTGTCTCTCTAGCGTCCCCATCAGGGAGTGAGAGATATTGCATCCCTATGCAAGGGAGTTCCTTCTGACAGCATTTTAACCAGGGAAAATGGGCGAAATGGGGAGCTGGTCCCTTCAAGTACAACCCAAATTGGTCTCAGTAGGCTTAAGTAAAAGAGGGGAAGAATATAAATTTGGATGAACAGGGATGTAGAAGTAGATATAAACAGAGTTGGGGGAGAATAGAAACATATGAACTAAATAAATTATATGACATTCAACAAGAATTAATAAAACATTAAAATTGTTCAAAAAATATAAAACAGAAACAAGAATCCTGATCAATATCTTTTAGAATTGTGTCTTCATTATCATTATTAATTCTTTAATATTTTGTGTATTATTTTGCTTAGCTTTGTGAGCAGAATTTCTTGTTATAAAAGACAGCCTTCTTATCGAAGAAAAAAAAAAAAACTCCATTGGCTGGGCCTTTATTGTTTATATTCCTCTAAGAATTTCTGTCTTTCAAACTCCAACCACAATGGCTTATTTATATTTTATATAGCATTCTAGAGATTTTGTAAATCAAATTCTAAACCTTTCCTTATTTTTCCTGCAGATGAGTTTCAAAATTCTAATAAACCGGTGGAGAGGGTTATCACAGCAATGGCCCCAGTTCTCATGCAATACAATGTGCACAACATTCATACTTCCCATAGCACAGCAACCCATATCCAGGTCTTCTGCTTGGATGACAGGGAAAGGTTACGTTAGACACAGATATGTTACATTTACTCACAAAATACCCCACATAGCTGTGATATAATTCTCTCTATATTGTGTTTTTCAACACTTACAGGTCCTGTAAAGAAAGCAGTATTTTATCTAAAATTGCACAATAGTAAAGTATTATATTTATTATTTAATATTCCAGCCACAGTTTCCTATCCCTCATATCCTCCAACTCCCCTTCCCAACCCTGCTCTGTTCCCACCCCCAACCTACTCTTCCTACATTTCTGTTCAGGAAAGAGAAGGTCTCCCATGGATATCAACAAACATGGCATATCAAAAGTCTACTGTATTAAGAATCACCTTGGTTACCCAGTATGAGGAAAGTGTGCCAAAAGGTAGCAAAAGTGTCAGAGATAGTCCCTGCTCCTACTATTAGGATTCCCACAAGAGAACCAAGCTGCACAACTGTCAGTTACATGAAGAATGCCTAAGTTAGTCCTATGCAGGTTCCCTGGTTGTCTTTTCAGTCTCTGTGTACCCCTATGAGCTCAGGTTAGCTGATTCTGAGGGTTTTTCTACCCCTCTTCGGCTTGATTCTCCAAACTCCAACTAATGTTTTGCTGTGGGTCTGTATCTTTTTCCAACAGTCACAGAATGAGCCCTGCTTGATTAAAATTGGGTTAGGCACCAATCTATGAATATAGCAGAGTATCATTAGGCATCATTACATTGATTTTTTTATCCCCTTGTGTTTGGTTCTATCCTAGGTCTATGGGTCAAACTGCCTGTGGGTCACAGTGCTCCAGGATGTGTCATGGATGGGCTTACTCTCCTGGCATGGGTGTCAGTCTAGACCTGGCATTGGTTGGGCACTCTATCAATCTCTAGGCCACCCTTATCCTAGCACATTACATAAGTATGACTGAGTATAGGCTAGATGTTATATGGTTTGCTTGATGTCCCTATCCCTCCACTTGAAGACTTGTCTGGTCACAGGAGATGGCTTGTTTAGACTACAAATCTGCTATTTCTAGGAGTCTTAGCTGGGGTCATCACGATAGATTCTTAGGAAGTTCCCTTGTGCCAAGTTTTTACCTGACCATAAAATACCACCCCTTCCAGTAATCTCTTTAAGTACTTTCCTCTCTATTCCCCACTCCAACCTGATATCTCATAGTACCATCCCCACCTGTCTACAGCCCACTCATGAAATCATTTCTGTTTCCCTTTCCCAGGAAGTTCCCGGTATCCCATCCATTAACCATCCTTGTGTCTCATTCTCTCTGGTCTGTGGATTGTAATATAGATACACTTCATTTTACAGCTAATATTCATTTATGAGTGTGAAAATACCTTGTTTGTTTTCTTGTTTTGTGTTAGCTCTCTCACAATGATTTTTATCTAGTTCCTTCAAATTCCATATTTGTATTCTCTTTAAAACTTCTGTCTCACTGATTTTCAGTAGTCTGCTTTTCATATATATATATACATATATATATATGTATATATATATATATATATATATATATATAATCTTTAAATTTAGTTTTCTTTTCTTCATGCTATTAACTGCCCATATATTTATTGAGTGCTTATGTGTCTCAAAAATAGAATATTAATTTTCCTGTGGCCCATTAAAAGGGAAATAATTTAAAAAGCTTCTACATGGTACAATTTAGTCTAAATGCGAAATAAACACTAATGAAAGGTGGTGCACTATTTTATATTTTAATTTCAGTATGTACACACAAATATACACACATATACACATATGTAAATATTTTTAAATAAGATACATTTGAAATTTTATTTCACAGGATTCTTCATGACAATAGGCAAATTAAGATCTTTCAAAATTTAATTGAATTGGAGCTACTTGAATGCATGTACAATGATCCTGTATTTATTCAGAATCTCTGGGTAGACAAATACAGCACCTTGTAGCCTGAAAAAGCCCTTTTCAGATCAATTTGCTGGATGGTTTATTCAGTGATAGGAATTTGATGCACAAGATGCAATAAACTGTAATGGGCCTTATTCCTGTCATCCTGCCTTATACCTCCTTTTATAAAAGGCCTTGAACAAATATCACCTTCCATGGAGTCAGTTTTGTAGAGTTCCCAGTATCTCTGTCACATTATGTCCCCATATGCTCCTCCTTTGTCCACTCACCAGGGACAGAAGTAGAACATGGTGGGGCATCGTGTATTGCATTATTTAGCAATGAGCCAGTAGGACACCCTTAGAGAAGAGTTTAATTTTAACTTGGAAAATAAAATGATTGAGAGCCATGGGTGTGAAGGAAACAGCAGCAGCAGATGTCGTAAAACATGAGTAAGAAGGAAAGAAAGGCGACAGCTGAGAGTGAATTGATTTTCCTTCTATGTCTCGGGCCCTTACTCAATCATGCCAGATGGAGAAGCAATCACTTAGACATAAGGTCCTGTTGGTCTTACTGCCCTTCCCACAAAAGAACGGATTGAAAACCCTTCCCCAGAGCAGTGAGATGATAAAAGCAAATGCACTGTTTCATTTATTAATCAAGATTCAATTTATCTCACTCATTTGAGACAGCAAGCTGTGATGGAAAAGAACAGGTTTTAGGTTAGAAAGAAGTGGCTTTGAATCCTAATTGCTTTGCTTGTTTCATGTATGACCTTGAGACAGTTTCATTTCCTTTCTGAAACTTAATAGTCTCACTTGCAAAACATCAGGGCATTACTTTGTGCTAAGCAGTAGGCTATTCATTTGGTTGTTTCATTTAATCCTCCCCTTAAACCTTTGAGTTATATATTCTTAACCCAAATCTGTAAAGGTAAAACCTTAAGGCTAATTTACTGTAACTAATTAACTTACAAAGATCAGAGTAGGTATGACAGGGCCTGAGTTCAAGTCCTAAGTTCATCCTTATGTGTGGTCATTCTTTCTAATTTCCATGTGAAAATCTTCTTCAACGATAAATATGAGTGTTAAGGTTTACTACAGCATAAAATGTTATGACAATCAATGTCTTAGTAAATGTTTTGAATTTTATTCCTCAAGCAAATTGTTATCTTTATTAGTGTTATTTTGTGGTATACTTAGACAACATACTTAAATTTGTACTCAAATTTCTTGACTTTTTAAGCTTGTGCTCAGCCCATGAGAATCAATTGGTGCACAACAGTGCCATAAATACTTTGTAAAACTACCTGGATCCAGTTCCTTTTCTTTCTTGTTGGCAAGCAAATAATTTTTTTCATGTGACAAAAATGGACATTTCCTTACATTTTAAAGCAGACATAACCAGTCGTCTTTGTATTCCACAGATGAGTATTTTTTTCAATATTTCTTAGACTACTTGTCCTATTCTGTAAATATCAATGAGATTCAAGGGGTTGAACTTGTCCAAATATCTTCCTGTTCTTCGTCATTCATGCCAATTATACATGAGTGTATTTACCAAGTAACAGACAGTTTATCTAAAAGGAAGTTACAGTTGTCACTGAAGAGTGGTAATGACTCTACTTGGGGGAACATCAGTACCATAAGTGTAAGAGTTTCTCAGAGGATTTTCACTAGGATTTTGAGTGTGTCCCAGGATTTTCACATAAATAAAATAACGGGGCTAGAAAGGGTCTGAGTGAGTCTATGAGCTGATTGAAAGGGGCAGGATTAAACAGTCTAGAGCATGCTTTGTTTTGAGGATAGCTTGTTTTCAGGAGAGGTTCTTCAGATGAGTGTTCCTTCTCTGATTGTTATTGCTAATGGACCTGGTAGAGGAAAGAATGTTAAGCAATAAGTGACTGATTGATGATAAGTTTATCCTGCTTAACCAGAGAATACAAGAAGTTTGAATTATTCATAAGCAAAGGGTGAGGGGTTTAGAACACTCAGGTCTATTTTGTCCAGGAAACAGGAGCCATGTGTAAGTCTTACTTAAGTCATTTTGGTTAATGTTGTTCTTTCCCAAAAGCCCTTTATTAGAATTAATATGTTTAATCATTTGTTAACTATGCTGTATAAACTCCAACTCATCTTCAAAACATCATTATTTCTAGGTCTGCTTACACAGGCAAATAAGAACTCACGACTTGCAAATAATATACGCAGACCTACATTTCTCAAACTGTGTTAATTTTTATATAGAGTTTTGCAGACAACTCAGGTTACTTTGGAACCTCTGGTCTTTCCTTCCTCAGTCTCCCAAGGGTAATTATTGCAGGTACTCATGAACATAAATGGACTTTTCCTGTTTTACATGTGAAAGTATAAATAGCAGAGTATAGAAATGAAAAAAGTAAATACCCAAAATGACTTATCTAATATTACTTTTTAAATGTGTTGCATATTTAAGATATATACAAACATTGTCATGCTCAAGAAGCAAATAGAAAAGTACCATATAATTTAAATTAAACAAATTTAAATTTGTAAATGGACAAAATGTGTGTGAAACAAATGAAAGACTGGAATATAAACTTAGAAATGTCATCATAGATACAATTATATGAAAGGAAATTTTGAGCTAGATATTTTATTCTTATGAAGAGTGATTTTAAAATGTAAATATAAAATGTGTTTCATTGTGAAAAATGTTAAATTTCAGCTTCAAATAATTTAATTGTATACATAGAGATTTATAATAACATGGGAGTATAATATATGCTTACTTTTTTAGAGCTATGATATGTAGCATTCAGTGGCCCCAAATTATTCCATAATATCACTTAGGTATTTAGTTCCTTTTAAGAATATAATCTTACATATTACATTATCATATTTGCCTTCAGTGATTATTAGTGTCATTGTAACAGTTTTATTTAAATATTTATGTAAACATATTCATTTTTGGTGATAATCACTAGAATAAAAAATAGTTATTCTCAGAAAATAAAGTCAAAGTATCCTACAGGACCCTATGATCACTTCCAATCTTCAAGAAGGAAATGGGGTTAAAAGGAAAAGAAAACCATATACTTTTTATCATAAACTGATATGAACTGTGAAGTTTGTCAGATACTGCCTTTATTGTGCTGAGGTAGATTATTTACATACCCAATTTGCCAATAAATATCATTAGGTTATCCAAATTTTTCAACTGCTGTGTTTTGTATATACTGAGGTGATCTTGATTTTCCACTCAGCTTCTTCTGTAAATCACATTTACAATTTGTATATTTTAAGATTCTATGAATGTCACAAATAAGTCCCATTTGATTGCAATTGATACTTCTTTTAATATGTAGTGCACCAGTACCATTTGAAATTTTGGTGCAATATTTATTATTTATACTGAATCATAATTAGTATTTTTTTGTTTTTCTATTTTGATTGCCTACTATATTAGAGTAATTATGACCTTGGAAAATAAATCAGAAAGCAAGTCTAATTCTTCCATTTTTTCTATTATCTATTGCCTACAGAAAGTACTGGAAGGAAACCTCCAACCTAAGGAAATTAACTACACTCGCATAATCATAGGCAATAGACAATCCTACTCTACAAAATCACAAAATAAAAGTCAGGGTAAATCCACATACAATACCAGTACCAACAACAAACCAAAAACAAACAAGAATAAACACTTAAAGGAACTTAATTTCCCTCAATATTAATGGTCTTAACTCGCTATAAAAAGACACAGGCTAACAGATTGGATATGAAGACAGAATCCATCCTTCTGCTGCATAAAAGAAACACACCTCGAATTCAAAGACAGACATTACCTCAGAGTAAAGGGTTGGGATAAGATACTCCAGTCAAATGGACCCAAGAAATGTGCTGGGGTAGCTATTCTTGTATCTAACAAGATACACTTCAAACTAAAATCATTCAAAAGAGATGAAGAAGGTCATTTCATATTCATCCCAGGAAAAATCCAACAGGAAGACTTCTCAATTCTAAATATCTATGCCCCAAATACAAAGGCACCAACATTCATAAAAGAAACATTATTAAAACTCAAATCACAAATAAGGCCTCACACAGTTATAGTGGGAGACTTCAACACCCCACTCTTACCACTGGACAGGACAACCAGATAGAAACTTAACAAAGAGACGAAGGAACTAACAGAAGTTATGACCCAATTGGGATTAACAGACATTTATAGAACTTTCTATCCAAACACAAAGGAATATACCTTTTTTTCAGCATCATATGGAACCTTCTCAAAAATCGACCACATTCTTAGCGACATAGCAAACCTCAACATGTACAAAAAAAAAAAATGGAATAATCCCCTGTGTCTTATCAGACCACCATGCTTCAAAGATAGAAATAAAAAAACAAATCAAAGTGCAAAGAACCTACCAAGTCATGGAAATTGAACAACACATGTAGGGGAAGCTGTAGCCACGCCTTCTTAGGGGCTGGCTACAGGAGTACCTGAGGGCTTGTGAGGGCGTGGTCAGAGTGAGTAGGGGGACTGCGTTTCGGTTTCGGTCTCTCTTTGCTGCTTGCTGTACAGACTACCACCGGCCGGCTGGTTTGCTCTGTAAGTAAGGCTTTTCCCTATTAAATACCCTTATATTTCTACCTGACTCCATATTGGTAATTTCCTACTATGGAGGCGTGGGTTCGTATCCCACTTCTGACACCAGATATAGTACAGAACTAAATAGACAATTCTAAATAGAGGAATCTAAAATGGCTGAAAGACACATGAGAAAGTGTTCAACATCCTTAGCCATCAGGGAAATGCAAATCAAAACAACTCTGAGATACCATCTTACTCCTGTCAGAATGGCCAAAATCAAAAATACCAATAACAGTTTATGTTGGAGAGGATTAGGAGAAAGAGGAACACTCCTCCACTGCTGGTGGGAGTGCCAACTTGTACAGCCACTGGGGAAATCAGTATGTTGACTCCTCAAGAAAATGGGAATTAGTCTACCACAAGTTCCAGCAATTCCACTCCTAGGCATATACCCAAAAGAAGCATATTCATATAACAAGGATATATGTTCAGCCATGTTCATAAAAGCATTATTTGTAATAGCCAGAAACTGCATGCAGCCTAGATGCCCCTGAACCGAAGAGTGGATAGAGAAATTGTGGTACATTTACACAATGGAGTACTATTCAGCAGAAAAAAAAAAAAAAAAAAAAAAAACAATGGAATCTTGAAATTTGCAGAAAAATTGATGGAACTCAAAGAAACCATTCTGGGCAAGGTAACCCAATCACAAAAAGACAAACATGTTATGTACTCACTCACTCATATGTGGACCTGCTTTATGATACATTGTAGTGACCATGCTTTATCAGAGCTTTTTTTAATGATGTTGCTCAGAATGTTTTCCTCACAGATCATGACTGAGATACTAATTAAAAAAAAAAAAAAAAAAAAAAAAAAAAAGAATGGTACCAAGTACCACAAGAGTAATAGAACTGTTCTGATTACTGGGATTTTATTTTTTACTTTGTAGTTGTTGTTTTTGTTTGTTTGTTTGTTTTGTTTTTGTTTTTTGTTGTTTTTTTTTAAATGGAGTGTGCTGGATGTCTCTACAATTTTGTTCAAATGACTGCAGAACCTGGAAAAGCTGTTGCTGCTATTGATGCATAACATATTGTCATTATTGTTCTCTCTCTCTCTCTCTCTCTCTCTCTCTCTCTCTCTCTCTCTCTCTCTCTCTCTCTCTCTGTCTCTCTGTCTCTCTCTCTCTCTCTCTCTATATATATATATATATATATATATATATATATATATATTCTAATTGAAACTCAAATATGTGATGAATCCAAGGTGTTTCAGTGAGTACTCACCTGTGCATGCAAATTTGATTTCATCTTACTAAGTAGTAAAGTTATATGCTTGCCAAAAAAAAATACACTGGAAGACTAATGTCACACAATTTCAATTTTATGTGTAAACTAGAAATGATGAACTTATGGGAACAGAGAGCAGAATTTTGGCTATTAGGCTTCAATGTGTGTTTTTGAACAATGGGGAAATGATTGGTTTAAGGATATAAAACTGCAGTTGGATAAGAGGCATGGAGTCTGTGAAGCCTTGAGGTCTACTGAGAGCATGATAAATATGGTTGATAACAATATGCTATATTTTAAAAGTTGTGAGATAGTATACTTTAAGTGTTCTCAAAACAAAAATGATGAATATGTGTGATATAACATGTTAATTGGCTTAATTTAGCCATGCCATTGTGAACATACTGTATTTTGTATCATAATTGTGCATGACTTTATTTATGAACTAAATAAATGAATGAAAGAAAAAAATAAATTACAAAGTACTTTATTTTTAGATAATATATTTTCATGTGTCTGCAGAGTAGTTCAAATGTCAATATGATGACTTTCTATCCAGGTAACCTGAATTAGGAATTGGATTCTGAAATCTGCTATCAACTTGCTATATTATGACTTTCATAGTATCTAGGAAAACTTGCCTTCATTAACTTAATGATGCAAAGGTTGGACATTGGATACAGTTATATGACCATCACTTTGTTTTTTGTGGTAAAGATGGAATCAGCAATGGAAATTATACTGGCTTCCACAGCTATGCCATCCACCGAAGTGTACTTTGGATGGGAGTTGTAGAAGATTTTGCATTATTCCCAGGAGAGCAGACTAACTGGAAGACATGGTAACAGTTTTCTTGAAACATTTAGACTGACTCATACCCATCTTTAGATTTATCCCAAAATAGTTGCCCTCATGCTTTTATAGTAAATTGATTATAGTAAAATGAGTGACATACTTTTCAAAGAGGCAGTGTTTTTGTTTGCTTGGTTGTTAGGTAAGTTGGTTTGTTGTTATATCTTTGTATTTTTTTTTAATGTTTTTGAGACAGGAATTATCTGTGTAGCCCTGTCTGTCCTGAAACTCAGTGATCTGTGTAGTGAAATATTGTTTGTGATAATAAAGCCACTACCTCCTGAGTGCTGGGAGTATAGTCATGCACCAGCACTGTGTGGCCATGCAGTGCTATTTTGTATAATACTCATCAAGTGATGATATTTTCTCAGACATAATCTCAAGTATGGTTATCATTAAACAATATCCCAAATGATGCTATCTGAACTTTCCAAATAATCCTTTTAAAATAATTAATTATTCATTTAAAATAAAATTTTAAAAAGGGCATCCCTATTATTGTCTGGCTATTCATGGTATAAATGGCCATTTTATTATGAGATTAATACACAGATTGAAAATATCTGGGATGGAATGAACTGCTAGTATTGAAGTCCTGGTTTTCCATGCTGCTCTGACAATGTTAGGCTATGGGTAAGGACAGAAATAAATGGCTTTCACGCTCACTGTTTAATGCTAAAATCTTATAGTCTCTTCACTAATTAATAATAGAACCTTAACTGTCTTTTATCATTGTATGAAATATTGAACAAGAAATGAAAAGTGTGAATAAAGGAAAAACAGAAGTATAGAGAAAAAGAAAATTGTAACAAAGGTTTTTAAACTATGTACCTGGCATGCCAGATAAGTGGCATGCCACTTGTGCCCTTGTTAGCATTTACTGTCAAATTGATACAATCAAGAATCACACAAAAAATGAAAATTCATTGAGGGAATTCCTGTTGTGACCCAGCATGTCTCAGCCTTAGTCCATGAGGTTCTACCTGAATGGGGATGTGTGGACCTGGAAGCTTCGAGGAACCCAATGGCATTAAAGACCAAACACAGGCATCTTGTCATCTTCAGAGAGCTCTCAGTTCCATGTTGTGGAACTAGAGTCATTTCTTTATTAGCCATCTTTTCTGTTGTCTCTTAACCATCCTGCTAATACTACGCGAGGCAACCATTTTTCTCTTTGTTTTCTTACTGCTCTGGCTGCTCACCTCTTTGCTCTTAACCTTTTCTCCTCACCAGTTTACTCATACCTCTGTCTCCTCTGCCCAGGTGAGGGCCTATTTAGATGCTTAGGCACATACAGATGCAAATAAGAGGCATATTACCTTAGGCCATGGTAAACAGTAACATCCCAGTGTTAATTAACAATACAATGGTGACCGGAAGCTTACTGGTGCCAACAGCAGCCAGAGCCTTGGACCCAAAATATTCCATAACAGAGATATTCGGTCCCCCACAGATGCCCAAATATGATTGGCCTATAGATATATCTATAGGAGATGGACTTCATTTTCAATTTTTGAAGGGAATCCAACCCACTGTGAGCAGCATAATCCCTAGTTAGTTAATCAAGGGCTGTATAAAGAAGCTAGAGCTACAAGCTACACATCTGTCTCCAGTGTCTAGATCCATGAATCTTTATGATCTTCTCCACACAACTTCTGCACACCAGGACCTCGGGTGGGTAGTAGATCAGTATTTATCCCTGGCACAAGAATGGACTTTGGGAGCCCATTCCACATGGAGGGATGCTCTCTCAGCCTGGACACATTGGGGAGGGCCTAAACCCTGCCTAGGATGATATGGCAGACTTTGGAGATCCCCCATGGAGGGCCTCACCCTTCCTGGGGAGCAAAGGGGATTGGGTTGGAGACTTGGGAGTTTGGTAGAGGGGAGTGGAAGAGGGGAGGGAGAGAGACCTTGGATTGCAAAGTGAAGCAAGCTTGTTACTAATTTAAATGAAAAAATAAATTTTAAAACAGGTTGCTTTTGGTCAGAGTGTTTTAGCAGTGCAATATAAAGGAAAGGAGATCAACCCATTGCTGGCATATTCAGGTGTATGTCACCTTCTATGCTGGAGCTAAAGGGAGGATTGTTAATCATCATGAATCAGAAATGCCCTGGGAGATCTCAAGTCATTAAATGACTACATGTGTAGCTGTAATGAATGGCTGTTTGTAAAAGACTCTGAAAATGAAAAAGTTCTCTAATTGCAGAAGTTCTCAGCCATGTAGAAGGACATTTAAAACAAATAAACATGGGTGAGTGATTAAAAATGAGAGTAGCAGGAAGTTGTATTTAATTACCTTCTGTTGCCTAAAATTTTTGTTCAGTTTTAACAGCAGAAATCATGTTAAATATTTTGAGTTGCAAACCTGTCTTCATCAGACTTAATAAAAGTTTCAAGAGGTAAAATGACTGTGTCCTCCATGAGCACAGCTTCCATATAAGTAAGAAATGAAAAGCTGCTTTAAATTCATAAGAGTAAAGCTCATGTTTGAATTTATGGTTCCTCAATGGAAGAAGGCCCAAACAAGTGTAATAGGATTTTATTAAATAAACTTCTCAAGCCTGAGGGATGGTTACAGAAAGGAAAGAAAAAAGGATACTTTCAAATGTAAAAAAATGACACTAGAAGTTGATTTTCTTCACTGTCTGTCTTCTGAAATCAGACGTCTGACTGGAAGAGACAACACAAGACAAGCAAAGGAAAAGAAAAGAATGCAACAAGTATCATAAACATTAGCTTTTCAATCATTTATCAGGAAACACAGTATTTGAATACCAATGGAAATATGTACATTTCATGCTATTGTTAATGATTTTGTTGTTTGTTTTACTTACTTGGTGTATTTTTTATTGTACCATAGGGAATAGACATATTTTCCACAATTCCTGCCACTACACCTCATTCCTCATATTTGAGAAGTAGTCCTTGAAGTTGGTTTTGGAGTTGATATTAATTCTAATTTTATTTCTACATAATGTACAGCCAGTTATTGTATTTTTGAATTTGACAAAAGAAAAATCTCTACTGGTTTTTGCCTAATTGAATAAAAACATTATTAACATTGGAATAACACATTGCAATATGTTGTAATTATTTTCAGCATATTGACCTTTCAGTCAATAGTCATGAAAAATAAGAGCAATGTGAACTCAGGCCCCTGATCTTTATTTTATGAAGGCTTGCTCAGGGAAATGTGGGCCTTGTTTTTCTTCTTCTTGTTCCTGCCTTCCCTGTCTAATGAGTCTTTCTAGTGGCAGATTCACTTGGAGTTTCCCTGCATGAATTTCTTTGTTCTCATACTCTTACTATGGTTGCTGATTTTCTGAGCAGAGTCAATATCTAAATATGTTTATATGTAATTAATTTTGCTCAGCTCCCTTTCCCCTAGGAATTTTGAGTTTCACAGATTCTAGATATGATAAATTGGCAAGAAAGTGACAGAAAAACTAGGAAGGAATCCAGAACTTACTGTCCAACTAATCATCAGAGATTTTGAAGCATGCTTTATGTGTGGATCATATATACTTAAAAATACTCTAAACAATGCTTATGCAGGCAGGTAGAGTGAGCACTAGAAAAACAAAGAAAGAATACAATATGCCTTTGAGTGTGAAATTAAAAATCCCAGGATTAGTAAAGATGCCTCAGCTTCACCTTCCATTGGAATGGTACCCATGATTTAGCATGTCAGAGAGAATTTAATGGCACACTTCTGCAGTTTTAATCAATTTTTTCATCCATATGCAAGCACTCAATTAGAGCTTTGCAGCCTCCCCATATGCTCTAAGATTTGCTAGTTAATGTTTCAATCTCATTCATTGTTGCAGAAGTAGAATTTTAGAAGTGTTTTTTGTTTACAGATGAGGTCGAAGAAATAATACAATCAGAATGGCATATAAGTAAGTCTGTAGAGGGAGTTTATAAATGACTGATGTGGGCAGTTTCACCTGTGGGCCTTGGTCCTGGGTCATAAGATTGTAACTGAGCAAGCCATGGGAACAATCAAATAAGCAGTGTTCCCCCATGGTCTGTGCTTTCATTACTTCAGTTCTTGCCATGAGACAGTGGTCTGGTTCTAGGCCACTGGCTTCTGCTACACTATTGATAATGGACCCACACTACTGTACTTCTTGGATATGCTATTGTCGTGTATCATGGGGATCTCCAGTTTTGGATCTGTAGTTTGTCCCCTTCACATGCTCCAATAGTTCATACTGAATGTTGGGGTGGGCCAACTCATAGCCCTTGTTCTGAGCCTGGATGGTAGATGGGACCACCAGCTTTCCCCCATCATCACCACCTCCTTGCGGTGCATTATCCAACACTGCCTCAGTCAGGCCACCCAGCAGCCTGAAGCAAGTAGAGGATCCAGTTCTCTTGCTTTCAGGTCCTCGGGTTACTCCCACTCACACCACTAGGCTAGCTGCACTGTCTTGCACAGGCAAGGTGTAGGGTATTCTCTCTGGATTGCTGTGGGGGCATATGTGGATGGGTGGTCAATTATATTCACATGCCCTCAGGACTGGCTCACCTTCACACCCTTGAACAAGAAGAGGTAGCTCTACTGTGCTTTCCTGGTAGGCTGCAGGGCCCATTCTTCTGTTTGTTACAGCTGATGAGCAGCCTGATAAGCTCTCTCTCCTGCTGCAAGTAGCAAGTGTAGAGGGCAACTTGCCTTCATGCCTGCCATCATTGAGACTAAACCCTGCATGTCCCAAAGACTCCTTGGAATCAACATTCTGAAGGAAAATAAAAGGTTATAAATTCCCCTCATATGATGTTGTTTTAATATATCATTCTAATGACTTTGAGAAGCAAATGATGTCTAAGAATGCAGGGACGGCTCCCTACAGAAAGGGGTTTTTCTTTGTTCACTGTAGTGGCCATTAAATACAGATTCAGTTTGGAGGATGAAAGATATATATGTTGCTGAATTTCTAGGCTGAATACTATTCCATAAAAAATTCCATGCTTCTAACTCTCTACTTAATTCCTAGTATAGACTCTTCACACACATGGATAGAGTTGCTGTTCTTTAATAATGAATTGCATTATGTAGCTACTACAGCAATAGTTCTCATTGATAATTTTCCATATGCACTTCTGACTTTCTAATTTCCACAGTGTTTTGCCTCAAATGTCAAAACTATTGTGAATATCCAAGAAAACAATGCTCTCCCTTTCCTTTTATTGCTTTATGCAACTATTCATTTAAAAAATCCTGCCATGCTACTGTGGCACACACGTTTTGTCTCAACTCTTTGGGGTAGAGGCAGATGGATCTTTGTGAGTTTAAGGCCAGCCTGCTCTATAGACACTGAGTTCCAGGACAGCCAATGCTACACAGAGAAGCCCTGTCTCAAAATAAAATATGGTATTTTTTCTTTCATTTTTCAGCACATTGAGTAGTGAGCTGCATGTCTACTCAATTGGAATAAAGCATTTTCTAAGTCATGAAATTTACCTTTCTGTATAATATCCATAGTATAATAAGTCAAAGCAGCACTAGGTTTTTCTTAGATCAAGTGTACTAAAATGAAGAATTATCCATCTATTTTACTATTAACTAATTTAATCTATACTATATACCCATTTATCTTTGACTTCGCATGAAGCTCTGAAATACAGTAAATTTTTAATACTTGTCTCTCCCTTATATTTTACAACAAACTTATCAAGATTAATTAATTTTACCAAATTGTTTTATTTATATTTTTCTAATATACTTTTCTAAATTCACAAAAACAAACACTATATTACTTTCTAGAATTACCCAAGTTGTCTAGAAGCTTTTCTTCCAATTTATTGTTAATGCTTCAAAGTGACCTATTTTCAAATGAGAGTCTAGAAATAAAATCACCATCTGATCTAGTTATAACACTCCTGAGTATATTCCCAAAACGTATCTATATCCTGCTATTAACATACCTGCTTAACTATGTTCATTTCTGTTCTATTCACAATATCTTGGGAAAGGAATATCTTGGGAAGGGTTATTTATCTATCAATGTATGTTTGCATAATGTAAATGGGATACATATACACATTGGAAAATAATCAACTATAAAGAAAAATTATGAAAGCCACATGTAAGTGGACAAACCCAAACGTAATTATGAGTGAGGTAACACAAACTCAGAAAGATAAGTACTGTGTGTTTTTTCTCATACTTAGCTGCAATCTTTGAATATTTGACCACATGTGTTTAAATGGAGAACCCACAGAAATTAGAAATGTAAAAACAGATCATAGAGGAAGTTTCAAAGAAAGGGGAAAGAAGAGAAAAACTTGAGCAGGAAGGGATAAATGCAGTGGAGGATAGGAAGAAAGTGTAGAAGAGGAAGCATGTGGAGAGATAACTTGCAAGAAAGAACTTTGAAAAAGCCACATGGGAACCTACAACAATAGAAGTCAGACTTACTAATAGACCATGGAATATCTTGATTTTATTTTCTTCTTTATATTCTGTATAGAATTTTTGAAAATTTATTAATTTTACATAAATTTATTACCTATTTCTGTAAATGTCTTCAATATCCTCCCAATTTATGTATGTTTATCAAACCAAATCCTTATATTTCCCATAACCATACAAATTTTTTTGTTTGGTTTTTCCAGACAGGATTTCTCTGAGTAGCTTTGGAACCTATCCTGGCACTCACTCTGGAAACCAGGCTGGCCTTGAACTTACAGAGATCTGCCTGCCTCTGCCTCCCGAGTTCTGGGATTAAAGGCATTGGCCACTAACACCGGGCCACACAAATTCTTTATAAACTTCTGTGTTCTAGATCTATTCTGAATGCTTCAAAGTGAACATAAAAAAGAAATCAGACAAATTACATTTTGAAGTCATATGTAATGTACTTGATAAATAGATAAAACAGGCATGAAAGGCAAAAATTAAGTGAAATCACATCAAACTGAAATGTTTCTGTACAGGAAAGGAAATATGTACAATAGAGAGACATCCTATGCAGTATGAGAAAATACTTGAAAATTTCAAAATTAAATAAATTTTTTTCGGTTAAAAGAACACTCCTCCACTGTGGGTGGGAGTGCCAACTTATACAGCCACTTTGGAAATCAGTATGGCAACTCCTCAGGAAAATGGGAATCAATATACCACATGATCCAGCAATTCCATTCTTAGGCATATACCCAAAAGATACAAATTCATAAAACAAGGACATCTGTTCAACGATGTTCATAGCAGCATTGTTTTTAATAGCCAAAACTTGGAAGCAAGCTGGATGCCCCTCAACTGAAGAATGGATAGAGAAAATGTTGTACATTTATACTACTCATGAGTACTACTTAGCAGGAAAAAAAATGGAATCTTGAAATTTGAAGGAAAATGGATGGAACTCGAAGAAACCATTCTGAGTGAGGTAACCCAATCACAAAAAGACAAACATGGTATGTACTCACTCATATGTGAATTTTAGACATAGAGTAAAGTATTACCAGCCTACAATCCACACTTCCAGAGAAGCTAGTAAACAATGAGGACCCTAAGAGAGACATATTTGGTCCGCTGGAGAAGTGGAAAAGGACAAGATCTCCTGAGCAAATTGGGAGCATGGGAGGAGGGGGGAGGGAGCTAGGAGAATGAGAAGAGGAGAAGAGGTGGGGTGAGGAGGACATGAGGGAGCAGAAAGTTGAGTTGGGGGAAGAATAGAAGAAAACAAGAAAGGAGATACCATAATAGAGGGAGATATTTTAGGTTTACAGAGAAATCAGGCACTAGGGAGATTTCAGGAGATCTACAAAGATGATACCTGCTAACAATTTAAGCAACAGAGGAGAGGCTACCTTAAATGCTCATGATAATGAGATTGATGACTGACTAAATGGCATCCTATAGCCTTCATCTAGCAGCTGGTGGAAGTACAGCTAGACACCCACAAGTAATCACTAAACTCAACTGGAATCCAGTTGAAGAGAAGGACGAGTGATATGCACAGGGGTCCAGACCAGGCTGGGGAAACTCACAGAAACAGCTGACCTGAACAACGGGGATCACTTGGTCCCCAGACTGATATCTAGGATACCAGCATGGGACTGATCTAGACCCCAGGAATGTGTGTTTCAGTGAGGAGATCTCAGAAATCTATGGGACCTCCTGTAGTAGTTCAGTACTTATCCCTAGCATAGGTGTGGATTTGGGAGCCCATTCCACACAGAGGGAAACTCCATGAGCCAAGACATATGGGGGTGGGACTAGGCCCTGTCCCGAAAGGATATGATAGAGTCTGATAACCCCCTATGGAAGGTCTCACCCTCCCTGGGGAGCAGAAATTATATGTGCTAGGTAGGGTATTAGTTGGTGAGGTGGTAAGGAAGGAGGGGAGGGAGTGGAAACTGGGATTGATATGTAAAACAATCTGGTTCCTAATTCAAATGAAAATATAAAGAAAAAATTTTAAAAAGAAAATTGCATAATTACCACCTTTCTTTGCCCTTTAAAATGCTCCTATGTCTACTGTCTTCAGCCCCTCTCATGGAAAAATGTATTTCTGTTAATAAGTTAATAAGAATTACTCTACTCATTAGTATGAACATAATATTTCCAAAGTATGGGAAATGTACTTGTGCAACTATTTCTCTGAATAAGGTAGACAAATGGACAAAAGATATAAAAATATTTTAAATAATTGATGTCTTCACCAAGGCAATATAAAATAAAACAACAGTTTAATATAACCTTACATTTGTTAAAATAACTGTTATTAATGATGAAAGACAACAACAAAGTAGGGCAAAGAATTAGTTTCTATACCACTGGCAGAAAAGGAAACTGTAATAGTACAACTGTTTAGAAGAAAATATGGAGGCATCCAAAAATTAGACCATAATTAAGTGGCTGAAAATTACTAAAAGTTTTATCTCAAATTAGTTTATGAAAGATATGTGATACATGAAGTAAGATGTGTTTTCTTATTTCCTTTTCTATAATATATACATATTTCAAAGCATGAAATATAAACATTAAAAATATTAGTTCCTTGGGGCTGGATAGATGGCTCAGAGATTAAGAGCACTGACTGCTCTTCCAGGGGTCCTGAGTTCAATTCCCAGCAACCACATGGTGGCTCACAACCATCCATTATGAGATCTGGTGCCCTCTTCTGGTGTGCAGATATACATAGAAGCAGAATGTTGTATACATAATAAATAAAATCTTTAAAAAAATTAGTTCCTTGTAACTGCTATCCCTCTCTGGCTCTCAAATATGAACAACTTCTGCCAAGATATTCTTTGGTTAGTTGCTTATTCAAAAACTAATCAATGTTCTCATTGATACTGTCTTTAAACTTCCAATTCATTTTTATGGACTATATCCAAATTAATGTTAGCTACAAGTGATGTTTTTTTTATGAAAAAAAGCATTACTGTTCCTTTAAGAAATGATTTTTCATTATATAACTTTCTAAATATATAAATGTAAATCAGTAGTGTCTTGCTAGAATGAATTAAGATACAAGTATACTTTAAAACTGTACTTGAAAAAATAATAAGTACCATCTCTATTTACGATAGTTCCACAGACTCAAAATATACTGCTGCATAAAAAGCAAAATGAAACAATGTAACACACACACACACACACACACATGTATCACACATACATATGAGCATATATTAATCAAAAGCAAGAAGTATGCTTATATGTAAATATTTTAAAAATCAAATGAAGCTTATGAATAAAGTGAATATAACTATTATATATAGGCTCTTGGTTTCTGTCATTTCCAAGAAAATAATTCATTGCAAGTACAAACTTTAAGAAGCTCATTTGTCAAGAAAAGCATAGCAATCACGCCAAAGATCCTGGAGTGGGCTATCCCAAAGAGAAGAGGAGAACGAGCAGAATGCCCTATGAATTTTAAATATTTTGCATATTCAAGTGTTAGGTTCCATATTCATAAGGATAACTGAATCTATTTTCCTAATAAGCCATAGTTGACTAGTTCTACCTTTATTCATTTTTATTTGTATTTAAATTAGAAACAATCTTATTTTATGTATCAATCCCAGTTCCCTCTCCCTCACACCCTCCCATGCCTCCAAGGACACCCATCCCATCCCTCTACTGCTCCATAAAAAGGAAGAGGCCTTCCATGTGGGATCATCAAAGTCTGTCACATCATTTGGGGCAGTGCCTAGGCCCTCTCTCATGTGTCTAGGCTGTGAGAGTATCCCTCTAAAGGGAATGGACAACCCATATCCATTTGTACACTACAGACAAATACTGTTACAGTACCAGAGGCCCTATAGACTGCCCAGGTCTCCTAACTGAACCCATTTTCAGGGAGCCTGCTTCTGTTTTGTGCTGGTTTCCAAGGTGTTTGTCTGGGGTCCATGAGCTCCTCTTTGTTCAGGTCAGCTGTCTCTGTGGGTTTCCCCAGTCTCATCTTGACTCTGAGAGCAGGTCTTCCTTTTAAGCAATTTCTTCCCAGGATCCTCTAGAACGGATCACAAAGAAATGTCAAATTACAAAATAAAAGATAATTTTATGAAGCTGGTGTTTTTGAAGTGCAGAATCTTATTCTGTAGTATATATGCATGTGGGAAATACCCTGACACCTTGTTTTTGGATGTAGTTGGAACAACTTGTCTCTAGCCTCAAGAACAGTGAACCACAAATATTAATTCTGAATGAATAAAGAGTGACATAGTAACAAAGACACAGAAGCAGTTTTCTTGGGTATTTTGTGTCTAATTTTGAGACAGGTTAAGGACCCTTACTGATCTCATAACTGTGTTGATAAGGATATTTTGTTGCCCTAGGGTTACTACACTATTATTTTAAAGTTGGTGTTTCATCCTAAAAACTGGGGCTAAGACCTTGTAATAGTTTTCCATGCCAACCCAAAAGGTACAGGGCTGGATCTATATTCTAAAACTAAAAACTATTTCTTCAGGTAGACATTCATTTCTTCACTTCAAGGTTATTAAAACAAAAAAGATAGAGTAGAAGAATAGATAATATTCACAATTCACCTTTCTTATATATAATATTGTGCTGATAACTCTGTAAAGGACATATAATACTATTGTATATATTAAATTAAAAGTTATGATTCAAAATGAATAATAATTTGATGGAAAGATTGACTATTGAGCCCCAGATAAGGATTCTTAGGTACTCTGACTTGTGGGAAAATATAAGCATAATAACATATAGCAAATTATAATGTACTAAGCAAACAAATATATAATAAACAAACTAATAACCAACCAAATTGTTAATTACTGTATAAATTAGTCTAAGAATATAATTCTAGGTTCATAATTTTTTTGAAAACACTATTTTTATTTTTAATTATTTTTATTAATTCAAGCTGGGAACAAGCTTGTTTCACATGTAAATTGCTTCTCCCTCTCGCTCCCCTGATCCCCATCCCTCCTCCCGGGGCCCTGACCTGCCCCCCCCACTGCTCCACCCTCCATTCCCCTGGCAGGGTAGTGCCCTCAACTGGGGCTCTGCAATGTCCACCAAATTTTCCTGGGCTGGGCCTGGGCCCTTCCCCATGTGTCCATGGCCAGAGTGTATCCCTTCACGTGGGATGGGCTCTCAATTCCCTTCTTAAACTAGGGAAAAATACTAATCCACTACCAGGGGCTCCCTGGAGTGCAGAGGCCTCCTTATTTAAATCCATGTTCAGGGGTCTGGATCAGTCCGGTACTGGCCTCCCAGACAGCGTCTGGTGTCCATGTGCTTCCCCTTGTTCAGGCCAAATGTTTCTGTGGGTTTCTCCAACCTGGTACCGACCCCTTCGATCTTCATTCCTCTCAGTCTTCAACTAAGTTCCAGATTTCAGCTCAGTGTATATCTGTGGATGTCTGCCTCTGCTTCCATCAGCCACTGGATGAGGGCTCTAGGATGGCATAAAGAGTAGTCATCAATCTTATTTTAGGGGAAGGGCATTTAGGTTACCCTCTCCACCATTGCCTGGATTGTCAGATCCAGTCATCTTTGTAGGTCTCTGGAAATCTCCCTAGTGTCAGATCTCTCCTCCTATAGTGGCTCCCTCTAATATGGTATCTCTCATCCTGCTGTCTCTCCTCTATTCTTCCTCCAACTCAGTATTTCTGCTCCTCCATTTCCTCTTCTCCACTCCTCTTCTGCTGCTCTTTTTGTGGCAACTCCCTCTCTCCTACCCTCATGCTCCCAGTTATCTCAGGAGTTCATGCCACTTTACATTCCTGAGGTCCATTTATCCCTTTGAGTCCTTCATGTTTTCTAGTTTCTTTGGTGAAGAGGACTGTAGGCTGGTAATCCTTTGCTCTATGTCTAAAATTCATATATGAGTGAATACATACCATGGTTGTCTTTTTGTGACTGGGTTATCTCACTCAGAATGGTTTCTTCTAGTTCCATCCATTTGCCTTCGAATTTCAAGGCTCCATTGCTTTTTTCTGCTGAGTAGTATTCCATTGTATAAATGTACCACATTTTCTCTATCCATTCTTCAGTTGAGGGGTATCTAGATTGTTTCCAGGTTCTGGCTATTACAAACAATGCTGCTATGAACATGGTTGAATAAGTTCTTATTTTAACAAATGATTAATTCAACATAAGAACAAATGAGGGACTTCAAAATGTGGGAAATAGATATAGTAATATGTATGTGTAAATATTAATATTTATTTATGATAATAATAATAGTTCCTGATTAAATAGCTTGAAGTAGACATACCTGAATAATAAACATCTATAAACAAAATCATCTTGACAAATATAAGGATTCATAATATAACACTGCAAAAATGAGAATGGAAGAAGAGGAAGGATGAAGAGGTCATGAGGGAGCAGAAAGGTTGAGGCAGGGGAAGAAAAGAAGAATGGGTATGTGATAGGTAAGGTTTTAGTTGGGGAGTAGGGGAGAATGGGAAGGAGAAGGGAACTGGGATTGTGGTGTAAAACAATCTCTTTTGTAATTCAAATTTAAAAATCATTAAAATTAAAAAAATAATACAACACTTAATATTCAACAAAATATTGAAAAATAAATAGATATTGTTGTTTCAAAACAGAACAAGAGATGTGTCAGTGATAACCATTAGGGAACCAAACTGCTCAGATTTCCTGAGTAAATTGGTTGCATGGGGAGAGGGAAGAGGGTGCTAGGAGAAATAGAAGGGGAGATGAGGAGGGATGAGGAGGGCATAAGGGAGCAAGAAGGTTTGTAGAGGGAAGAATAGAGGAGAGCAAAATAAGAAATACCATAAGAGAGGGAGCCATTACAGGTTTAAAGAGAAATAGGCACTAAGGAAATTTCCAGAGATCTACAAGAAGACACCAACTAATCATCTAAGCAACAGTAGAGAGGCTACCTTAAATGCCCTCCCCTGATAATGAGATTGATGACTAACTTATATGCCATCCTAGAACCTTCATCCAGCCATTGATGGAAGTAGGAGTAGATACCCACAGCTGAACACTGAACTGAACAGGAATGCAGTTGCAGAGAAGGAGGAGTGATGAGCAAAGTGGTCAAGACGAGGCTGCTGAAACCCATAGAAAAAGCTGACCTGAATAAGGAGGGTGCTCTTGGTCCCCAGACTGATCACTGGGAAACCAGCATGGAATTGATCCAGATCCCATGAATGTGTCAGTGAGGACGCCTCAGAAATCTTTGGGGCCTCTTGTAGTAAGTAGATCAGTACTTATCTATATCATAGGAATAGACTTGGGCAGCCAATCAATTTCACATAGAGGGATACTCCCTCAGCCTAGACACGGGGGGGGGGGAGTAGGCCCTATACCAAATGATATGACAGGCTCTGAATATCCTGTGGGGGAATGAATAATTCTGTTATGGAATATTTTCAGGCACAGTCTCCAGCTCCAGTAAACATGGAGCACTGAAAAGCTTAGGCCCACTATTGTATTGTTAATGTCAGTAGGGCTACTTTTGTTTACCATAGCCTCAGGGTAATATGCCTCCTTATTTGTATATCTATGCACCTAAGCATCTGAATAGGCCTGTGCCTGGGCAGGGAGATCAGAGGTGTGTGAGTAACTTGTGAGGACAGAAGATTAGGAGTTAAGGGGCCAGCTGCCAGAGCAGAGAGGGAACAAAGAGGGATGATTCCCTCGTGGTATTGGCAGGACTGTTAAGAAACACCAGAAAAGATGGCTAATAAAGAAATGACTCTAGTTCTACAACATGGAACTGAGAGCTCTCTGAAGATGACAAGATGCCTGTGTTTGATCTTTATCTCTGTTAGGTTGCTGGGAGCTTCCAGGTCCACACACCCCCACTCAGGCCGAACCTCATGGCTGTCGTGGGTTAAAGCTGAGACAAGCCGGGTCAAGACAATATCCTCCATGGATGCTCTATCTGGGGAGCAGAAATGGTATTGGATAAGTAGAGTGTTAGTGGGGACAGCAGAGGAGGGGAGGGTGATGGAACTGGGATTGATATGTAAAACAATCTTGTTAATAATTTAAATAAAAATGGAGAAAAAATAAAAACAAACCTTTTCCTTCCAAAAGAAAACAGAATAAAAGTAAAGAAACCAAACTGCAAATGACTGCCTTGCAATAAAGGCAAAAACAACTCTGCAAGTAAATCAAAAGAATCAACTAGAATAAATTGGCAAATTCTAATTTAATTTCAATGATATAATATAAAATGTATTCCAATACTTTTGTAAACTAATCCTAGAATAAAAGTGCCTATATCACAATATGCTTTCCAATTTTGACTTTGCCTTTTATATATTTATTAATTTTATTTAATTTTTCATACACTATATTTTGATAGGATAGCTCTGTTCCACATCCCTCATCTTCCCAGATCCTCCCCACTTCCCAACAGACCTAGATACATGTTCTTTCTTTCTCTCTCCTTCTCAAAACAAAAGCCAACAAAGGTAAACAATCAATAAAACAAAAAATACCAAAATCAAAAGTAAAAGACAACACACAAATAATAACAACAAAACCCCATGAAGTTCATTTTGTGTTGGCCAGTTGCTTCTGTGCATGGAGTCTCTCTTGATGTCTTTGTGATGTATCCAATGACACACCATTGGAGAAAATTGAATTTTCCATACTCCAGTCCCATGACTTGAAAGAGCTTCTTGGTTAGGCATGGGACTTTTCATCTATGCCTCCTTCTCAGTGTTCTGATTTTTCTCTGGTTTGAACTTGTGCAGTGCTTGTGCATGCTGTCACAGCCTTTATAAATTCCTATGTGTACCAATCCTATTGCAACTGAAAAATGGGTTCTTTGGAATCAACCACCACCTCTCACTCTTCCACATAAATCTCTGAACCTTGAGTGAAGGTGTTTGATAGATACATGCCATTTCGAACTGTATTCTCCACAGTTCCACATTGAGCACATTGTCCATTTGTGGTGCTTGGTGTTAGTTCCTGTATACTATAAGAAGAATCTTCTACAAAAACAATGCACTGATCTATGTGTACAGCGTATGTCATTAGGAGTAATTTTGTTGCTATGTTCCTTTAGCAGAAAATAGTACTATGGCTTGCTCTAGGGCCCATGACCTATTATGTCTCAAGTATCTGACCATTTTTGCATTGCTGGTTATGAACACATCTTATTAAGTGGTACCTAAATCCAATCAGAAAATCAATGGTCACTCCACAGCATCTCCACCATATTTGCAATAGTCTATCACATGTGTGTCACTGCTATATGTATCAAAGTTTTCAGTTGGGTAATATTGATGTTTGCCTTTCTCCTCCAGTAGTGTTTAAATAACCTTCCAATACCAGGAATATTTGTTAGTAAAGGTAAAGCTTATAATTGGGAAACATCGCTAATTCTCCAGATGATGACATAAATAAATGATGTCTTCAACAATTTAGCCATACAATCAGGGTGTGGAAAATAATAATTTTGGCCTGTGACACTTAGTGGGGTCTATGTGAATAATTTGGCTAACAACTTACCATGATGCCAGCCATTCTGGATCCCACAGGTTGTCCATTGTGGCATAAGATAACCAGTTGAAGAACAGACTCACTCAATATATGCTGACTCCTTATGAATTCATTTCGTATGTGTGTATATTTTAGGAATCATCTATAGTAATGGATTTTCACAAGGCTTTTAGCATTAGGTTTCTCTTGGTACATTAATTCCTTTGCCTTGTCCTTCTATCTCACTCCCCTGTAATTTAAACATTTATAGCTATGTATTTATTTTTAACTAATAACAGTGTTCTATAAATATTTGTAGATTTTCCTTGTTTTATTTGTTTATTAAGAGTGTTTTTTTTTTCATTTTCACAGATTTTTGAAGTTTCTAGTTGTGTGTCTTTGATTGGTTTCTAATTTTATCTTGTGTTCAAAGAGGGTAAATTTATGGTTTACTTCTAAAAATATCTACTAAGTTGAATTTCTGTTTGATCAATGACTTCTTTAGAAAAATGTACTATGAGAATTTTGGAACAGTGAATGTGCTTCTATTGTTGACTAAAATGTTCTTTGCATTTTCTTATTTATTTGGCCTGAAAGTTTTATAGTTTTTTATGCAAATCTGCTTTATTTGGTCTTGAGCTTCTAATTAGGGATTTATTTAAGTGTTAGGGAAAGGGAGTGAGATGAGGGGGGCACAAGTGCTAGCAGAGGCCACAAGAAGTCATCAGACCATCTGAGGATGGAGTTATGAGTGGTTGCTGGACAGCTCTAATAGTAACTAAACTCAGATTTCCAGTTAGCAGAAAGTTATCCTAATTGCTGCATCATCTCTCCAGTATCAAATCTATTAAATTTTGTTTCATATATTTTGTCATTAAATTAAATAGTTACAATTATATTCTTGCTATAGTGAATTTTGTTCAGTTGATTTAAATATGCATCACACACATACATAGCACAAAACTTGAGGGAATTGTGCTAGACATGACCTGGAAACATACCCCCTGAAGACAAACTCTCATAGTATCTGAAGACACTATGTAAGCTGCCACGGGAGAAGATCAATCAACAGTCTTATCTAACAGTACAGCTTATGAACCACAACAATAACTAGCATTGCAAGATAACCACAGGGATACAGGTGACACTTATATCTTGGATATAATCAACAGTTCCCTAATTGGATTTAAGATCCATTCATTTGAGAGGGAATCCATGCTGGGTACTTTGAATATTAAAAATTACTTACAGATAGACCTAGAGGATTTTCCATAATTTTATGGTTGATTTTAAATGATACAGCATTGTGTGTTCTAACAAGGATGCCTTTTTGTGTACAAAATATGTATAGAAATACATAACATAAATGGTAAAATGAATACACTGGATGTTAAATCTTGGTGCTTCCTAAGTTCCATACCTGGGACAAAGACATAGAAAGGCAACAGTGTATATCTCTCTTCAGCACCACATAAAATAAAGTTGTCATAGTTGAGAGGCTGCGATAACAGAATATCATACAGAGGGTAAATTCAACTCGATAATTTAACTTCAAATTGTTTTTTGAGGTTAAGGAAACTTAGATTAGTGTGCCAGGGAATGATGGAAGACTCTTATTAAGTGAAAGACTGCCCTGGTATATATCTTTATAATATGGAGGGAGAGAAACATGGAATGATCAAGGAAAAGAAGGAGAGAAAGGAGGAATGGAGGGAGAGAGAGAGATGTATATCCTTTTTGAATACTAATGTCTTCATAAAGACCCATGCTCATGACATCATCTAAATGTAATTACTTCCTATAATGGTTCCTCTGAATAGAACCACATCAAATTAGGGCTACAACATATGATTTCATTTGAGAGGAGACCACAGACATTTCCATCTGTAACATAGGGATAATATTAAATTATGAGAATATCATAAAACACTGTATATGAGATCTAGCTGAAAATTAAATTAGTGCTAGTAAATTGCTTGTCATGCTGACTATACAGGTGTCATATAAAGACCATGTAGTTATACTAATTACTGTAAAGCTGTGTTGTCAGTAGTTCTCTGAGTGCCTTGTAATGACTTCATCATCCTCAACCCATAAGGCATTATGTGAGGGATTATTGTTCAGAGCAATAGTTATAAGCCATAAGTATTCATTATTTTCTGTACTCACTAACAAAACAGCACAATAATAAGGCCTCTCTTATTTTATATTAGTTAATTGATTGATTCAGAATTTAATAATGGAGACAAGAAAGAAAGATACTATGATTCCAAATCCTATTCTATCTTGAGACAAAACGTTTGAGTATAGAGACTGAAGCAAATTATGTTCACAAAAATACCAGTAGGGAAAACAGTTCTCTAGTAAGCTAAAAGCTTTAATTTTCTCAACGCATTTGCCACCCACCATCCATTTACATGCACTTCCTTGACCCCTAGATGAGAAGTGAACTGAGAAAGTGTCACTTCAGATAAACAAAAAAGGCAGTGAAGGGAAAAACCACTTTGTCTGGATTGTACATTAGCCTCACAAGAGCTGCTAAAGTGCTGCAGGACTCAGCTGAAACTTCCTAGCAGCTGAACCCAACTCCAACACGGTCTTGGCTAATTTACTGAACTCTAAACTGTAAGTATGCTTGCTGTTTTCTTTTGCTCTTTTTAAACACAACCTTAGGCAGAGTAGAGACTAGACAGGAATACATATTTAATATAAAAATAATCACTCTCATCCATTCTGTTATACTTAACTCATTGAGAATGAACAGCATGAAATAGTTAAGTATGCACCAGTACTGGGAGAAGAGGACAGTTTCAAGTTAAATAAGTCAATAGGCTAAAATACTGTAAATATCCTTAGGAATCTTTCATAAATGAGTATACAATAAGAGACATCAAAAGCAAAAGGGACAATCTGCCATTGGTCTCTAGATTCTAACAAGGGAGTGCACACCAGAGCTACTGAAAATTGGCTTTTAAATTTCATTTAATTTTACATGCCTGGGGGATTTTTCTATTCATTTAAAGATTCTATACATTTAAAAAAAATGGATAACGGAGTAAAAATAAACTTTCAAAAGGAAAACTCTGGTATAGTTATATAACTGGATGTTAATTGGGCATTAAAAGGAACAACATTTTAATAAATCCATAGGTATTTGCAACAGCATGTTTGAATCTCAATAGCATTGTTCAACATGAAAAAACAGCAAAGCAAGACGAGGCTATACATTCATTCATCCTCCTCGCATTTTATCATGGAAAGGACAACAGTATGAGGATACTAGAAACAACTAGTTTCTGTGAGCTGTAGAAGAGAGAATGTTGACTCAAAAAAGCACAGATTTTGGTGTGAGGAATGTTTCTGGAGACATTACTCTAAATTCATCTGACTTTCTCTATCACTTAAAGGACATAAAACTGCACAACTGGGACTAGTGAGAAACAACCTCTACAGGCTGACCTCTGACCTCCATATGTATCATGGCATGCTAGCTATCACATATACAAATACATAAATAAATTCAATAAAAAATTTTAGCCATCCATGAAAATAAAAATCATCAAAACAACCCCTCTATATCAATGAAGTGAGACTTATGGACTTTATGGTGATGTGAATTGGACTTCAAAATACATATGGAAAAAGAAAAGACATGGTAGAAGATTTTTTTCATCAGTTTTTGGAAAGATAAAGATAATGCGTATCACTATAATTACAGTATTGATATTAAGCATAAAACAAGCACTAGCTATCAATATTACCATAAACCCTCTGCATTTGATATAAAAATATTTTTCAAGTGAAGATTATTTCTAAATATGAAGGAGTTGCTACAGGATAGCTTTTCATAAACATTGATGGTTTTTGTGTTCATTTACAGATATTATGGCTTGAAGTAAGACCCCCATGCTTACTAATAAAATGTAGATATTTAATTGCAATGCTCTCAGTGTTTTATATCTGACAGAGATTCACTAATTTTGTAGCAGTTCATAAATTGTAATGACAAATGGATGTAGTCATGATTCAAATAAAATGAAAATAAATCTTTCTTGTTGTTCAGAGACATCCAAACTCCTTCTAAGGGACCCTTTGCTTAGAAATCAAGGTCCAGCCAGGTCTGTCAGGGGTTGAAAGAAAATGGGCGCAACAGACCAATAAATTTAAAAATCTGTTTCTATTTGATGGATTGTTAAGGAAGGAGTAGGAAGTATGGCCTTACTGGAGGAGCTGTGGCTTTGTTTAATAGGTGTGTCACAGTGGGTGGAATTTGAGATTTCAAAACCACATGTCAAGCCTCCTGCCTACACATCAGGAGGCACTCTGTCAGTCACTGCTCCAGCACTATTCATGCCTGCCTACTGCCTCCACACTGCCTTTTGGAATAACCCTCTGAACTGTAAGCAAGTCCTCAAATAAATACTTTCTAAGTTGCCTTGGTCATATATATATATATATATATATATATATATATATATATATATATCATAGGCCACTTTGTAATATTAGATTCAAACACATTTCATAAAATGAGGCACATTCTACAGGAACATTTATGAAATAGTAATGAAAATTCTTATAAAGATTTTTTCAAAAATTTACTGTTTTTGTTACAATTAGTAAGACTTAGGTACATACTTTTCACTGCTCAAACAGCAAATAGATTCTTGAAGATTTTTGCATTTTTAAAATTAGTATTTTTCGTGTGTGTGTGTGTGTGTGTGTGTGTGTGTATGTGTTCAAACATATGTGCTGTAGTCCACACAGTCTATAAGACGGCATCAGATATCGAGGTTCTGGAATGTCAGGCAGTTGTGAACCACCATCTGAGTGACATTGGACAAGTCAATTCTTCTGTAAGAGCAACAAGTGCACTTAAGCATTGAGTGATCACTCCCCCCACCACTGGTTGCTTCTTAAACACACATACACAAAGACAAATACCGAATAATAAAAGAACTGCTGGAGATTTCACCATCCCCAATCTCAAATTCTACTGTAGAGTAATATAATAATAAAAGTAGCATGCTATTTATATAAAAATAGACAGATTGATCAATGAAATAAAATTGATTATGCAGAGATATATCCATCCACCTATGGACATCTGATTTTTGACATACAAGCCAAAAATCCACACTGGATAAAAGACATCTTCAGCAAACAGTACTTGTCAAAGCATATGGCTATCTGTATGAGAATGTAAATAGATCTACTCATCACCCTGCACAAAGTTTAACACTAAATGCATCAAGGAATTTATGATAAATCTAGTGTTAATCTGAGTCTGAATCTGATGGAAGAGAAAGAGTGGAATATTCTTGAACTCATTAGAATATGAAAACAATTCGGAACATTTCTCCAGTAGACAACCACAGAAAACAAAAATTAATAAATGGGACTTTATGAAATATAAACACTCTGTTTGGTGAGTGTTTATTTTTTTAGACAAAAAGGCAGCCTACACAATAAGAAAGAAAAATCTGTTCTGATACACACCCGATAGTGTTAATATCTAAAAACAGGACCCATTTAAAATGGGATACAGAACTAAACAGAAAATACTCAAATATGAAACTCAAATGGAGTTTCTAAGAAGCACTTAGAAAAACTGTTCAATATCCTTAGCCAATGTGGTAATGCAAATCAATACTAGATTGTGATTTTTATCTTACTCAAGTAAGAATGTCCAAGATCAACAAAGCAAATGACAGATCCTGCTGGTGAGGATGTGGTAGGAGGGGATATTCATTCATTGTTTATAGGGGCAAAAATCTGTATTACCACTATGTGGTAGTTTCTCAGAAGTCTGGGAAAAGATATGCATAAGATCCAGCTGTATCACACTTAGACCTATATCCAAAGGACTCTGCATTCATCTACAAAGATACTTCCTTATTGGGGTTCAATGCTGCTTTATTCATAACAGTCAGAATTTGAAAATAGCCTCGATGTTCATCAGTGGATAAATGGATAATAAAAACATGTTACATTTACACAATGAAAAGTAATTCAGCTATTAAAAGAATGAAATTATGAAATGCACAAATAAATTGATGGGGGTAAAAAAAAGAAAATTCTGCTCTGTGGGGTGATATAGATCCCAAAAAGGAAACAGTGTTTTTATATGTTATGCTTTAAGCATTCAATAGACATGATACAATCCACATAATGGCAGTGGTTAGGAATAAAGTAAGGAACTAGGAATAGGGGAGGATTTCCAAAGAAGAGAAATTAAATATACCGTTATGGAGAAATAGGGATGGAGATCAGGGTGAGAGTACAAAATAAGGAGGGGTTTTAAGAGTGGGATAATGAGAAAATATAGTCACTTGACACTAAACTCCATTTCAGGGATCAAATGAGAATATATATATATATATATATATATATATATATATATATACCCTAGCTAGATACATTTTACCTCAAGTGCCATGAAGATTTAAATGTAGTTGAGTCATTAACTGGGAAGGCATGGAAACTCCAAATATATCAAGCTATTTCCAAGGATATTGAATCCTCTCCAGAAACTATAGGTAATGACTTATTCCTGAAAACAACTCTTAAGTATCTCATTGAACATGGAAAGATCAAGCTGGTTTCTAAGTCAATCTTACACCTGAACTGATTTGTGCTGGAAAGTACTCTGCCTACTACCAGAAGAAAAAGGAAACTGCCAACACATCCTCAAACCCTGTGTTCTACATTAGTGACCTCCCGATATGATATGCTAGTGCAATAATATCACAAACAATGTGGGAGTACCCAAACATTCTCTGTCCATTTACAGGCCCACTCTTTGAGATGAATACTTAGTTGACACTGGTGGTTGGTCCAGTAACCTAAGCATAGATAGGCCAGGAACCTAGGGAAATATTCAATAATATTCTGCTGAAGGAATACAACAATAAAATGATTCCTCTTGAGACACTGCCATATTCATAGATAAACTCAGAGCATTGCTTAGGCATCGTGTAAGAGGCTTCCTTTTGGAGCAGATGAAAGCTAACATCAAGACCCGCAACTGGAAAATGTGTAGATAGTGCCTATATTTTGTAATACTGTGCCCTAATGGTATTTCATCAAATCTTCCCTTTAGGACCCAGGGAGCTATATGGAACAGGATTTTAAGAGCCAATTGGTAGGTATGACACCAAGGAAATACAGACTTAACAGTACTGATGCTCCTTTGACCTCACATAGACTGTGGCACCATGGACAGGGCCTGTCCAAGTTCAAAACAGATAGTCTCAGCACTGAGAGGGATAAGTGGAACTCAGTTCCTATGCTGAACCAATAAGCTCTCTCTAGTTGACATCACCTTGCAAAGGAAAAAATAGTTTATTCTTCATTTGAGTCTCACTGGGTATATAAACCAGTCTTAAATGTGGACCCATGGCCAGCAGTAGATGGCTAACACAAAAATATACCAACCAAGTTTTTTTTCTTTTTTCTTTTTGTAAATTTCTTTTGTCTTACTGCTCCTTTCCTTGTACATTGTGGTTTCTGTTTTTTTTGTGGTGTGTGTGTGTGTGTGTGTGTGTGTGTGTGTGTGTGTGTGTGTGTGTGTGTTTCTTTATTTTTTGAAAAATTCTGGTTAGAGGAGAGCAGGATGAGAGATGCCATAACAGAGGGAGCCATTATAGGTTGGAGGAGAGCTCTGTCCCTAGGAAGATTTCCAGAGATCTGCAAGGATTACACCAATTGACAACCTAAGCAATAGTGAAGAGGCTACCCTAAATGTCCTTCCCCTATAATGAGACTGATGCCTACCTTATATGCCATCCTAGAACCTTCATCCAGTGATTGATGGAAGTAGAGGCAGACAGCCACAGCTAAACACTGAGCTGAACTCTGGAACTCAGTTGCAGAGAGTGAGGACTGAAGAGTAAAGAGGTCAAGACTAGGCTGGTGGAACGCACAGAATCACCTGACCTGAACAAGGGGGAGTGCATCAAACCCAGTCTGATGTCTGGGAGGCCAGCACAGACTGATCCAGTCCCCTGGACCTTGGATGCCAATGAAGAGATGTTGGCAGTCTATGGGGCCTCTGGTAGTAGATCAGTATTTATCTTTGTTGTAAGAAAGGACTTTGGGAGCCCATCACACATGGAGGGATGCTTTCTCAGCCTAGACACATGATGGAGGGCCCATGCCCCGCACAGGATATGACAGACTTTGGGGATCCCCCATGGTCCCTGGGTGATCCCCAGGGATTAGCAGAAGGGGGATAGGTTGGGGGCTTGTGGGGTTGGGAAAAAAAGGGAGGGAGAGATAGGAGGAATTGACATGTGAAACAGTTTTGTTTCTAATTTTAACTAATAAAAATAATTTCTTGGGAAAATAATTCTGGTTTGCTCCAATTTTGGTTATTGGCTTTCTTTCTTTCTTTCTTTCTTTCTTTCTTTCTTTCTTTCTTTCTTTCTTCCTTCCTTCCTTTCCTTCCTTCATTCCTCCCTTCCTCCCTCCCTCCCTCCCTCCTTCCTTCCTTTCTTTTTTTTGGGGAAAATGCTGCTAGACAATACCTAAGATTTCTCATCTGCTAGCTCAGCCTTAATTATCATAAATCTATATATTTTATAAGACATATCTTATGGAGGACACCTTCTGCTAGCATGCTAGCATCCTCATTCCAGGATCACATGCCAGCTCAGAGCAGAGAGTAGGAGGAAGAGATAAGGAGGCAACTTCCTGTTTGTCCTTGCTTAAATATGAATCTGTCTGCTATGTCACTTCCTGCTTGTATCACAAGACTTCCTTTTACTACATTTCCCAGAATCCTACTTGACTCCTAGTCCCTCCTAACCTGCTTCTTCATTTCCCAACATTACTTTATTCAACAACAAATAAGATATACACATACAGAATCACATTCCACATCATCTCCTCTTTTCTGTCTAAAGAAAAAGAATGGTAACTTATCCTTTATAATAACTGAAGAAAATTATAGCCGTATCTACCTGTCTTCAACTCCATCAAAGACCACAGAAGGATAATATATAAACTCTAGAATTGACAGAGACATCTCACTACCTGGAGAGTCACCCAAAGTTCTTCTGTAAGGTTGAGGCATCCATATTCAGCCTATAGGCCACAGTGTGTCTGGAAGACTTCTCCATTTCAGCAGGAACTCTTCAGGACTGTTCCTCTTGTGTTTTGTTTTGTTTTGTTTTTTGTTTGTTTGTTTGTTTTGTCTGAGACAGGGTTTCTCTGTGTATCTTTGGAGACTATCCTGGCACTTGCTCTGGAGACCAGGCTGGCCTCAAAATCACAGAGATCTGCCTGTCGCTGCCTCCCAAGTGCTGAGATTAAAGGTGTGTGCAACCAATATCTGGCTGTTCCTCTTGTTTTGTAAGTTCAGCAGTCACTTTCTTCTGGGTCCTGTATGTCCAGTTTATATAGCAACAAACAGTCCAAGCAAGAGCAATTTCTTGTCCAAATATCTAATCTTGCCATGTTGAAGGCAAACTCCATAATGAGTTTCTTCGATGCCCATCCTCCTTTCTCACATACTTGGTGTGCCAGGAGCAGTTGTGTTTCACTGTCAAGAAAAACCCTAAATCATTTAAATGCCATATATTCTGATGTCTTTGAAAGATTTGAAGACTATCCAACTCAAATACATCATTGTATATCTAGAAAACCTAACTAAACTAATTATAATTTTTGACTATCATAGGTGACTATATAATCTGTATTAATTATGCATATCATAAATTTGATCTTAAATTTATATCGATAATTGAAAATCAATATCAAAGTTTTTATCTCCACATCTTATTCCCCCCCTTTTTTTCCTTTAAAAAGAGATTGACTGTGATCATTACCATTTATAACCAACCCCATTTAAATGAAAATAATATTTGGGAATTTGGGCATTATTTATTCCCAACTACTTCCTGCTGGTAGTGGGGAGATATCATAGGGATCCTGCGAAACCCCAAGAATCCCGGCTGTAGTGGTATATGACTGCATCATCTCAGCTGTTTTGAATGTAGGATCAGTTGGCCCATTGCTTCAGGGGGTCTTCCTTGATCAAACCATATTAGTCTGGAAGGAATCCACATCTTTTCAATTTCTATGGAAACACAAGTAAAAACTGTTTTTCGCAAGTAGCCTGTCCTTAGACTTAAATTTTGAAGTCAAAGTATTTTTATAATGTATAAGTCTTAAGTCCACAAAAGAAGGTGTTCAGCTACAAAACTTACATGCCCAGGTATCCTGGCTATAGTTGCTGTTGCCCTAAGCCACGAAGGATTCACAGGCGACAAATGCTGTGCAAAATTAATGAGTGTGCCTATCTGTTCTTCATTTATTTGCAGTAGAACTGCAAAATAATTTTTGGAGGGTAGATGTTCTAAATTTCAGTAAAAAACTAAACTTTGATTTGCAAAGTCAAGAAAATAAACTGAGTATGGTTACATGGACTTACAGTCCTAGTTCTGGGTAGGCAGGATTGGAAGGGTTCCGGAGGCTCAGTATAGAGCCTATCAAATCCAGCTTGAGTTCTAGGTTGTTAAAAGACACAGTCTCAAAGCCAAGGTAGATAGAACGTGAAGATAATGTTCATATCTGGCTTCCACTTGCACAAATAAACACCCAAGTTTATTTGGTGTTTACTTACATACAAAGCAATACTAAGTTTGAGAGAGCTATTAAAATGCAAAATTAACTGCTTTCAGCATTTTATTTATTTATTTTACATCCTGACCTCATTTTCCCCTCCCTTCTCTCCTCCCAAACTCCTCCTACCTCCCTCCCCTCTGCTCCATCTCTATCCACTCCCCCTCTGTTTCTATTTAGAAAGTGTCAGGCATCCCATAGATATCAACAAGCATCACATATCAAGTTTTAGTAAGACTAAGCCTGTAGCCTTGTATTAAAGCTGGGCAAGGCAACCAAGTATGGGGAATAGGAACACAAAATCCAGTAAACAGCACTTGCTCTCACTGTTATGAGTTCCACAAGAAGATCAAGCTACCAAGCTGTTTTAATCACAAATTGCACTTTTTGTGATTACCACTGAATTGGGTTGTTAATAACATTATTGATTCTAACCTAAGAACTCAAAGCATGTCCTACATCAATGCATCAATTTGGATCATAGCCCTAACCTGCATTTCACAGTCTGCTTCTTCATGTGTCTTAGTCCACTTCTCTTATAGAGTGTATCCTAAGGAAGTGACTGATGCTTCCCTAGTGATAAAATATGATAACTAAAAAAAATGAAGTAAGAACCTATTTCATGGACTATTTAAGCTGCTTAGTGAAAAATTATTCAAATTAACTGGGAAAATGTTATGACGATTAAATCTCAAATATAAGTTCAGAGGAAAGGGAATTTTGCAAACACACATATCTTGTTGAAAATTCACACAATAGCTCATAATGTAATGACCTTATGTATAGGATTCTATAACCAAAGGCAAAGATAAAAGCAAATGCCATCTCTGAGAAATCTAGAAAAAGTAATATGTTGTTAATAATTTAATAACTTCTATTTTATTTCCATTCTGCAATGAACCAGGGGTGGGAAGTGAAGTGAGAACAGAAACTTTTATGTTCAGCTACAGTATTTCTATTTAATATGCAATTTCATTTATGAAATAAGGAATATATGTATATGTGTTTTTGAGGACTGCCAAACAAAGTTAAAATTGTCCTTTTATTTTCTGTGGATAATTGTGGAATTTTCATGGCATTTTAGTTGAATCTATTGACCAAGCTTTTTTCAGGACTATCACTCCATAACAGAGCTTGAATTCAGGGCCCGTGATGCTTCTGGATGTTCCTTTATTGTACAGGGTTGTTTTGGCTACCCTGGTTCTGTCGGTTTATGTGGCAGTTACAATTTTATGTTTATGCTTGTTGAAGTGTCCCTCAATAACTTGGAAGAAGCCTACTTGATAATGATGGATATTCTTGGATTTTTTTTTATATGTCTTGGATAGATTTATTGATTGAAAATTTTGATTCTATGTTTATAGGGAGGTTGCTCCCAGTTTTTCTTTCTTTGTTGGGTCTTCGTGTGTTTTAGGTATTAAGGTAATTTTAGCCTCATAAAGTGAATTAAAAAATGTTTCTCCCATTTCTGTTTGGAAATGCTTGAATTAATTCTTCTTATATGTCTGGTAAAATTCTGAACTTCATACATCTGGTCTTGGCTTTCTGTGGTTGAAATACTTTTAATTACTGCTTCAGTCTCTCTCTGTTAAAATTGCTTATCTGATATTGATTCATATTTGGTAGGTATAATATATGAAAAAATTTTTCTATTATTTTAATTTTTTCACTTTGGTAAAGTTGAAACGTTTAAAGTATGTCTTTTGTTTCTTTGGATTCCCTCAGTGTCTGTTGTAGTCTCCCTTCCATTTGTAATTTTACTAATTTGTATTTTTTCTCTCTTTTCCTTGGCTTGGCTAAGGGTTTCTCAATCTTACTGATTTCTCAAAGAAACAACTCCTTGTTTCATTGATTCTTTGCATTTTTCTTGTTGTTTGTCTATTTTATTGATTTTATTTCTGAGTTTTATTATTCCTTGCCATCTACTTTTTTGTAGTTCTTTTTTTAAGAGCTTTCAGTGTGTCACTAAATGGCTAGTCTGAAATCCCCCCTCAGTTAATATGAGCTGTTAAGAACTTGCCTCTTAGAACTGCCTTCATTGTGTCCTGTAGGTGTGAGTATTTTGTGTATTTGTTCCTTTTCAATTGTAAAGATTTTAATCAGCTTTTTCAGTGGATTCTTGAGATCTATGAATTGTTTTCATAGTTACCTGGAAAGCTCTTTCTCAACTAAGCCATCTCCTCTATTCCTCCATTTTAAGATTAAGTAGATTTGAGTATATTATTTAGTTATATATTTGGAACAAATTAGGAACTGTAAGAACTAGACAAAGTCAGAAAAAGTATAGCATGCATCTCTATTTAATGTTCATTAACCTTGACTTGGAACACTTTGTGTTTTAAAGCACAGTCCCTTTTGACTCATCTGTCACTTATAACTTGTCATTTATTTTGTCCTGTTATGGATAGAATAGGCATGGTTGTCATAGTTGTTACAGGAAAAGAAGAAATGCCACTGAAACAGTCAAATGGATTAGAGTTACTTTTTGTAATGTCCATTTAATAAAAATAGAAACTGCATGGGATGGGATAATGCATTCCAATAAAGGCACCATTCAATTTAAAGAACTCCTACTTATCTGGATTATACTTTTGTTTTTGATTGGAAATTTTCAAAGCATTTCTCAAAAGTCTGATTGAATTGTTGACTTCACAGAGCCCCATGACTAGGGAAATAGAGCCAGTGTGAAATTTATCTGCTCTGGAGGCTGGGGAGGCAGTGTGATTAGTTGTGACACTTTGAAGGGTGTGAATGGATTCAGAAGAACAGAATGGATGCAGATTGCATGTTGAATTAGCTGCCAACTGGTTATGAAATCAAAACAGATCAACAGCTTTATTTACCTTTCTTTCTACAGACCACATAGGAATGGGAAACTGCACTAATATACTTAACAGGTGAATTTCATTGAAATCTAAAATAGATATTAACATTTCAGGGAGGAAGTTTGCTATACTCAGAAGTTAACCTTGGAACTAAATATGGACATGTTCTTTTGTATTAAAAAAAGACATTGGAATGTATTTTTTCCAAAAATTTACAGAGTGGGAATCAGCTGGACTCAAAATATAACTGAGTGGCTTGGTATTTAGATATTTAAGCTGACAGATGTCTCTTTCATCAGCCACCCTAACTTCAGTTGTTTAATGCAGCCCATTTCTCAACAATGAAGAAACTCATATTAATATTAACTTGAAGAGAAATCTAGAAGTAAATTGCAGAAATCACACAGAAGTTTATAAAACCAAGGAAGTGAAAAATATGGATTTCTTATAGAATAGAAAAGTTTCTGAACATATTTCTTCCTTTCCCATATGATATGAGATGTCTTTCTGTATGCTGCCGATATGTGTTGCTTTCATTGGTTGATTGTTTTGACTAATGGCCAGGCAAAATATAGCTAGCCAGGAAATTCAAACAAAGTTACAGAGAGAAAGAAGGTGGATTCATAAAGATGCCATATAGCTGCCAAAGGAGTTAGATGCCAGAACATTACAGATAAGCTGTGGCCACATGTTGGTACACAGAGTTATAGGAGAGGGTTAATTAAGCTGGGTGTTGGTGGCACAAGCCTTTAATCCCAGCACTCGGGAGGCAGAGGCAGGCAGATCTCTGTGAGTTCAAGGCCAGCCTGGCCTCCAGAGCGAGTGCCAGGATAGGCTCAAAAGCTACACAGAGAAACCCTGTCTCAAAAAAAAAAATAAAGAAAAGGGTTAATTATTTGAGAGAGCTAGTCAATAAAATGCCTGAGCCATTGGCCAAATAGTTATATCTACTATTCACCTTTGAGTGATAGTTTCATAAGTGGTTGTGAGAAATGGTAGGTAGGATGAGAAACCTCCAGTCACGTGTGGAACTGGTGCCACATGATGCAAGAATTTACAAAAGTCTTTTATTTTCCTTTTTTACAAGGATTCAACAGGAAATACAGATTCATGAATACAGGAGAATGTTGAAATTGCCATGGATTGAGCTGTTGTATCCTATTGTTCTGTCCAGGGAGATGTGAACAACCACAAGGCTTTCTTCTGCTGCAACCTCCCATGAGATTGAGTGACTGCCTCCCTTTCCTTAGAAAAGGTCATGTCTGAAGATAAGAGGCCATGCCCTAAGACTGGTAACCAAAGTCTATTTCAAAATGAATTCCCACATCATCCATGTGATTGACATAGAATTTAGTTATAATCCTACAGGTAAATATTGTGGCTACTGGAAGATTTAGCCAAATGTCATAGCTGCCATCAGGGCTGGCCTTGATGTGCATTATAGTAGAAAAACAATCACATAACATCAACCTCAGATAAACCAAATGCATTATTTTGGTTTGTTGGGAATAAAACCTTTTAGTAGAACTAAACATGGCCTAGCATAAGCATAATATAAAATAGCACACATCTCCCTCTTCACTATCATAAGCAACTAGTTCTACATTTTCAATGATGGCATTTGTGGCACACTATTTTGAGGAATCCAAGGTAAATATTAATGATGTCAGAGGTGGAGTGATGAATACAGGTTAAGAGTCTTGCTAATTTTGCTGAAGACTGAAGTTAGGTTCACAGGACCTACATGGTGGCTTAACAACTGACCAGCACTCCAGTACTAGGAAATAAAATATAATACCATGTTCAGATTTCTTTGGGCTCTGCATACACACGATGCACAGTTATAGACTCAGGGACACACAGAAAATCAATTAAATATATTTCAAAATGTTACTGCTGTATCTATTCATACAATAGATACTTTTAGATTCCCAATAATAACAACAAAAACAAATAAGCAAACAATAACAATAAAAGCACACCTAATCCCTTGGTACTTTCTTAAAATTATTTAATGCAGAACCAAAAGTTGTACCTTACCCTTGTTGATAAAAGGCATACAGAATTTTTAAAGTATAGACTATTCTCAGTGATACTATATGGTATTGCTGTGTTAACATTTTATGGGCATCAATACATTGATCTTTATTTTATTCCCAAAAGGATTGCAATGCCTTTATCTTCATTAAGTACACTATATAACTAATCTTATAAAAGCTAAATATATTATCCACAATCTCTATGCCAGACACAAAACTTCACTGAACAAAACACCAGCTGAAGGAAACATGTTTGATTGACAGCCCCAACTGATAGGTACTTGACCAACCACTGTGTTCTATCAAAGTCACACTTCTTCCATCTGCTTCTAAGCAACAATAAAGTATAAGTGTACAGATGCAGCTTATATCTGAGACTCTGAATTTCTCTTATGGATACAACTCAGAGACTCCCTTCTGGCCTAAAAAGTCTTCTTTAAGCTGACCAATGCTATTAATACAAACTTCCTTCTTCCTGCTTTTTTTTTATTGAAAGTTCCTTGCTAACTTATAGGTCATTAGAATCCTTTTACCCTTCCATTTATCTACCACAGATATTCTAATTTGTCTGACACCCATCTAATTCCATGTAGGAGTTGCTTCTTTGAGGACTGGAACTCAAATTTTGCTCAAAGCATAAGCAGAAGGATTGAAACTTTAATATTGGAACATTTCCTGTGCCACTAATGGTTTCATTTTTTAGTGAAAGCCTGAGAACACTTTAGCTGTTAAATATAAAAGGGTAGCTTTATAGGATGAAAAGAGCAAAATGTAACTAGGATAGTATCAAATATTTGTAAAATTTATATAGGTCATGCAATGGTTTATGTCATATTAGGAATATAGATGTCTCAACTCTCTCATCTCATTTTATACCTGGGCCTTGAGTTTGGCTCCTGCCTCTGAAACTTGTGTTGGAATTATGTAATTCTATAGTCCCCTGTGTATGACAAGAAGCCGTCTCTGTCATGTATGAAATCTTCCATTCTTTGTTATTCACACTGATTTTGAAGAAGAACCATTGTTATGCACTGATGGTTAGTTAAAGAGCCATTTCCATTCCTCTAAAGTAATATGTGATTTCACATAGGGTGAAAATCACTATTTGTACTACTTCACCTGCTAAAATGTATGGTCCCTGTCATCAAGAAACAGTTTTTAAAGTTTCCTCTCAGAGTGTCTTATATATCTTTGTGGACAAAGTTATGAAATGAGTCATTTCATGAATGTTTGAATGCCCACTGATGTGTTGCTTCATTCTGAATTACATATTGCTAATTGTTCGAGGTGTTCTTAGTTCCAATCATGTGAAAGTCTTGTGCTGTTTTCTTGTTTGTTTATTGTAATAACTCAATATGTTAGAATCAAATGTTCTTTATCCTCTTCCCTCCCTTTTACTCTACTCTTCTTCCCCTGATTTCTCCAGTACCCTACCTTGCATGAGAGAACACAGAGTCTTGCAAGTTGTAGGGAAATATTGTATTAGTAATCCACTTCTCCAGCACCAAATATAGACTTGTTTGTTTGCTTTTGTGTATTGGAGGGTATAGGTTGTCATTGTTAGCCTACACAAATCAGAAAAAAACAACAAACAAAAAAACTTGTAGGGGTCAGGTCTTTCCACCATGTAGGTCCTAGAGTTTAAACTATGGACTTCAAGCTAAGCACCAAAACCAAGCACATTAAACACCCCCCCACACACACACCTTTTTATTATGTATACAGTATTCTGTCTGCATGTTTAACTGCACACCAGAAGAGGGCATCTCATCTCACATAGATTGTTATGAGTCACATATGTTTACTGTTAACTGAACCCAGGACTTCTAGAAGAGCAGACAATGCTCTTAAACTAGGGGCCATCTCTCCAGCCCAAAACAAATCATTGTTACTTGATGAACTGTAGGCTCCTAAAAGTAGATTTCTTGGAGGGACAAACTCAAGAACCTTGATCAGAAGAGGCCTTTCCAGTGAATCTATTTTACTTTGGTTCTCTGCACTTGCTAAAATAGTAATATTTAGCATAACCAGTGAGATATTGAAAATACAGAATATAGACTTACATTAAAATATTTGTCAATTAACCTAACAGAATAATGAAAAGAGAATAGTCTGTGTCTGAGATTCTTGTGTATTATTTCATAACACAATATCTATTTTTTATCTACATAGTAAATGCTGCACTTTATGTGGATATAAGAAACACAAGGAGCTCGTTGCTATATTCAGTAAAGCAGATAACATACACTTTCCATATTTAAATAGAAACAGCCATTTCTTACATATAGGATTCAGTAGAGGCAATTAACTAGGTTTTGAAGGACAATACATCTTCATTAAGATATGACTCTTAATTTTTGGAAAAATCTCTTCTAGGTAGTGGCATTTCAGATAGAGTGATATGTTACCCACAAAAACACCACTGTACTCTATGTCAAGATGGAATATGGTTCAAACAACTACACTCATGTTGTGGGAAGGCACAGCAAAAATTATTGTAATGTCACTTCAGTGAAAAATAGTACAGACTTTCTCATGACAGAAGAAATCATTAAGCTTTTTTTTTTTTTAAATGAGCTTGGTGTCATCTGAAATCTCGAACATATATTTAATTATTCAGTTCTGCATCTGTCAAACATTTCTGCATGTCCAGAACTGTGGATTCCACAGTGCTATCTTCAGAAGGAAGCTGGATCAGCTGCTGGAAATATGAACCTGTTCTTCAGCTTATATAGACTGCCTTAGCTTCCTCTACAGAAATGGCCTAGTACGATTCAGTTGAGTCATTACTGAGCTAGCTGACTTCACTCCATAGGGAAATAATTCTCATGACACCTACTGACAATTTAAAGAAAAGTTGCCTTTAGTAGTACCAAGTCATTTACATGAGCCCATTACTTTCTTCTCAATATCTCTAAATTCTCTACTATTGTTCTTACATAACTTTTTGTGTTGTATAGGTGGAAAACTCCCCTCTGGGTTCTTGTCAAACAATTTGCCTTGCTTGTGTTCATTATTTTATTTACTTAATGTTTTATAATGTGATTCATTGTGACACTTTTGTGTGTTGTAATTCTTCCTTTCACTTATTTTAATTATTATATAGTATGTATTTCCCAACAGTTTTATTCCTGTTGGGTTTGGATAACTTTTATTTTCCTGTTTATTTGGTTCAAAATGTCTTCTAATGTTCTTTGTGAATTCTTACTTGAATAACTGGTTAAGTTTTACAAATTTGCTGACTACAATATATGATTTTTCATAGATATTTCATTAGTGACTTTTAAGTCAATCTTAAATTATGTAAGAATATCATTAACCCCTTAAAGTTACTTTAGAGACGTTCTGTCCCAGAGTGTTCTCTTGTGTGTTAAACAGGACAATGGAGCAAATGACTACTATACTATTGTTTTTTAAAATGTTTTATACATTTAAAGTATGTCACATTGGAGTAATTACAATTCCATCTTTGGTATTATTATTTTCTGTGAATTTTCCTAAGAAGACATGACAAATACGCACTCCTCCAAGATAGGAAAAGTATAGCAGCTCTACAATAATTGCAACCAAATCTATCTAAATGAACCACTGTATTTATTGGTGCTATTAGTCAAAGAGTACATAAAAGAATATCAACAGTGATCATAGAGTATTCCAGCTTTAGTTTCAAAATTGTTAGAGAAAGTTTTATATGTTTTTTTAGTTTTCACTTATTTCTATATTTTAAACCAGGTTCCAATATTTGCTGCATTCACTTTTGCAATACAACAATCTAAAATTCTTAATTACTTTAATATATTTTCTTTTTATCAAAAATGTTAGTACATATTAAATGTGAACGCATGATTCACTTTGATGTTCTGGTACACAACTAGTGCACCTAATTTGTCTACCATTTTTTTTCATTTCTTATAATCCCAGGCCACATACTCCTTCAGTCTCTGTGAACACATATGAGCCCTACCTATTTGGTTTAGTGGGTCATGTTCTCCTGGTGTTTCCATACTTTCTGACTTCTACAATCTCTTTTTAAAATGTTATTTGCATTTTTATTAACCTACTGCCTTTGGTAGTATGACATTTTAACAATATTAACTTTGCCATTTCATGAACATAAGAAGCCTTTGCATTTTTGAGTGGCTTCTGAAGTTTCTCTTTTCTATATGTTACAATTTTTTTCTGTAGAAATATTTATATTTTTAACTTTTTACTTATTCTTTCTGGATTTCATAATGTACTCCCATCCTACATTATACCTTCCCCCTCACTTCTGACCTATGCCCTTGCAACCTGCCCCCAAAACAAAATTTAGAAGGAACCACCCACCAAAAACATGCAGAATCTCCCCAAAACAAAAAATAAAACAAAACAAAACCACATAAAAAATCTAAGCATGTAAGCTGTAGAGTGACCCATCCCAGTGAGTCACATAGCATACCATTAATCCATCCATGTTTTCTTGGAAGCATTCATTGAATCAAGACAATAGTCTGGTTTGAGGCCTCTGATTTTTGCTACATCCTCAATAGCCTTTGATGAAACTCCTCTTGGATATCCTATTGTTGCTTTGTGTTATGGAGATCTTGCAGCTTTGGATTTGTGGGTTTGTCCCCTTCACAAGGTCCAGCATTTAATAGAAAAGGTGGTTGTTGTGATGAACTAGTTCTAGAACTGATTCTGGTAAAACTGCCAACTTTTCCTCCTTGTCACCACACAAGGGAACTCTGCAGCATTGTCCTGGCTACCTCACCTAATGTAGCAAACAGCAAGGACCAGGGCTAGTTCTGCTTTACTCACACCCGCAGGGTCCAGGCCTCTGGATCTCATACTACCAACTCTACTATTTTGCCCAAACAAAGAGCAGGGCCCACTCTCTGGATTGCTGCATTTGGTGAAGTACAAATCCAGCTCTTCTCTTCTCATGTCCCTGAGGTTGGCTCTCTTGCCTGTTGCAGTGCAAAGGTTGGGGTGGTGGCAAATTTCCCTTACTCTTGCCATCCTATGGCATACCACAGTAGAGGCAGGGACAGCTCTCCTGTTCTAACAACAGGCCTAGGTAACCTGCACTAACCTATATTCACAGCCCTGCCAACAGTGTCAGCTCTAGTGTGATATCCCTTTGAGGTGCCATGTCCACTCTTCGGTGTGCGGAATGCTGTATGCTGCAGCTGGAGCAGAGCCATTTCTCTAACTCTCAGGACCATCTCTCCCACCAGGCACAGGCAGCAAGGTGTTGGTCAGGTCATCTCTTGCTTACTCCACCTAGTGGGGCCAGATCTCCCAAGCATAGTTGCAGCACTGGGTTACCCATGCCTCCATCAACAAGGTCAGTTCTACTGTGTGCTACAATCTGTTCCCCCAGACCCAATCCTCATGGTCTTCCTTAGAATTGCAGCAGAATACCAACTGCATCCTTCCTTCCTTGGTGTCCACACCTCTGTGGATCCCACAGAAAGGCTATCCCCAGTGTTCCCTTTCTCATTCTTCAACACCAACAAGCATTCACCATGAATGCAACAATCTAGCAGGCCTGTAAAATAAGCAATGAAGAGCCAACACACTGTGAAAATATAGAGAGGAAACAAACACCAAGGAACGAACCACCCATGCAACAGAGAAAAATCCAGAAATCAGCTCCTAGACCTATAAAGATCCTAAACCCAAATGCCTAGATTTCACAGATTGGAAAAGAAAATAAATTCCCCTCACCCCACAATAATCAAAACACTAAACATACAGAAAAAAGAAATAATATTAAAATCTGCAATGGGAAAAGAGCAAGTAACATAAAAATATAGACCTATTTGATTTAAAACTAATTTCTCAGTGCAGACTCTAAAACCAGAAGGGCTGGACAGTTGTTGTACAGATACTAAAGAGACCACAGATGTCAGCTAGATTACTATAATCAGGAATCTTTCAATCACAATAGATGAAGAAAATAAGATATCCCAAAATAAAGTCAAATTTAAGCAATATCTACCTACAAACCCAGCTGTTGAGAAAGTTCTAGAAAGAACACTCCAACCCAAAGAAGTTAACTAAATCCAGGAAAAAACAGAAAATAAATAATTTCACACACTCAAAACTGAAATATGGGAAGAACACACACACACACACACACACACACACACACACACACACACACACACACACACACACCATCATCACCGTTACCCCCAACACCAAAAACAACAATATAGTAGTAAATAACCATCATTGGTCATTGATATTTATCAATACCAGTGTCTCAATTCCCCCAACAAAAAAGATACAGACTAACAGAATGGATGCAAAAACAGGATCCATGCTTCTGCTGCATCTAAGATAGATATTACCTAATGGATATACATTAACGAAAGGTAAAGGATTTATTGGGAGCTGCAAAGTGCCACGCCCAAAAGATGGCACTGGTTTCTGCCTTCCGCCAGCCCGACGGCAAGTGCTCTCTGTGGTAAACAACTCCTAATTTGGTAAAGGTCATCTATCCTCTTAATTCTGCTTGGAGACAACCTATCCTGGCGCGCCATGTAGGGTTAGGTGATTGGTAGATATAGACTATATCAGGCCCCATCTTCCACTACCCAGGGCCACCATTTCACTGTAAATCAAGAAGTTCCCAATTAAACTGTGCTGAAGAAGATTCCTCAGTGTTGCGTCGTTCTTGCTGGTCAAGGGTGGACGCGACAAGGGTTGGAAAAGATATTCCAAATAAATGAACCTAAGAAGCAAGCTGGTGCATAGATTTCAGTATCTAACAAAATAGATTTGAAACCAAAGTTAATAAAAGGAGGTGAAGAAGGATACTAATACACATTGATAAAGTTTCAATACAGTGATATAACTCCAAGACAATGAAACAACATACCCATTGAAACAAATATAGCAAAGAAATGAAAAGGACAATAAAGAAAACTTACCCTGATACAAAACAAGTTGCATTTAAAGATAAAGGTTCATTATTATGGATAACTTGCTGAAGCTCTCTGACTTAACACACAATTTTTGATTATCAGGAAAAATTTCAAAATAGGGTAGAAGGGAAGGTTTGGAGGGCATGTGTAGAGTAGAAGGGGAACATTTATAGGGAATGGGATGGAAAATGCACTCTGTACCTACCAGAAATGAATTAGAACTGGAACAACAATTATTTTCAAATTATTACAGTGAAAAATGAAGTAAGGAATACAATTTATTAAATGCCTTAGTGAACAAAAATGCATATGTTCAAACAAATGGCAAATATAAAAAGAACAAATTGGATGAGAGAAAATGAAAGTCCACTGTTATAGATGTTTTATAGATGCTGCATATAACCAAGAAAGGAATCATAAACCCTGAGAATATATCAGAAAAAAATTAACACAAAAAGTTGCAAGAAATAAAATAAAATGAAAAATTTAGAGCAGAATATAAAAATCCATGGAATTTTTAGTGTGATATACATTAATAGGAATATCAAAATAATAGCTACAGAAAAAAATAAATATGCACAAGGATGTCATATTTGAATGGCAGAAAATGTAAGGCAATCTGTATACTGGACAGGTGATGGAGATATGGCAGGAAAGATAGGAGAATGTAAGAAAAATAAGTTTATCAGACTGATTTGCAGATACTATGCAAGGAAGAAAGTGTTCTAGGATAAATATTGAAATGAAGCCATGCGTCTTAAAATTTCATATCCAGTCAAACTCACTATCAAAAACAGCAACAGTAAAATTGCTTTGTAAGAAGTAGTAAAAAGAAAATGCAAGAAGGTTAATATTTACCTTTTTCTTATATTCCTAATTATATTAACCTTCCCTTTTCACTCTTCCTTTCCCTATCATCTGCCCATTTCCCTGCTTAGTGTTTTCCATTCTATATTTCTCCTTTCTAATTCAAGGCCATGTGTTCTACTATCTATTCCCCACTACTCATAATGTGGAGAATTCTTCATCAGCAACACCAAATGTGAATCCTGTAAACTACAATAATGACTTACCAGGCAAAATGTGTCCTGTAGTTCAAATTTAGTAATACATACAGATAACCAGTTCTTTTCTGAATGGATTTGAAGCCAATGCCACTGAAAGGAATTCTTACCCATTTCTGTGAACACTGCCATTATGGTTATCTTTAGAAGACCTGCAGGTTATTGGACCCATCAACATTTCCCCAACAAAGTAAAAGAGGCACATCAGGCACCCCCAACACCTCTTAAGGCATGGGCAGTTGACACTAGGGGGATTGGTGTCATTTGTCATTTCCATCGGTGGTGTAACCACTTCTCAATTGCATTTGCTCCAGTAAATATCTCCCATGGATACTGGAGCAAGATTTTTTAACTCAGTGGGTCACACACAAAAGAGAAGGCATGAATGTAAAATGGATGTCAAGTTAAGCTATTACATTGGAAGAGGAAGGAGCAAGAGATAGGGAAATGCATGAATATAACTACAGTTCACTGATCCTTACCCACTTCCCTCTTTTTCTGCATTGACATATTTTCTTCCCCTTCTCTAATTAAACTTTCAAACAGTTGAAAGGAAAACAAAACAACACTAAAATGAAAGCTAAATACAAAATAATTAAAGGAGAAAAATACTGAAAAAGAATTTCGAGAAAAGGAAAATTGTTTGTATTAGAAAGCCAGGCATGTATAACAGAAAAAAAAAAACATTTACAAAGTAAGTAAATAGCAAAAAAGTGAGATAGTCAATTAGAAGGTAATTGCAAATAATGAGATGGTATAATGTTATTTGGTAGAAGACACAAATTAGTTTTAGATATGTAAATGCTATTTAGATACATTTAGATATTTAAATGTTAAACTGACAATTAAACAAAATTGTATCAATTGCTTAAAACCACATAAAAATGAAAACACAAAACAGACAAGATAAATGAAATAAATAACAAGACCAAGCAATTAAAAAAAGAATTCTTACAAATATAAAGATCAACACGACTCTATTAGCAATGACTTCAGTGTGGATGTTCACCACAAAGGTCTGTCACCGTGCATCAACAATATTTTATAAGATTTGCACTCCAAATGATGCTTTTCTTCAGATTGATCCTTTAGCAGAATTCAGGAGCCCACACTTTAATTTTCTTCTTGTTGTGCATTAATTGATTAAATTGTATCATTTGCCAAACAAGGTAATACTGGTCAGAGGATTTAGATCTGCCACAGATTCCCACAGGGAAAAGGAATATTGCTGTATTGTCCTCCATACTGGTACACACACACACACACAAAAAAAAAAAAAAAAAAAACAGTTCAACATTAGCAAATGTACACCAACATGGTATCCTTAAACATGTTTCTGCTTCTCTAAGTAACTCTATTTAGTTATCAGTGGTCTTGCTTGGATATTTGGCGACTACGAAAGCCTTCATATCAGCAAGCTTACTTCATAACTGAGGTTTATAAAATATAATATTTTATAAATTCTTTAAGGTTTTATACAATCTAGTTTGATCATGTCCATCCCTACTTCCTCCCTTCAACAGTGCTTAAAAGAATCTCTGCTGACTTTTACATTCACATCATAGTTTAAGTAGTAAGATTCTGATAACTGAATTTGATAGACTGAAGGAAAAATAAATTGGGGTAAAGGATAGAGTTATATAGGAGCTTAAGTAATTATTCAACGTGATAAGTCTAGGTAGCAGTCTTGGTAATTCAGGTATCAACAATGGCTGAACACAGAAACTTCATATCTATGTGTTGTCATTTATGCTAATTGAAACATCTGTAATCTTGTAATTTTTCCAGCAGGATATTCACTTTGTTACCATTAACAGAACTGTGTAAGAAGAACTATTTCAAACCTAGAGGTGGATATAAACCATTACCTATAAGATGCTTACAAAAATTAACTTTAAAACTGATGCCTCATGTTTGCCTATAATTACATTCCCTGAATCTGAGAAGGAAGGGTTAATTTAATGATATTTCAATCTTAGGGTTGCAGTGTAATGACCAATCTTTCCCTAGTGAGGGACATGCTGCTTCATAAAACTGTAAAATTATTTTAAAAGTCATGAGCAAAATAGATTTGTCATGTGCAACTGAAATCAATTTTGAAATACTACCATACCTTCTCCTTACCACATGTCCTGCACTTTTTTCATCATAGTCAGATATATTCTGTAAGACACAGCAATTATCAAACTCTCAGGATTTCATAGGGATATGAGGATGCAGAATCCCAAACCGGGCATATCATCATGAAAGCTATTCATTGAAAACAAAGAGCAAAGACTAAAGTGAGGAAGGCTGATTTATTTATTTATTTTGGTCATTTTTTAATTTAAAAAACAATCTATTCTCATTTTATGTACCAATTCCAGTTCCCACTCAATTCTCTCCTCTTGCTACTTTCTACTTCCCCCTAACCCACCCGCATCCACTCCATAGATAGGGTAAGACTTTCGATGGGAAGTCAAAGAAGTCTGGCCCCATAATTACTTTGAGGCAGGACCAAGTCCTTCCCCCATGTATCTAGGCTGAACAAGTATTCCTCCAAAGAGAATGTACAGCAAAAAGCCAGTTTAAACACTAGGGATCAATCATAGTGCCAATGCCAGTGGCCCCATTGACTGCCCAAGCCATACAACTGTCATCCACATTCAGAGGGCCTAGATTGGTTCTATGAATGAGAGCCACATTAAGCCAAGGAAGAGAGTACTCCTTACCAGGAATTCCTAATTCAACCCAAGCTTGTTATGTTTTTAGAAATATGTTGTGGTATGTATCTTATTTGTGATTTTTCTTTGTTGTTAAAGACAACATGTAATGACATTAACCCATGATATATATATATATATATATATATATATATATATATATATTATGATAAGAGCACAACAAATGAGAAAATAAGATGGAATTGTAATGATAAAGAGATTAGGCATATTTCTTTTTTAGAAAAACTTAGCAATTGCTGCCATTCATCTTGGGAAAGTGAAAATATTAATGTTTGCACAATATGAAGGAGACAAAGATGTTGGAGAATGTATCAGTGAGTTGGGAGAAGAACTGTATGACAGCTGGGCTTATGACATACAGATCTTAATTTCATGCCCTACCAACAAGCAATTATGATACTTCCAGTTGATCATAAAGGCAGCTGAAGATGAGACACTATTTTTAGATGAAGTTCATAGCTGAGCAGTTCTTTTGTAATTTTTATTGAATTTATTTTTCTCAAATCTATGATGCACATTCTTGTGTTTACTTTCCAGAGCCCCTCAACTGCGAAACACACACTTATATCTAGTAATTAGTCTCAGGTAGGGAAAACCTGAAATTCCTACAGCAGTTGAACATATTTCCTAATGACATAATATAATCTATTTACCATAACATTTGTCTCACTGTAGCCACTGGGCAAGTTAATGTCTGTCTCTCCTGAAAATGAGTCCACTTTCTGAAATCTTAGATTCTTCATCCAAGGTACATTCCTCTTCCAAAGATGCTATTCTACAATGTCACACACACACACACACACACACACACACACACACACACACACACACACACACACAACCCTATACTGTGGCTATTGAGGCAGGTAAGTTTTGAGTGGGAATTAGAGCACAGAAAAAGAACACACTTTTCTTGCTCTCCTGTTCCTACATAATGCTTTTAGACATCCACTCTGTGTGGGATGGGATTTTTCTTCTTGTTTCCACAATGTCCGTCATTCTCTAATGTTATCAAGTCCAACTCTTAATATTTTCTTAGTAGACAGTCCCACAGCAGGATTGCAGGCTCCAGAGCTTCAATCTGTGCTTAGTCTGACTAACTGATTATAACTGCTGAGTTTCTTTTCTTCCTTCAAAAATATACTTCCCACCATTGTTATCTAGGGAACTGCAGGATGACTCTTTGTTTTTGTTGTTATACTTTTTAAAGCAACATTGCAGATATTACCATTCCTATAGATCTGCTCCTACACTGTGTTTTTCTATAATGTTCATAATATAAAGGTTTTTATTTTTTTCCACCAAGGGCATAACCTCATCTTTTATACTCACCTAGGCTTTGAAACCATTCCAGTGACTAAACCATTAAAGCTTTATCTCCAGGGATGTTGCTTTTCCTGGTAGTATAATGCCCATGAGTGAAAGAGGTAATATAACCTCTCTGAAACTGGAAAAAATACAGTACCCCTTTACACATTACACAACTCAAAGGGTTTTAACAAGTGTCCTCTTGAGTTTAAAGAGGATAACAATATCTCATTACTTTCAACAACTTGCTCTCAGAAAGAACAAACAGTTCCAAGAAGAAGCTTACTCTTGCAAAATCTTCTTTAAAAATCATACACTTAAGAAGAAAATATTTGCCTTGTAATTCACTTTATATATTTATGTTATTGTGTACACAGTGTCCTTATTGAATTATAACCCTGAAATTTTTAAAAATATTTTATGTTTGCTTTTATTTATGCCCTCATATAACATGTGATATCTTCCCAGTTTAAAGAGATGGATAATAAGTTTGGAGACACAAAGAAAAATTCAGTCTCATCCCATTATAACTGTTGGTCCATGAAGACCATATACACATATGTTCTATTTACACATATGACTCTGCAATAGAATTCTTTTGCATAACCTCTTGGAATGTTGGCTTTCTTCCATGGTTTGCACAAAGTAGAATAAATGTAATTTATACAAATTGTTGACCATTAGATATCACATAGGTGTAGGTATGCACAGGGAGCTTCACACAGAATGTTTATCCATAACATGTAAAATTAAATGATTTGTAAAATTGTCTTTTAAGGGGACTAGAGATATCGCTAAGCACTTAAGAGAACTTGCTGCTCTTTTCTTTTCTTTTCTTTTCTTTTCTTTTGTTTTTCAAGACAGTGTTTCTCTGTGTAGCTTTGGAGGCTATCCTGGCACTTGCTCTGGAGACCAGGCTGGCCTGGAACTCACAGAGATCCACCTGCCTCTGCCTCCTGAGTGCTGGGATTAAAGGTGTGTGCAACCAACGCCCAGCATGCACTTGCTGCTCTTACAGAAGACACAGATTCTATTTCCAATAACCAAATGGTGGCTCATTAAATCTGTAACTTCAATTCCAAGGAACCTGTTACTCTTTGTTGGCTTCCACAGGCACTGCAAGTATGGGAGTGCACAAACATACATGCAAGCAACTTACTCAAACACATTTCAAAAATATCTTATGTGTTTGGAGTTAGCACAGTGGTGAAAAGGTTCTCTACCATGTTAAAGATCCTGGGTTCAATGTCCAGTGCAACAAGGTAAATGAAACAGAACATCAAAAGTCTGAGGCATGCACATGATTTCAAATAAATTAAATTTGAACTGCTGAGGCAGAGGAAAACTATGTCTTGAAATTTATAGGCAATGGAACAGAACAATAGATGTTTACCAGTAATGCTGAGTAGAATAGATGCAGTCAACATGATAAGCAGTCAAATGAAATCCCACCTTCCATAATTTAAATACTATACTTCTATTAACATTAAAGTTTGTATATAGGTTGTCACAGAGATGACTCAGCAAACAGGAGCACTGACTGATCTTATGGAAAACACAGTTTACTTCCAATACCAACATGACAGCACACAACTGCCTCTAACTCCAATTTCAGGAGAGCAAACCATGTCTTGTGCTGTCCATGGTCACTGAACACATAGAGTATATATACTTATATTTAGAAACATATGCATGCACAAAAATTAAATGACTATTTTATTGTACGTAATTTGTATGTGATTTAAAAATCAGAATTCAACAAAATGATCATGAAGGGATTTGAGTAGCTTTATTTTCTCTCTATTTTATAAAAAATTTCCCATACTGCTTTAAATTACTGTATGCCATTTACCAATGTCTTCTTTGCTATTTACCAATGATTATCATGCCCACATTCCTGCTCATACTAATTTTAAAGCTCAAACTGAGGAACAAGGATAGTTTAACCAATGCACTCAATATTTCCCCATGTTTGAGCACTTTAGTTTGTTTCCACTCTCTTAAATCTGCCAAAAAATAATGCAATATGGTGAAATACAATTGGCATGCAAGTACCACAAGAAAGAGATTAAAGAACAGTATTTTACTTAATAAACGTTACACAACTAAATCAGTATAGGCAAATATATGTTGAGGTTTTAAAATGACCATAAATTCTGCAAGTCTAAAATTCAAAGGGCAATCTCATTGAGTCACTAAGAATCCTCATTCAGACTGTGGTTCTCTTTTATGGCTTAGACAACTCTAAAATGACTTGTGCATCCCATTGAAAAGATACAAACATGAGAGGGAGAAGTCGTGTTTTATTTCAATTTAGTCTAAAGAATGCATATCACAATTGTCCTAAATAAAACTGAACATGAGAAACAAGAGAAAGTCTATATATCAGGTTAATAATGAGTGTATGGAAGAGTTATTGTAGCATGAATAATAAAACCCAGAGGCAGATATTGGAGTTCAAGGTGAACATCAGAAAAGCAAAGCAGGCAGCCACCAGCTTTTAACTCTCCTCAGCCTGCAAGGGTGATCATGTCCTCAGATTACATCTCTACTGAGCTGCTCCTCAGAATCACTAAGACAACAGAGTGAATGACACATGAGATACCAGCTCCTGTCTTATATACCTTTCTATTGCTGGAATTAAAGTCATACACCATCATCACACAGCCTCTATGACCAACTTGTGTGGTTGCTGAGATTAAAGGAGTGTGTCACCACTGTCTGGCCTCTATGGCTGTGCCTAGGTTTGCATGCTGATCTTTAGCAAGCTTTATTAGATCATAAACAATATATCACCACAGTTATTATCATAAGTAAGATATAAGACATGACATAGTTCATGACACTAATAATGGAGTTGAGATTCACATTCAAAATTAAATTCATTATTTATCTGCCAGTTGGGATGATGATGTCATGTTGAAATCCCAAACATTAAATCTCAGATTCTTCGGGAGTTGCTATTTTGGTATTTTTATGACTCTACCTACCTCATTGTGCTTTCTCCAGAATGATGTGGCCAGTAGAACTACTGTGCCTGGAGAAGCTATGATGGGTAAATTACATTTAGACTTAATATGATTAGAGACCAAAAAGCAAAAAAAAAAATAGTCTCTAACATGGAAGCCCTTAACTTGTACAGGTTGTACCCTAGCAGCCCACTTTTGTTTTTCCACAGACTATTATTGAAATGACTGATCTTGTAACATTACTGTTCTAGCAAGGTGATAAGACTAATGGGTATTTCTGTTTTTTTGCAAGCAAACTTGCTTATTCTGCTTAATGAATGACTGGGACAACTGAAGACATATCTGTTAAAAATAGACCCTGCCTAGATATAGGCAAAAATACAGGTAATCTTGTGGTTTTGTTTGTTTGTTTGTTATATAATCCTTAGACTGATACGACTAGTTGGTGCATCTAAGGAGTGCTATTGGTTGCAGTCCTGGTAAGATGGACTTCCATTGTCAGCATCTAATGAAAGCTTGTAATTTACTAAAACCAAAACTTGAAACAGACTGGTGAATCTCTGAAGCACACTTGACCTCAAAGCCACACATATCTTTGCTATGGTGATCTAGGAGAAATGCTACTTACATTGATTTTCCACTGATAGTTGTCAACTATTGATGCTGAGCCTTGAGATAAAGCTCTTTTGTTTCTGATGATCATTGTATGTATGTTACAAGTATACGCATAACTTTTAACTAACATAAACCATATCTTCAAAAAGAATATTTTATTAATTCTACAATAATTTTACACACTGTGGTTTTCATCTCTAACTCCTCTCTATCCACTCAACCTTAATTTACCCTCAGTGAGTCCAGTTTTTATTGTGAAACTTTCTTGGATATGGGCCTGAAAATGTGATTGACATACTAGTTGGTATAAAATATACTAGTTACTGCAAAATTAAAGAAAACTAACTTACCGCTCTCAGAATTTGTCAAATGGCAATAGCTTCTTAGCTAGGGATGTGATTTCATCTTTATACTAGGACTCTGTCTGACTTTATACTGCAACTGAATTCTTGTCCATGCTGTCATCAGCTCTGTAAGTTTCTATGTACAACTTCTTTTGTTCCTGGAAAATGATGTTTCTTTGATGGCTTTTGCCACTTTCTGTGTCTTATATGCTTCTTCCCTCTATTCTGTAAAGACCTCTTAGCCCTGGCTGGAGAGGTATAATACATAAAGTACATAGGGCTGAGCACTCCATAATCTCTTAGTCTTAGCACATTTTCCATTTAAGGGTGTCTGCTAATTGCCACCTAATACAAGAAAGTAGATTAAGAGATGATGAGGTTAGGAGATGGGACTGATGGATGGGTATGGCAATAAGTGGCTAGGAGTTGCATAAATCATTTATTATTATTTAGTTTAGATAGAGTAATCTTCAATTGTAGCTGTATATAAATATATTTGATGAAATTTGAAAATTGCCTAACATCACCCTTATAAAAAACACAAACAAACAAAATTTTTAAAAATGACCATACTGAGGATACAGTTGTGTGTGAGAAAACATTTCCAAGGAAGATTGAATAAAGTTGTCTACTCACCCCATATAACACACCACAGTACACAACACAGTCCACAACACACCAAAGTACATATACCATTAAAGTAAAAAATGGTGAAATGTTGTTCCCAAATTCTGAAACCCCCAAATCACCAAGAGACTTATTCTGATGCAAAAGCAAAGAGTCATTTATTGTTTAATGAGCTAACCTCATTAGCTCAGGCCCTTCATCCATTCATTGAAGAGGATGCTTGGAGAAGGACCCCAAAGAGCTGTGAGGTGGGAAATACATTGGGTAGAGCAAGGGGAGTGTTTAGAGGTAGGTAACAATCTCAGGATTGACGTGCTTTTGGACTTGGAACACCTGTCTTGTGTTGACTAGTCAACTGGTTGTTATGGCCTATAGGCCTTCCCAGGGCAGTTGCTATGCCCTGCACATAACTGTTGTGCACTTGCACTATAAAGCACACCCAGAGCCCTAAACCACAGCCTTGCCAGGTAACTTCTGATTGGTTCCTTGCCAAGAGGAAGGTATGTGACCTCCTTGTGACTGGGGCAGGCTCAGCAAGGTCAGCCAAGTACATGTTGAGCCTTTTCAACAGCCTTTCATGGCTGCTAAAGCAGAGTGTTGGTCCCTTCAGAAAGAATGAGTTTTATTGGTGTTACTTATAGAAATATGGGTGAGAAACTAATGGCAAGAACAGAAATGACTTGAAGAGAGTTGCTTCATCAAAGCCTACCTCATTATGGGTGGCAGCTCACAAAACTTGGGGACATGAAGCACAACTTTGCAGGCTTCAGGCAGATCAACAGTTTAGAAAGTCTCCTTTACAAGTGACTCCATTGTTTTAGACTTCTTCCAGGCATCCAGCCTAGTCTGAGTCTTTTTCCAGCTTGTCTTTCCTGAGAAAATCTCTCAACAGTGTTTGTTGCTTACTCAGGCACAGTGGGGGCTAGGAAATCCTATCAGTCTCAGGGACTTCCAGAGGCTGTTTCGAATTGTTTTTCTTCCTTTTAAGGAGCTTCCTTCCAGGATGGAATGTTTCAATTTGGGAGGAAGCCTCTACAAAGTAGATCACTCAGTAAATACCTTGCAAAGAAAGCAAGCTGTATTCAGTGCCCTCCCACCTCCAACCCAAAAGCTATTAAAGGAAAAACAAAAAAACAGGCAGGTGTCACCGTGGCATTAATTGGCAATCTTACCACTAAGGAGGTATCAATTAGGTGAATGCCAGGGATCACTGATCAGTTTGTTTATCTAACACAGCTAGTTCTTCTGGCAGTGGAGGCACATGCCTTTAATTCTAGCACTTGGGAGGCATGGCCAGGAGGATGAGTTCCAGGCCCCCTTAGTCTAGATAGTGAGTTCCAGGACAGCCAGTACTTTTTCATGGAGAAATCATGTCTCAAAGAAATTATAACAGAAAATAAATAAAAGAGTGAATTCCAGGCCACTGGAAAACCTGGTCTCAAAATATAAGAAAAATGGCTCCTGAGGAAAACATGGGCATACTTACACGCATCTGAATGCATATCCATATGTCGCTCCCACCATCAGTTCTAATATTTACCCTAAACTGCTAAATCATACAAATGTATGTAGGAGTGTGGGATTCAAGGAAAGCAATCAACAATTGCTGAATCATATGGCAATTTAAAATTATATGCACATTTACTCTCAAAATAGTCTCTTTTTCTTTCTGCTAGTTGAATGGAAATAACATGAGTCATATATATCTTTATCCATATACGGAAAACAGATTTAATATATTGTCTTCTCTAAGACAACCTGGGAAATATGTGTAGGAGAAAGACTTGTCAGTAAAACCTCTTATTTGAATCAGATTGCGTATGAGGCCTGGATAATGTCCTGAAAAGAGTAATGAAAATATAGTTAGCTAATTGAACAGAAGAGAGAGCCATCTGTAGGGCTGATGCAGCACCTACCTGCCTGAAGCCAGGAGGAAGGACCAGGTGACATTTTCAGAGAAAGATTAGCCCAAGAGTGCAGTATTCAAAGCCACATATGTGATTTGGATTGTACTCATCACACCGGCCTCTCACTTAACATAAACATTTTTCATCAGGAAATATGATATGAGTTCACAAAGCAAGCTGGCAAAGGAAAATGGCACTTGCAGGAATAAATAGGGGAAGAAATGACATGGAACTTGTCAAGACTTACAAAAAAGTGTTGGAATTTTCTGTTCATCAAAATTCTGTCTAAGGTGCCTTCCATCTGTCTTGGCAGGTATATGGATAAAATTAACAGATCTTTATTAGCATATGTTTTACTTTTAGGTTGTTTGTTTGTGGGGAAAGTTAATGTAGCGTGCAACTTGCAATTAGTTTCTACACTGTTGATGACAGGTTCCATAAAATGCCTTGCATTGAAATATGGAAGCTAATAGTGATAATAAGGTATATAGATGCATAGAGTGAAAGTGAAAAATGATATTAAATCAATAGAGTTTACAGTGCACACTTTGGGGCGTTGGACAGAATAACTAAGAAATTTGTTATTGGCTTTCCCCTTATTAACCTGAAGAGTCATTATGATCAAAATCCTGGATATAGCTGAGCTCAAGTCACTTAGAGAATGGGAATGCTAAGTACTGTCAAGTCTAAATGTATACATGAAACTGCAAGTATATCAGTCCATAGCATACTGGAAACACTCTGGACTTGATGTGAAAGACAAACAGGGTTTAGGCATCGTCCTTTCTTGCTATACACAATTATACATTAAAATTACTAGAAAAACATTTTCATAAATATATGTTTCAAAGACCTGCATATTTAGCATGTTTAATATAGACTTTAACATATGAACTATTATATTGGGCCTAGATATCCATATTTTTAACACCCCCTATTGTTGATATAAAAGTTTAGTATCTAAAGTACAGAATCAGAGATGAGATAATTTATTGTTCATTCTCCATATATACATATAATTTTTTAAAACAATGCATATGTCTAAGGGCATATCATTGGAGGGGGTTATGCATTTGAGTACAGGAACCTGAGGTGGCCAGGGCCTCTGAACCTCTGGAGCTGGAGTCATAAGGTGTTTTGAGCTGGCAGCCATAGGTGCTAGGAATGTCTTGCCCTCTGGAAGAGCAGCAAATCCTCTTAACTGGTAAGCCATCTTGCCCTTCCTTAAACATATCTGCAGAATTATTTTTATCTTTTTCATTTTCCTGTCACATTCCATGAAATATTACTGATCACAACCTCCAAAAATGTATGATCATTTTATTCATTTATAGAGGAATGATATATATAGGACTTCACAGAGAAACCCTGTCAAAAAAACCCCAAAAAAGTCAATAATTAGTACTTAATATAAAAGTAATTGTGGTATTTATAAGACATGAAGTCTAGAGATAAAAGTTTGATATTGAGTTTAATGTTCCAGTTATAAAAATAATTTTGAAGCAGAAGTAATCATAGAACTTAGGAAAGTGGTATAAACCTCTAAATTGCCACTTCAGGATTTTGTTTGTCCTTCTGTTTCTCCTTCTTGTTTTGAAAACCAATTGTGTCTTTGACAGTGTAGGACCTGGAATCTAATCTGTGTCAACATTTTGGGGCTTCCCCATGTCTGAGTGCCATTAGTTCAGGAAAGGATTTGTAAGGAGTCCCCATGTTAGCTCCCTCTCAGTTTGTGTATTGAAAACTCATCTTGACTGAAGACCACAGCTGCTCGGTTGTAGCGCTGTTTTCCTGGCTACATAGTCACTACTTCCCCTTTCATTTTTAACAATGTGAGATATTCATATAGCATAATATTGATGACTACCAATGTTAAAGGGAACGATGACATAAAATTGAGTTTACACTCCACCACTCTCTAGCCACATAATATTTAATTCCAAATGACAAGGGATTCACAGTCTATCCTTCTCTCTGTCACTTCTCTAGCCTCTCCTGACCACTGACGACCTTTCTCTTTCTATAAATGTTTCCATAATTCCATTGTATGTGAACTGTGTCATAATATGTGAAATATAGGACAATAGGTTATCAGGATTCTTTATCTATATTTATCTATATTAATAATGCAAGTGTCTGTTGCATTATTGCATTGTGTATTAATATGTATTTTAAGGTACTTGACAATCTCATTCATTTATTACTTTGGTGATGTATGTTGAACTTTCTTCCTTGAATAATTGTTATGTGGAATTTCTTTTACTTTCCTAAGTGCATATTTTACTACTTGCAGTTTGATGTTGTTTTTAATATGTTCTGTATTTATATGCTTATCGTAGATGGTGATTGTGTCATGATCCATGTACTAGAGACAGAGAATAGTGTATGGCAAAAGATTCTCTCCTTTAACTATGTGGAATTCGAAAATTTTACACAGGTCCTCAGATTTGGTAACAAGTACTTTGACCTACTCAGTCATATGAGTCATATAACTGGCTCTTCTTTTTGTTTATATTTCTTTGCTTTTGATTTTGTTTTATCTTATTAGCCTGATTACCCTCACAATAATCTCCAATATGTTAAATCCAAATAGCATGAATTAACACTTTGTTTTGTCCTTAGTTTGAGAGAGGTGGTAATATATAAGATGAAAACCACCACATGAGGTTGAATTAGTTCCTGTTTATTTCTAGTACATTGTGTTTGCATAATGAATATATATTGAACTTTGCCAGTTTTTTACTTTTTCCCAGATTTCTTGATACTATTATGTTGGCTTATCTGTTTTTCACTTCTTAATATGCTATTTAACTTGATTTTTCATATGTTAAACCCAATTACTTTCTGTGTTAAAAGGAATCTCCATAGTCATCATTTTTGTGTGTGTGTGTATCCTATCTGGATCATTGACTGAAAATTTAAGATTTACAAGAGTATATGCATGAAAGTGCATCCCTTTGGTATATGTCCAAGAGTAGTATTGTTTGATATTGAGGTACACTGACTTCCATTTTCCTGAGAAACCATCACACTGATTTGTTGAGTGGTTGTTCCAGTTTGTACTACCACCCACAATCGCAAAGTATTCTTCTTTCCCTCATCCTCTACCGCATACACTATCTTTTGGTGTTTTTTATTTTAGTCATTCTGACAGGTGTAAGATTACCATCAGAGTTGTTTTGATTTTCATTTCCCTGATAGTTAAGGATGTTGAGCAATATCTTATGTGCCTTTCAGCCAGTTTAGATTCCTCTATTCACTATTTAGTTCTGTACCCCACTTGTTTATACTGAACTACAAATTATTATTTTTATTTCAATTAGAAACCGTCTTATTTTATGTATCAATACCAGTTCCCATTCCCATCCTCCCATGCTCCTCACCAACACCCATCCCATCCCTCTTCTGCTCCATATAAATGTTTAGGCCTTCCATGGGGAACCATCAAAGTCTGTCACATCATTTATGGGAGGGCATAGGCCCTTCCTTTTGTATCTAGAAGAGAGTGGCCCTCCACACGCGGGCTCCCAATTTCCATTCTTACAATTGAGAGAAATACAGTTTCACTCTCAGAGGCCCCATAGACTGCCCAGGTCTCCTAACTGACACCCATGATGAGGGGGCCTGGTTCTGTCCTATGCTGGTTTCTGAGCTGACAGTCTGGGGTCCATGAGCTCTTCATTGTTTAGGTCAGCAGATTCTGTGGGCTTCCCAAGCCTGTTATTGACCCCTTTGTTCATCACTCTAACCTCTCTACAACTGGATTCTAGGAATTTGGCTCAGTGCTTAGCTATGGGTACCTGCTTCTGCCTCCAACAGCTACTGGATGAAGGCTCTAGGATGGCATGTAAGGTAGTAATCAGTCTCATTATAGGGGAAGACCATTTAAGGTATTATCTCCACTATTGCTTTATAATCTTAGTTGGTGTATCCTTGTAGATCTCTGGACATTTCCCTAGAGCCAGATTTCTCTTTAAACCTATAAAGGCTCCCTTTCTTATGGTATCTCTTATTTTGCTCTCTTCTAGTCTTCCCCAACTCAACCTTCCTTATCCCTCATGTCTTCCTCCACCCTCCTCATCTCACCTTCTGTTTCTCAAACCCCCCCCCCATTTTCCCAATTTGCTCTGGAGATCTTGTCCCTTTCGGCTTCTCCAGGAGAACATGTTGTCTCTCTTAGGATTCTCCTTATTTCCTAGCTTTTCTGGAGGTTGTGGTTGTAGGCTGGTAATCCTTAACTCTATGTAAAATATCCATATATGAGTTAGTATATACCATGTTTGTCTTTTTGTGACTGGGTAACCTCACTCAGGATGGTTTATTCTAGCTCTATCCATTTGCCTGCAGACTTCAAGATTCCATTTTTATCATTGTTTTCAGCTGAGTAATACACAATTGTGTAAATGTACCACCTTTTCTTTATCCATTCCAAGTTTTAATTGGATTGTTTGGTGTCTTGGTGACTACCTTCTTGAGTGCTATATATATTTTGGAAATAGGCCCTCTGTCGGATGTGGGGTTGGTGAAGATTTTTTTCCCATTCTGTGCGCTATCATTTTGTCTTGATGACAGTGTCCCTTGCTTTACTGAAGCTTCTCAGTTTCAGGAGGCTGCATTTATTAATTGTCAATTTCAGTGTCTTTACTAATAGTGTTATGTTCAGGAAGCAGTCTCCTGTACCAATTCGCTCACCATACCTCCCACTTCCTCTTCTAAGAGGTTTAGTGTGGCTGGATTTATGTTGAGGTCTTTTATCCATTTGGACTTAATTTTGTACATGGGAATAGATTAGGGTATATCTGGAGAATTCTACATGTCTGCATCCAGTTTTGCCAGCAACATTTCTTGAAAATATTTTCTTTTTTCCATTGTATAATTTTAGCATCTTTGTCAAAAATTAGGTGATCTTAAGTATGTGGATTAACATCGGGGATTTAAATTCCATTATTTTGGACTACATATGTGATTTTTGTGGCAATACCAAGTTGTTTTCATTACTATAGCTCTATAGTAGATATTGAAATCCAGGATGGTGATGCCTCAGGAGGGTACTGTATTGTACAGGGTTGTTTTGGCTGTCCTGCACTTTTTGTTTTTCCATATAAAGTTAAGTATTATTCTTTCAAGGTCTGTGAAGAATTGTTCTGGGATTTTTATGGGGATTGCACTGAATCTGTTTTCGGCTATGTTCATAGCAGTACTATTTTTAGTAGCCAGAACCTCAAAGCTGCCTAGGTGCCCTCCAATCGAAGAATGGATAAAGAAAATATGGTACATTTACACAATGGAATACTACTCAGGGGAACAAAAACAACCAATGAAATCTTGAGTTTCACAGGCAAATGGATGGAACTAGAAGAAAACATCCTGAGTGAGGTAACCCAGTAACAGAAAGACAAACATGGTATGTACTCATTCATATATGGATATTAGACAGCAAAGGATTACCAGCCTACAATCCACACCTCCAAAGTAGCTAAGAAACTAGGAAGACCCTAAGGAAGACATTCATGGTCCTCCCTAGAAGTGAAAAGGGATAATATCTCCTGAGAAAATTGGGACCATGGGGATAAGAGTTGAGAAAGAGTTAGGAGAGAGATAAGGGGATAAGAAGACCTGGGAGGAGGACATGAGGGAGCAGAAAGATTGAGTCAGGGGAACAATAGAGGAAAGAAAGAAAAGCAACACATCAATAGAGGGAGTCATTATAGATTTAAAGAGAAATCTGGCACTAGGGAAATGTCCAGAGATTTACAAGGATGACCCCGGTTATAGAGAGGGAAGATTGATTAGTAAAGGGATCAAGTCCAGGATGGGAAAACCCACAAAAGCAGATGACCTGAGCAACTGGGAACTCATGGACCCCAGAAAGATAGCGGGGAAACTAGCATAGAACTGATTCAGGCCCACTGCAAGTGGTGACAGTTAGGAGACCTGAGCAGTCTATGGGGCCTCTGGCTGTGGAACCAGTATTTATCCCTAATGCAGGAGTGGACTTTGGGAGACCATTCTCCCATAGAGGAATACTCTTTCAGCCTAGATATATTGGGGAGGCCCTAGGCCCTGCCCCAAATGATGTGACAGTCTTTTTATGGTTCCCCATGGAAGGCCTCATTCTCACTCTATGCCTGAGCCTCCTAAGTGATACTCTTAGGGCTGTGAGCCTCAATCCAAGGGATGATCACACATAGTTGTATAGTCTACTCATATCTCATATTTTTTAGTTATTTTCAATGAATTGTAGCTTTCTAGTAATGGAATTCTGCCATGTAATTTATTAGGATACCATTGTCCAAAGTTCTTTTCCAGTCCCCCTTCATTCCTGTCACATTACATACAAAGTCACCCAGTTCTTTTGTTACTTTTGCAGTTTGAGTCTTCTCCTTTCTTTTTGGCCTATCTTATTCAAATTTAATTTGTCTTGTTGACTTACAAAGAAACTTCTTTTCTATTGATTTTTCAGATTTCTTTTTTTCCATTATTTCTCATGCTATGATTCATTTTCCTTTGTGTTCACTTCATACTCACTATTTTCTCACTTCACAGGATGGATGATGAGTCATTAACTAGAGAACTTTCTTTTCATTTTAATAATCATTTGTATTTCAAATTTTCCGTGTGTGTATAATATGAGTTGTAGTATCTACATTCTCTCTATATTCTCATCTATGTCAAAGAATTTACTGATTATCCTGGTGACTACTTATTTTACACATTCGTGAGCTAGTTGTGCATTTTTATTTATTTCTTCTCATGTGTCTCCACTCTATAATATTTATTTTTCTCTTAGTGGGAAAATGCTTGACAGAAGCAGCTTAAAAGGAGAATTAATTTGGGGGCATTGTGTGTGAGAGTTTATATAGTGCATCACTTCAGCAAATACAGAGGTGTAGCAACTCCTGGTTGCATCAGCTAGAAGGTAATGCTGCTGCTTACACCATGTCAGCATCAGAAAGCATTCTAGACCTTCAGCCAAGCCATAATGTAACATTGAATGTTTAAGTATGGACATTCACTACTCTGTTAGAGTAGTGTGTACTCTGTACTTTTGTCCTCACAGACATGCCTACATATGTATTGCCTGGGTTATTCTAAATCCAGGGAAATTGAAATTAACCTTGCATTATGTAAGCTAGTGACTCAGAAACACCTATGGTCATTAGCATTCCTGTTAAGGTTGACCACTCCCACTTGCTTTACCCTAGGAACTTTCTTGATTTTAAAATTGCTCAAATGTTCTTTTGAGTGTTTTACCCTTTTCTTATGTGAAAATTGAATTATGCACCACAACGACCAGGTTGAAGACACATTCTTAATAGAGAATGAAGGGGATATTATGGGACTGATTAACAATGGAAAGCTACAATAGTCTGTGTACTAAAGTTGATGAATTAAATATAGTTTATGTAAGGATGGAAAATTCCTCCAAGCATAGCAATCAACAACCATGCAAACTAGGTATTACTTATTTAAAATAAAAAATATAGGATACTCTCTATTCAATGCACATTATATTGGATATATTAATCATAAAATAACTAATAATTTATCAATTAAATACTTAATTTTCTGATGCATAACAATTTTTAGGCCTGTAGCATTAAAAATCTTTATCTAAAAAATTGTTTGGAACTCCATTCCATTGTTTCAAAATGACACAAATCTAATCAAAATTATGAAATATTTAAAAGTAGAAATAAGAATAATATTTCCTTCTAACTCCTCCCCTTGCCCCATGCTCCCAATTAGCTCAGGAAGAGGGGAGAGGAGGACATGAGGGAGCAGGAAGATTGAGTCAGGGAAAGAATAGAGGAGAGCAAGAAAGGATATACCATAATGGAGGGAACCAATATAGGTTTAAAGAGAAATATGGAACTAGGAAAATGTCGAGAGATTACAAGATTGACCCCTACCAACAATCAAAACAATATTGAAATAGCTACGTAAATGCCCTTCCCCAATAATGAGATTGATGAATGTCTTATATGCCTTCTTAGAGCCCTCATCCAGTAGCTGATGGAGGTAGAAGCAGACATCCAAAGCTAAACACAGAGCCAAGCTCCTGTAATACAGTAGCAGCGAGGGAGGAATGATGAGCAAAAGGGTCACGATCAGGCTGGAAAAACCCACAGTAACAGCTGACCTGAACAAGAGGTTGCTCATGGAAACCAGACTGATAGCTGGGAAACCAGCAGAGGACTGATCCAAACCCCCTGAATGTGGGTGTCCATTAGGAGGCCTGTGCAATCTATGGGGTCTCTGGTAGTGGATCAGTATTTACTGATCTATTATATGAATGGAATTTGGAAGCCCACTCCACATAGAGGGATACTTTTTCAGCCTAGACACATGGGGGAGGTCCTAGACACTGCTCCAAATGATATTATAGACATTGCAGCTCCCCCATGCTAGGCTCACCCTCCCTAGGGAGCAGAAAGGGGATGTTATAAGGGGGTCAGTGGGGGGGCAATATAGGAGGGAAGGGAGAGGGAACTTGGATTGACTTGTAAAACGAGCTTATTTCTAATTTAAATAAAAAATCACCAAAATATTTATGTATGCATATATCTGTAATGTGTTTTCTCATTTGTCATACACTCATATCTCTCTTTAAACACTCAATATATATTAAAAATATTCAAAAAAGAAAAATATTTCCAGTAACTAAATGTAAAATTCTTAACATTTGTTCTTAGGGCTATTTTACATCTATGTCTATATCCACACCTATATCATCTTTATCTATGCATATATTACTAAAAGATGACCTTACTCTTAAGCTTCTTTATTGCATCATATTGGATTTGTCACTTGTGTTTTGTGTTTTCAACATCTTTTATTGTCATTTAATTGTTTCCATTTTTGAGATATTTAAATTATCTCCAATTTTTTGTTATTAGACTTCTTGGAAACATATTTTGCTCATTTCTGTTATTGCATACATTTTACAATTAAATCCTTGTAAATTAAATGCTACTCTGGGGTTATTAATAGGAATAATAAACAATATACAAAACCCACATTTCCTAATATTAAATGATTTTTCAAGTACTTGTGCCTCACCAACATTCATAGCCACATCACTTAACAATTCGTGAAGCTATAAAATTTCATAATTGAATGCCCATGTTTGTGCATGTGTGAATAACATCGAGTGTGTGTATTCATTCCATAATATGAATGTGGAGGTCTAATAACAACTTTATAGAGTTAGTTATCACTATGTTTGTGAGTTTCAGAACTTAACTCAGTTTTCCTGACTTATTGAATAAGGACCATTATTTTCTGAGCCATATCACAGATCCAAAATAGGTGCTGATTTTAAATTTAGCAGTTTACAATCACATCTTTGATATCTCTGTATCAATAAGAGTCTGAGGGATAAAGAGGTATCTGATTTTTTTTATTAAATGCTTTTATTGCTCTCCTATTCTTGAAAAGTATTGAAACAAACATGTTTATCATAGTGTTCTTGATTCAATTGCAATGTAAAGCTATCTGTTTCTACAGGAATCCAAATACATACACCCAAGACTTGCAGTACTTTATTTGAACTGTCAATTCAAAGGTAAAGACTTAGATTGAAGACTTAGACCATACAAATCTGATTGGTTGAGAATCAATATTCTTGAAAGCAAAACTGTCTTGAAATTAGTACTGGCTTGAATGTTGGATTATGGAATATTATATGCAAAGGGATATTTTGAGGGCAGGTCTGACACAAAATACAGTAATAATTTTGGTTTCATCTCAAATTCATAAACATCCTCTGAAAGTAATTTTATACAATGCTTCAGTGCACCTGTGTCCTGACTGTAACTCAACATATGAGGTCAGAAGATAATTGGACTCTTCTGCTAACATGTTCATGACCAAAGTATCTGAAATTTGCAGAAACTTGAATTTCAGTTGTCCATGTAAAAAATACTATTTATTACTATACAAAGATTTATAATAGCACAGCATTATTATGTTATTAAGTTAAAATAATATTTTGATAGAGAACACAGGAATATTTTCCATGTATAGAGGTCCTTCTAAGTCAAATATAGATGTTAGAGAACATGGGATATGTGCAATTTGTAAAATGCTTTCCAAAGTATATAATCAAAAATAATAAGACAAGGAGCTTGATGAAAGCCTCCTGGATTTAGCCTAAGATTTGCAACTTGGGCTTATTAGTGCAATATTGCACTAATATACCCAGATTTTGCTTCTAAGGAGAGCAAAGACTGATGATCTTTCTGCTGCAGATCCATATTTATACACAGGAAATTAATTTCCATACTTAGGGAGGCTGTGCATCAAAGACTTTTATTGCCCAAAGTATTTCTTTTGAGAGTTCGGTCCTTGGCTTGTAGCACCATCTTTTCTCTGTAACTCTATGTGGTTCTTTGTTTGCATACATCTGTGTTTCAGTCTGTTCTCATAAACAGATAGATCATATTCTCTGGGGCCCAGTAATATACCATATACTTTATCACAAGTAATCCTTTAAAGGCTCTGTCTGTGAGTGTTGCCATACTCTTTAGAACTAATTTCAACAAATCAGTGTAAGAATTTTGAGAAACATAATTTAAGGTATGATTCTGGGAGAAAAACTTAGAACTACTACTATGGTAAACCAACATAATCATTACCTATACTATAAATATTTATCCTTATACTCACTGTAGTCTTCACCCTTCATCAAGGGAATTTCCTTTTGCAACAACAACAACAACAAAAAAACCCATTACAGAAAAACCACAGCTCATCCTAATGCATAGTGTGAGAGTTCAGTCCCAGTAGACAAATTTACAATAAAATTCCCTCACCTAGGACTGAGGGAACATTGTAGAAGAGGGAATGGAAGACTTGAAGAGCCAGAAGAACAGGGGGTTTGCTGTTAGACTGTGCCATTTAGAAATGTCAGAAGCAAAATTCATAATATTAGACTTAAAATAACAGTTTAAATGTGAAATGTCTTTCCATAAATAGCCTGGTTGCTGTAGTAAGATAAACGTCTTCACTCCTAGTATCATCCCCAATCTGCTTTGTTTGGTACATAGCTATACTATATGTGTTTAGTTATTTTATTTGCCATTGATACTTCCTCTTCTAAAGTTGTAGACTAGAATAATTATTGAGTTTTTAATATATTCTGCAATTATCTCAGATTTTCACGAGCTATTAAAGGGTGTTCATTTTTAAATAATTAAATTTCCTCAGATGTTATATGAAATTTAAATGAACTGCTTACCTAATGCCGAATTCCATTAACATATTAATTTACTTAATATATTTATTGCTTATATCAGAGAACCAGAGTCTCAGATAGCCAAGGTTGGCCTCAAACTTACTTTTAAGTCCAGGATAATCTAGAACTTGTGATCACCCCACCTCTACCTCTCCATGCCTAGACTGCAAACAGGCATGAGCAATCCAATTTTATGAATTGCTAGGAATGGAACACAAAGTTGTATGCATACCAGGCTATGATTCTGCCAATTAAGCTACTTCCTCAAACTCTCATCTAAATACAGTGCAAAATTTATTTTTGCACCAGGTGGGCCAGCAGGAGATGCTGAATTACTGTGAGGCTGAGATATCATATAGAATATTGGAAACCTAGGAGGTAGAGTGAAAATAAGGATGGCAAACAAACCTCAAGTTCTGACAGTGCTGAGTGAGTCATCATCTCCAAACTTCTTTATTTTGGTACATAGACCAAATATTTGCATTAATATATTTGTATTATATTCTGTTCCAGGATACCCTGCTGCATTGTGTCTCCCATAATTCTTCACTGTAGTGTCAGAAGTAACTTCTGTGTTCTTATAAAATCATTTCCCTCATAGTTAGTACTCCTTGGGCAGAAAGGTCTGATTACCATGCAAAATCTCTAGTAATAAATTCAATTTCTAGTCTTTCCTGCCCAAGACACTGGACTCATTTACCTGTCTAAAATTATACATTATACCAGATGCCAATCATATCTTTGTAGGTATCTTGCCTTTCTTGTTGTCTGTATATTTTAATTCCTTTTACCCACCTGAGAAATTGGCTCTCAAGCAGAATTTTATATTTTACTCTTGCTAAAGATATGAAGAATATCCTGTTCTGAAGTATATGTATTTGTATGATAGGACACTTGGTCCATTTTCTGCCAACTGCTTTCCTGGTCATCTGCAGCATTCTGAAAAGTGCTTTCAGTGTGAGATACTGATGGTTTGAATGTGGAAATGCATCTACTCCAATATCCACTAAGAGTTGAGTTGGCAAATAAATCATCCTTACTTTATAACATTTTATTTCAGATTTTTCTGAGGTTTTTTTGTTTTCCAGAAATGTTTTTTGTATAAAATTTAAAATAATTGATGTAGTATGCTTGTAATAATTATAGGGGGTAATGTTTTGTTTCTCTTGTCTTCCAAAACAAAAAGCATTTCTATGGCTATGATCCATACCAACAAAAATGGCAAACTTAACATGTAACAACTCATTCTACTGTGTACTTTTAGTGTAATTGTAGACATCTCTCAGAATTTGTATAATGAACTTATAAGACAGTTCATCTTATTAATACTGTTGTTAATTTCATGTTAAAGAGGGAAGAACAGAGAAACCAAGTTTTTCATAAGTGTATGAATGATAAATGGTGATGGGTGATATTCCCTAACGTGGTGTTATATACCTGGATACAGCATTATATCATCTCTATAAAGGTTTATAATCTAACCTTATTGTCTAATTTTCTGTTGATATTTCAAATGCTTCTGAGACATTACCATATCATTTAAAAGAAAGTTGATTTTTCTCAAGAAATGATTTTCCAATACTAGCATTAAAGAATAAGTTCTGTATCTCATGCTGTAAACATTGTCTTGGTATCAAGATATTGAGTGATGTTGGACATGGACAAGGCAAGATCATCCCCATGCTTCCTGTTCATGAGGAGACCTAGTCTATCTGTAGCAAAGGGCCAGGGCAATCCTTCTGTACTATTAGATCTAAAAACAAAAGCAAACCAAACAAAGTAAAACAAAAAGGCTAGCAACTTGAAGATCTAAAATTGGCTTACTATTTCAGAGGATTCTAGAAGTCAATGGATAAAATGGGATCGAGGAAAAGTGAAGATACGTGGAATCCAGCTAGAGTATGACCCGTTAGTATGATCATGTCCATTTAATCAAAGACACTCAATGTATACCTTAACAACCGAGTGATAGACAGTCAAGTGCACATGCACCCTTAAGTCCATCAAAGGTTGTTCGTTCTTTTTTCTTTGCTGTTGTTTTCAAAAACATTAACAGAAGACTTGATTCCTACAAATCATAAATTCCTTAGTAGTCAGAAAAACAAAATCTTTTGCTTCTAAATACATTCTCAGAATTAAAAAAGAGACAGTTATCATTTTTGGGTTATGATTATATGCTTACAAATATTTATATGACAAGCATATTTTGTTTTTAAGTACGGACCTGTTAAGCTTTATCACATATGCATGCAAATTTTTGTTGTAGCATATGCATGTGTGAACAAGTGTTTGTGTTCATATGCCGGAAGCTAAAGGAAGATGTCAACCGTCCTTTATCATTCTCTGCCTTATACTGTCGTCTGACAGAATATAGAGACACAGAAACCTAAACTCATCCATCTCTAAGGAAGTATCAGAAGACATTTGCTCTTATTATTTTTTATTGCAGATTCTTCTTGTAAATAATAGTTTTTGTGCTCAATCTTATTGTCTAACTCTAAACCATCATATCTCAAAGATTTGCACTTCCAACTACAAAATGTTCTTTTTAAAGATATTAGTAGCTTGAAATGAAAGATCATGGATTACCCATCATATTTTATTTTGAATACTAATTTAGAAATTATTTTAAATATGGAGTTACCGTGGCAATGACTTATGTTTTAAAGGAAGAAATATTAAGTGTATTTTTAAATGATATTTTTGACTAATTAAAAATAAAATGAAATTGTAGGTTAGTGGGTTAAGGAAACTAGGCATGGATCACAAAGAGAAGTGTCACATGCTTTTACTTTATAGGCAGAAAGTACAATGAAAATGAGAAATAGAAATGGAAAAGCAGGAAGCTCAGAGGAGATATGAGAATGTAACAGAGGAGTGAATATGATCAAAGTACATTGTGTCACATAAAAATATTACAACTAAATCTTTTACTTTCCATATTCAATGTGTCCTAATAATAGAAGACTACAAATATTTTGTTAACTGCAATTTATAGGAATATAATATAGCATAGTAAAATGGGCTTTGAATATGAAACAAAGTTTTACAGATTTCTCCTGTGATTAGCAGGAAGTGACCAGCTTCATCTCTTTTGATTAATTTCAGCTTAAAGTCTATATTGTTAGATATTAAGATTGCTGTCTTTGCTTGTTTCTTGGGTCCATTTGATTGGGAAATCTTTTCCCAACCTTTATTCTGAGGTACCATCTGTCTTCGAAGGTGAGGTGTGTTTCTTGTATTCAGCAGAAGGATGGATTCTGTCTTTGCATCCATTCTGCTAATCTGTGTATTTTTATAGGCTACTTAAGATCGTTAATATTGAGGGATGTTAATGACCATTGATTGTTCATTCTTCTTTATTTTCGATATGTTGGTGGTGGTGGAAATGTGTGTGGATTTCCACCCCATTTTTCTTTTGGCTGTTGGTAAAGTGGGATTATATATTGCCTATGTTTTCTTGGTTGTAGTTCATTTCATTAGGTTGGAGTTGCCTTTCCAACACTTTCTGTAAGGCTGGATTGGTGGATATGTATTGTTTAAATCTGGTATTGTCATGGAATATCTTGTTTTCTTCTTCTAAATTGATTGAAAGCTTTGCTGGGTATAGTAGTCTGGGTAGGCATCTGTGGTCTCTTAATGTAGGGAGGGTATCCATGACCTTCTGACTTTCAGAGTTTCCATGGAAAAGTCAGGTGTAATTCTGATAGGTTTACCTTTATATGTTACTTGACCTTTTTCTTTGCTGCCCTTAATATTACTTTATTCTGTATATTTGAGGTTTTTATTATTGTGTGGCTAGGAGACCTTTTTTTGTGGCCCAGTCTATTTGGTGTTCTGTTGTCTTCTTGTACCTTCATTGGTATGTCTTTTTTATGATTGGGAAAGTTTTCTTCTACGATTTTGTTGAATATGTTTTCTGCACCTTTGAGCTGGGTTTCTTCACCTTCTTCTATACCTATTATTCTTAGGTTTGGTCTTTTCACGGTATACCATAGTTCTTGGATATTTTGTGTTAGGGATTTGTTGGATTTAAGGTTTTCTTTGGTCGATGAGTCTATTTCTCCTAGTGTATCTTCAACACTTGCAATTCTCTCTTTCATCTCTTGTATTCTGTTGGTTATGCTTACATCTGTAGTTCCTGATCATTTACTCAGGTTTTCTATTTCCAGCATTCTCTCAGTTTTTGTTTTCTTTATTGTCTCATTTTCAGTTTCCAGGTCTTGAACTGCCTAAATTGTTTATTTCAGCTGTTTTATTGTATTTTCTTGGCTTTTCTTAAGAGATTGGTTGATTTCTAGTAATTTTTTGGTCTTTTTCTTCCATTTCTTTAAGGGTTTTTCTCATATCCTCTTTGAGGCCCCTTATCATTTTCATGAAATTTTCTTAATGTCATTCTCTACCAAGTCTTCTGCGTTGTGATGCTCAGGTCTTGTTGGTATAGGGCCCCTAGACGCTGCTGGTGTCATATTGGCTTTTCTGTTGTTTAATATGTTTTTATATTGTCTTCTTCCCATTGAGTCTTCTGGTGGGTGTAGAAGGAATCTCTTCCTCTCATGGTAGCTACAGGACCAAGGTTCCATCCCAATAGGTAGAAACAGAGCCAATACTCAGATGTCTCTCTTCCTAGTCCATTGGATGGAGGCAGGACTGGTATGGGGCTTTGTCAGTCTCTGCAAGTTATGGATCTGCTGAATTGGGGTCCACTACCATGAGCAAGCAGTCCCCTGACCTCAGGAGTCCTTGAGAAGGGAAGAGGACCCAGGCCAGAAGCAAGCCCAAGCTTACCTATTCTCATGGATGGAGGTGGGATTGGTACTGGGGCCTTGACACTCTTTGGGTGGGCTGGATTCCTCAGAATGGGATCTGCTGTTAGCATTCCCTGGCCTCTCAATCAAAGCTTTAGTGTGTAGAAACATCTGCAAACATGAAATGTTAATATGAGTTTTACACACACACACACACACACACACACACACACACATATATATATATATATATATATATATATATATATGGAGAGAGAGAGAGAGAGAGAGAGAGAGAGAGAGAGAAGAAAAATCAAAACAACTTAGCCACTTTTAAGTGAGACAAAGGAGATTCCAGTGTTAAGCAATAACATTACAAGTTTTTTCCTTATGGCTCTAGATCAGTTGAACACACACACTTACTGTCAAAGTTTAAGATTTCTAGTGTATGTAATTAAGCTAAGTTAATAGGAAAAGATACATATTGATTGGTAATTAAAAGCTCCAAATTCCTTCATTATACAAAAGCTTGTCTCTTGAACAGATATATAAATTTACAATGTTATATGTATAATGGAGTAAGAATCTGTATAACACAAAAAGGGCACAAATTTTTGACTTCTTGTACATTCATCTGCTTTTCTGTAATTAAAATCCAGGCAAATGAAACCTAATTTTTAATACTAAGACCATGGTTGATAATTAACTCATGTAATTATATTAATTCATTTAAAAATATTCTACTAGATTGTTGCATTGACTAGCTGAAGCAATTTCAGCCGTAAGTTATTATTGAGTATTCATATGTATTAATTACTTTTCTCCTTGCTGTGAGAAAATGCTCACAAAAGCAACTTAGAAATGAAGCATTTATTCTGCATCACAATTCAAGGGTACTCTCTCTCATGGTGGGGAAAAAACAGTCTGCAAGTGAATAATAAAATTTCAATTGGCAGACAGTGAGGTCTGTGATATCATTCTAACCTTAAACTCAGGAAATGTGGGATCATGTCACACACTGTCTTGAAATTTATAAGTTTCAATGGGCTGCTCTGACTTCAATATTATGTACTTATTAAGCAACTGTATATCAGATATGAGATATTGAGATTATTTTTTAATAATAAGGCTGTATATGTATTAGAAAGTGAGTACGAAGCCGAGCCCTCTATCATACTTCCTTGCTTGCTGCTATAATAATTTACCCATCAAAAGCAAACTCAGGGAAGGAGAGGTTTATTTCAACTTACAGTGTAAAGAAATACACTTCCTCTAGGTGAGGAAATGGCAGTTCAGGAGCTTGATTGTGTCTGTCAGGAAGCTGAGGGCTAATGTCAGTGTGTGTTCACTTTGTCCTCTTCATTCATTCTCAGGTTCCAGCCCATGGACTTCTACTGTCCAGAGAGGACAAGTCTTCTTACTTCAATTCATGTGATCTGGAGAAGTCCTCAGAGGCATTTCCAGATGCTTGTCTCCTTGTGATGTCAGATCCTATCAAATAGACAATCCATACTCACATTAACAATCTATTAACTACAAATGCAATTTCATTGTGGCTAAATATATGAAACTAGAACTCACTTGTCAGATTAAGTTGGCTTGTGTAGCACTTCTGTGAAATGGGGCTCCATTTGTAGTCCTCAGCTGCAAGGAAAATGTAATAAAACTCAACACTACTGGCTTAATTTCACAGAATTCTCTCAATTGTGTAAAATGCAAATATTTTCTAGGATATTTTTTGTCCATTAAGTATATTATTTTTAGCATGAATTTTAATGATTGTAGGAGAAAAATTAATAATGATTACGTTTAACTTAGCAACAAGGGTAAGGTTGAGGAATGTAGTTTAGAGCATGAATATCTGGAACCAAGGTCAGATTGCTCCTACGTCTTGATTATCCCCAAAGTTGAATTGTTCTTAGAAAAAACAAAATCATCACATATTTTCTTTCAGTTTTTCCTATTTTCCTATTTTCAGTTTTAAAATTCTAGAATTTCAAGGTTTGTTTAACTTTCATTATTTTTTTTTGTGGGGGTGTGTTCCCAGCTCTCTGGAGGCAGATTCAGGTGGATGTCTGTGAGTTTAAGGCCAGCTTGGTCTACAAAATGAGACAACCTCCAAAGCAATACAGAGAAACCCTGTCTTGAAAAACCAAAAAAAATTCTAGGAATCTTTGATTTCATTTTTTATTTCTCTCTGACCCAGAAATGGTTCAATTGCACATTATTCAATTTCCATGAGTTTGTAGGATTTCTGCAATTTGTGTTGTTGTTGAATTCTAACTTTAAAGCATGGTGGTCTGATGAGATACACGTTTTTTTTTTTTTTCACTTTTTTGTATCTGTGTAGGTTTGGTATGTTGCCTAGTAGGTGGTCAATTTTAGAGAAGGTTCCATGTGGCGCTGAGAAGAATGTATATTCTTTTGTGTTTGAATGGAATGTTATATAGATATCTGTTAAACCCAATTGGGTCATAACATCTGTTAGGTCTTTTGTTTCTTTGTTAAGTTTCTGTCTGGTGGTCTTATTGTGGTGAGAGCTGGGTGGTGAAGTCTCCTACTCTAAGTGTGTGAGGTTTTTTTTTTTTTTACTTTTTTTTTTCTGGATATTTTTTTTATTAAATTATTAATATTTTCACATGTACTTTCCCTCTCCCTCTCCCTCCCCCACCCCATTCCTTCTCCCCCACCTCCAACCTACCCCCCACCCCATCCACCCGCCTGTCTTTTTGTGTCAGTCCACTATAATCATGGAACTGCTCCAAACCAGGTTTGGAGCAACTACTTTTTAAAAATTAGCTAAAATTTGACTCAATTTGATAGCATATAGAATGACTCATGATAGAAATTTCTAGGAATGTCAGTGAAGATGTACCTAGTCTAGGTTAATTTTGTTGCATTCATATGATTTGCCTATTCTAAGCAGCAGTGGTCGACAGGTTGGATCTCAGACTGAATAAAAGTAAGGACAAAACAGAGACTTCTACTGTCACTTTTTTCTGTTGCTGTGAAAAATAAAAATAAACAAACAAACCCAAGGAAAATGACTTATTTAGTACTTTTCTCTGAGGTGACTCACATCAAGGTAAATCCATATACTTGAAAACATTTAAAAATAATTGATTGACCTAACACTCATCTCCCAAAATTTTTACCATCTAGATATTTATTATCAATACTCTCTTACGTCTATTAGAGAATATAGCAGTAAAAGTCAGTAGCTTCTTGACTTCTATTGATCAAATCAATTTTGGTATCCTCTGTATATAAGCCCAGACTTTCTTGATGTATTTGTGTCTCCTTCATCAACACTCCTAGTCAGAATAAAACATCATCACATATAAGGCTGTTAAGTTGTAAATGACACTCCTCCATGGCATGATATTAATATACAGAGAGAATGGTGGATTCAAGTTCTCAAAGATTTTACTGGTTTTGGAGTTGGAAAAATGTGGAACATTATCAGAAAATCAAAAGCTATAACTTTGATTACCAGACACTGAAACAAAATTTCAAGTGCAAAAATAAAAATGCTTGACCTTTTTTTTCTGATTTCCAAGAACCTCTTCAAGCAACCATATTTCTGGAAGAAAGATTGACTTAGCAATAAAATGACTGCTTCAGATTTCATTTCTCATGTTATATACTTTACATTTATGATTAATTTCAACCAATACTTTTAGGAGTTTTATGTTATTTATAGTATAGATAGTAAGACAGCAGAAAACGTAATAACAGACTGAAAAAAAAACAACTGATTCTATCAGGTGCACAAATGTTAATAACTCAAGCAATTAGCTTTCAAAGGGATATCACATGAGCTCAAGTTAGTTAATTAGAGATTGGACATTTTGCTCAATCTGTGTGGTTCATGACTGATTCAAGAATATAGATTTTAGTGTGTTGTTTTGTCAAATTAACTATAGATACTATGTAATATTTTAAGATACCTGTATTAAAAATAATGCTAGATGGATTCCCCTTGAATCCAGAGAAAGGTCACAAAATGAGTTTCTGAAATGAATAACGGTAAGAAACTGGAGCTAGAGGAGTTTGTGCACAGTGAGCAATACAGACATGGGAATTCAGGTGTTATCATATTGCACAGTGGAGAAAAATTGTATTGATCTTATGGAGGTAGAGAATCGAGCAAAGATCTGTAGAAGTATGGAATGAAAAGCAAAAGGAATGGTAAAGATTTCATGATGGGAAGCAATATATAGTGAAGTGGAAAATATGGTGGGGTTTTAACTAGAGTTCAGTGCAATGAATTGCCTTTCTGTAACACTAGAAATATAAGTTTTAATGTTACAAGCACAACTGACTTATGGCATCTGACAGGATGGAACTGATAATTACCTTGAACTAATCATTGCACAGTTTGTATACCTATCAATTTATGACATTGATTCTTGTTAACAGAAGCAACTATTGTATGTTAATTAAAATACGAGGAACTAACATTCAATATTTCCATAAATTACTAATGTTAGTATCAATAGGCCAACATATAAGTGGAGCTGAGTACAAACAGAGATTTCAATAAGGGGAAATTAGCTCTAGCAGTGTTAATTACCTTGACTTAAACATTACCCTGGTTGACTCTGCATGGGAGGTCTCACCCTCTGGAAGGAGTGGATGGTAGGGTGAGGAAATTGTGTGGGGACAGGGAATTAGGATTGTTATGTAAAGTAAGACTGTTCTAAAATTTTAAATAATCACCCTGAGCTGCAGAATAGGAGTGTTTACTTAATCAAATAAGTGTGAGTTAAAATGCTTGCTGTCCATTTGAGACAAATAACATTCAGCAGTTAAGTCAAACCAGTTCTGTGCAAGAATTTGGTGTAAAAGACACATGTGCACAGATGATGTTAGTAATAGACTATGCTTTTCCCTGGATTGTGAAGATTCAATGTCATAGTGGTTCCAATATTGAATGTTTTCAAAGTTTCAATTTCATGATTGATGTGAGATAAATATAGAGAAAATGGGATGTCTCATTGAGGAAAGAGTTGGAGGCAATCTACATGATTACTGACTACAGAACAGAAACCAAGCTCAGCATTACGGAGATAGATGTTGGAGAAGCACCAAAAAAAATGAATGAGTGCAAACACTATATGAAAGCATGGGCATGTCTTTTACAAAGTAATAAAAATAATACATAAGATGAAGAGGGAGTTTATAATACAACAGTCTTCACATAAATTTAGACAACAAAAGTGAAGAGTTTTATTAGATTTAGGAATATCCAGTGGAATTATTATTAAGGATGAGTTGGGAATTTAAGACGAGGAAAATCGATCAATTAAACATTGGCATTTCAACTCCCATCCCTTCCTTGGAGCTTCCTGGGTCCACTCTATGTATAGTGGGCCTGCCCCAGAAGGACGGACTGCCTGGAATCTGGCCAAACCTCAGTCATACCCTCCACAATGCAGGAGATAAGAGGAGAGAGAGAGACTGCACGTGAACCCACTTAAAGAAGGGATGGGAAGAGGACAGTATAAGAAAACATTCAACATCAGAAGCACCAATATGAAACCACCGGAATCTAGACCAGTAATACCTGAACATCCTAACATGATGAAGCAGAAGAGAAGGACATCAAAAAAATTTATGAAGAAGATAGAAGCTCTCAAAGAGGAAATGTGAAAATTGCTTAAAGAAATGGAGGAAAAGAAAACAAAATCAATTAAAGAAATAAACAACTCATAAAGAATACAAAGAAAGTGAAGAAAAAACAACAAAACAAGGGAAGGAAACAATTCAAAAAGCTCAAGGCTTGAAAGTTGAAATAGAAACAATAAACAAAAGACAGAATGAGGGAAGGCTGGAAATAGAAAAGATGGAGAAATGATTAAGAACTACAGATTTAAGTAAAACCAATAGAATACAAGAGATGGAAGAGAGAAACTCAGGTGTTGCAGACTCACTAGAGGAAATACAGTCATCTGTCAAAGAAAATCTCAAGTCCAACAAATCCCTAACACAAAACATACAGGAAATATAGGACACAGTGAAAAAGCTAAACCTAAGAATAATTGGTAGAGAAGGTGAGGAAATACAACTCAAGAATACAGAAAACATATTCAACAGAATCATAGAAGAAAAATTCCCCAATCTAAAGAAGGATATGACTATGAAAGCACAAGAAGCTTAAAGAATACCAAATAGGTTGGATCACAAGTAGAATTCCACTTGCCACATAATAATCAAGACACCAACATACAGAATAAAGAAAAAGTATTAATATCAGAAAAGGAAAATGTCAGTAACATATAAAGGGAGACCAATCAGAATTACAACTGACTGACGTCTCAATGGAAACTCTAAAAACCAGAAGGTCATGAATAGATGTTTCACAAACGCTGAGGGAACATGGATGCCAGCCCAGACTACTATAAGTAGAAAATCTTTCAATCACATAAGATGGAGAAAGAAAGATATTCCATGACAAAACATGATTTAAAGACTACATATCCACAAATCCAGTCCTACAGAAAGCATTGGAAGATAACTACATTCACAAAAACATAGGAAATACATAATCCCCCTTTACCAAAAACCAAAAGAATAAAGGGGGGAAATCCACACACAATACCCTCATCACCAACAAATCTAAAAACAATAACAATTAACAATAGATGGTCAATAATATCCCTCAATGTCAGTGGTCTCAACTTGTATATATAAAAATACACAGGCTAACAATTGATAAGACGACAGAATTCATTCTTCTGCTGCATACAAGAAACATATCTCAGCATCTGAGATAGACATTACCTCAGTGTAAAGGGTTGGGAAAAGGGTTTATACTCAAATTGACCCAAGAAACAAGCTGGTGTATCAATCTTAATATCTAACAAATTAGACTTCAAAGTAAAATCAATCAAAAGAGATAAGGAGGTCATTTCACTTTCATCACAGGAAAATACATTGTGATTAATTCTCAATTCTGAACACCTATGCCACAATTACAAAGGCAACAACATTCATGAAAGAAACATTACTAAAGTTAAAATAACACATAAAACCTCACACAGTTATAGTGGGAAACTTCAACACCCCATTCTCACAACTAGACAGGACCACCAGACATAAACTTAACAAAGGAACAAGGAAGTAATAGATGGTATCACCCAATTGGGATTTACAGATACCTTTAGAAAATCCCATCCAAACACACAAAAAAACCTAATTCTCAGCACCACATGAAACCTTCTCTAAAATTGAGCCCATACACAGAAACATAGTAAACCTCAGAAGATACAAAAAATTTGGAATAACCCCCTGTATCATATTGTATCACCATGGTTTAAGGATAGCATTCAACAAAACATAAATTGTAGAAACAATACTAACTCGTGGAAATTTAAAAATTGGCAATTACACCATTTCTGGGTGAAGGGCAAAATAAAAAAAGAAATTAAAAATTTCCTAGAATTCAATGAGAATGAAGACACAACACAAACTTATGGGGCACTTTGAAACAAGTGCTGAGAGGAAATTTCACAGCACTAAATGCACACATGAAGATACTGGAGAATAGTCACATTAGAGAATTAACAGCACAATTGAAAAACCCTAGAATAAAAAGAAGCAAACTAACCCTGGAGGAGTAGATGCCAGGAAATAATCAAATAGAGGGCTGAAATCAATAAAGTAGAAACAAAGAAAAAATACAAAGAATCAATGTAACAGAGTTGATTCTTGGAGAAAATCAACAACACATACAAACTTTTTCCAAACTAACAAAAAGGCAGAGAGAGATCATGCTAATGAAAGAAATAAGAAATGAAAAGAGGGACATAACAACAGGCATTGAGGTAATCCAGAGAATCAGTAGGTCATACTTTGAAAACCTGTACTCGACAAAATTCAAAATTTTAACAGAAATGGACAATTTTCTGCAAAGATATCACTTACCAAAACTAAATAAAGAACAGATAAGCAATTTAAATAGGCCTAATGAAATGGTAGCAGTTATCAAAAATTTCCCAACCAAATAAAGCCCAGGGCCACATGGTGTCAGTGCAGAATTCTACCAGAAATCAAAGAAGAGCTATTACCAGTCATCTACAAACTGTTCCACACAATAGAAATTCTTTTTACAAGGCTAGAAATTACCTTCATAACCAAGCTACACAAAGCACAACTAATAAAGAAAACTACAGACCAGTCTCCCTCATGAATATTGATGAGAAAATAATCAATTAATTACTGGCAAATCCAATCCAAGAACACAACAGAAAAATGATCCACCATTATCAAGTATTCTCCATTCCAGGGATGCAGGGATATTTCAACATATGAAAATTTGTCAATGTAATCTACCATATAAAAACCTGTAAAAGAAAAAATCACATGATTATCTCTCTAGATGCTGAAAAACACTATGACAAAATCCAACACCCATTCATGATAAACATCTTGGAGAGATCAGCTAGAACAGGAAGTTACCTAAGCATAATACAGTAAATCAACAGCCAACATCAAATTAAATGGAGAGAAGCTCAATGGAATTCCTCTAAAATCAGGAACAAGAAAAGGCTGTCCAGTCTGTCCATATCTCTTTAATATTCTACTTGAAATTCTAGGTAGAGCATTAGGACATGGGGATCAATGGGATACAAACTTGAAAGGAAGAAGTCAAACTTTCATTACTAGGATAAGATATGATAGTTGACATAAGTGACCAGAAAAACTCTACTAGGGAAATCCTACAACTGATAAACACCTTCCTCAAAGTGGCAGGATACAAGATTAATGCAAAAAAAAATGTATCTGTAGCCCTACTATAAACAGATGGTACATTCATAGAGAAAGACATCAGAAAAACATCACCCTTTACAAATGCAAAAAACTACATAAAATTCCTTGGGGTAAGCCAGGCATTGGTGGTGCATGCCTTTAATCCCAGCACACAAGAGGCAGAAGCAGGCAGATCTATGTGAGTTTCAGGCCAGCCTGGTCTCCAGAGCAAGTGCCAGGATAGGCTCCAAAGCTACACAGAGAAGCCCAGTCTCAAAAAAAAATACCTTGGGGTAATGCTATCCAAAATGTAAAAGAAGTGTACCATAAGAATTTTGAGTCTAAAGAAAGAAATTAAAGAAGATACTAGAAAACGGTGGGATCTCCCATGTTCTTGGATAGGTGGCATGAACATAACAAAACTGTCAATCCTGCCAAAAGCAATATACAGATTCAATGCAATCCCCATCAAAATCCCAACACAATTCCTCACAGATCTTGAAAGAACAATTCTGAACTTTATATGGAAAAACAAAACAACCCTGTACCATAAAGGAACTTCTGGAGGCATCACAATCCCTGACTTCAAGCTCTATTACAGAGCTATAGTCCTGAAAACAGGTTGGTATTGACACAAAAGTAGAAAGGCAGACCAATGGAATAGAGTTGAAAACCCTGATATTAACCCACCTACCTATGATTACCTGATTTTTGACAAAGAAGCTAAATTTATGATGGAATAAAGAAAACATCTTCAACAAATGGTACTGGCATAACTGGATGCTGACATGTAGAAGACTGCAGATATATCCATGTCTATCACCATGCACAAAACTTATGTCCAAATGGACCAAAGATCTTAACTTAAATCCAGACACACTAAAACTGTTAGAAGACAAAGTGGGAAATATCCTTCAATTAATTGCTACAGGAGACTGCTTCCTGAACATTACACCAGTAGCAGAGACACTGAGATTAACAATTGATAAATGGGACCTCCTGAAACTGAGAGTCTTCAGTAAGGGTAAGGACAAATTCAGTAAGACAAAACAGCAGCCCACAGACTGGGAAAAGATATTCACCAACACCGCATCTGACAGAGGGCTGATCTCCAAAATATACAAAGTACTCAAGAAGCAAGTCCCTAAAACAACAAAGAACCCAATTAAAATTGGGGTACAGAGCTAAGTACACAATGTCAATAGAGGAATCTGAAATGTCTGAAAGGCACAAAAGAAAGTGTTCAACATCCTTAGCAATCAGGGAAATGCAAATCAAAACAAATCTGAGATACCATCTTACTCCTGTTAGAATGGCTAAAATAAAAAACACCAATGATAGTGTATGCTGGAGAGGATGTGGAGAAAGGGGAACACTCCTCCACTGCTGGTGGGAGAGCCAACTTGTATAGCCACTTTGGAAGTGAGTATGGCAACTACTCAGGAAAATGGGAATCAATATACCACAAGATTCAGCAATTCCACTCTTAGGCATATTCCCAAAAGATGAACATTCACAGAACAAGGATATCTCTACAACAATGTTCATAGCAGCACTATTTGTAATGCCAGAACCTGGAAGCAACCCAGATGCCCCTCAACTGAAGAATGGATAGAGAAAATGTGGTACATTTTTACAATGGAGAACTACTATTCTGCAGAAAAAAATGGAATCTTAAAATTTTCAGGAAAATGGTTGGAACTAGAAGAAACTATTCTGAGGGAGGTAACCTAATCACAAAAAGACAAACTTGGTATATACTTACTCATATGTGGATTTTAGACATAGAGCAAAGGATTACCAGCCTGTAATCCACACTGCCAGAGAAACTAGTAAACAAGGAGGACCCTAAGAGAGACATACATGGTTCTCTGGAAAAGGGGAAATGGTCATGATCTTTTGAGCAAATTGTAGAGTGGAGGGAGATAGGAGAATGAGAAGAGGATATGAGGAGGGATGCAGAGGACATGAGGGAGCAGAAAGGTTGAGTTGGGGCAAGAATAGAAGAAAACAAGAAAGGAGATACCATAATAGAGGTAGATATTTTAGGTCTACAGAGAAATCAGGCACTAGGGAAAGGTCTGGAGATTTACCAAGATGACACCAACTAACAATCTAAGCAAGAGAGGAGAGTGTATCCTAAATGTCCTCCCTTGAAAATGAGATTGATGACTGTCTTATATGCCATCCTATAGTGTCTGTGCCACTGGTGTTATGTTCAGGAAGCAGTCTCCTGTACCAATTTGTTCAAGGGCATTTCCAACTTTCTGTTCTAATAAGTTCAGTGTGGCTGGGTTTATGTTGGGTTCTTTGATCCATTTGAACTTAAGTTTTCTGCATGGTGATACACATGGATCTATCTACAAAGCTGCTCTTCTGGAGCATCTGAAATTGGTTTCCTACACTCAACTCACATGGATAAATCAAGCTGCTCACAGTGCATGGATATGTGGTACTAGATGTTGTATGCTCTCTAATCGCCTCCAAACTCATTGAATTTAAAATCACACACTAAGTCACACTCATAGTCACATATTCAGGCACACATAGAGACATATAACTTAAAAGCTAGAATAAATCTTTAATAATAAAGATGAAAATTCATGGAACTGTGATATTTTAGGCCTATGCCTTTCATTGTTTAACTCCTAAGTTATTTTCTGTTTGTAAAGTATGAGCTAATGGCAGTATGGCCTTCAAGACATAAACAATTATTCTAATTAAAGACAACTCTGGAAATCAGTATGGCAGTTGCTCAGAAAAATGGGAATCAGTCTACCTCAAAATCCAGCAATTCCTCTCTTGGACATATACCCAAATAACGCACTTTCATACAAAAAGGACATATGTTCAACAATGTTCATAACAGCATTGTTTGTAATAGCCAGAACCTGGAAGCAACCTAGATGCCCCTCTGCTGAAGAATGGATAGAGAAATAATGGTACATTTATACAATGGAGTACTACTCAGCAGAAAAAAGCAATGGAATCTTGAAATTCGCAGGCAAATGGATGAAACTAGAAGAAACCACCCTGAGGGAGGTAACCCAGTCACACACACCCAAAAAAAAAACAAAAACAAAAACAAAAAAACAAAAAAAAAGCATGGTATGTACTCACTCATATATGAATTTTAGACATAGAACAAAGGATTACCAGCCTACAATCCTCTTCACCAAAGTAACTAGGAAACATGAAGGAATCTAAGGAATAAATGCATGGACCCCAGGAATGGGAAGCGGTAGGAAATCCTGAGCTAATTGGGATCATGAGGTAGGGGAGAGGGAGCTACCAGAATGAGAGCAGGAGAAGAGGAGAGTGGAGGATTAAATGGAGGAGCAGAAATATTGAGTTGGGGGAATAATAGAGGAGAGCAGGATGAGAGATACCATATTAGAGGGAGCCATTATGGAGGAGAGATCTGGCACTAGGGAGATTTCCAGATATCTACAAGGATGACACAAACTGACAATCAAGGAATGGTGGAGAGGATAACCTAAACACCCTTCCCCTAAAAATGAGATTGATGACTATATTTTATGCCATCCTAGAGCCTTCATCCAGTGGCTGATGGAAGCAGAGGCACACATCGACATATATACACTGAACTGAACTCTGGAACTTAGTTGCAGAGAGGGAGGAATGAAAATCGAAGGGGTCGGTACCAGGCTGGTGAAAGCCACAGAAACAGCTGGCCTGAACAAGGGGGAACACATCGATCCCAGATGCTGTCTGGGAGGCCAGTACAGGACTGATCCAGCCCCCTGAACCTGGATGTTAATGAGGAGGCCTCTGCATTCTAGGGAGCCCCTAATAATGGATAAATATTTTTTCCCTGGTGTAAGAAGGGACTTTGAGAGCCCATGCCACGTGAAGGGATGCACTCTTGCCCTGGACACATGGGGAAGGCCCTAGGACCAGCCCAGGATGATGTGATGGACTTTGCAGAGCCCCCATTGAGTGCCCTACCCTGCCTGGGGAGAGGAGGGTGGATGGGGTGGATGGGGGGTATGTAGGTTGTCGGGGAGGATCGGTGGGGTTGAGGGGAGGGAGAGGGAGAAGGGATTGCCATGTGAAACAAGCTTGTTCCTAATTAGAACTAATAAAAAATATAAAATGTTAAAAAATGAAAATTTGTCAACATTGAGATTCCTCTCTTTAGAGTCAACAAGAGATGACTCATGAAGAAGTTACTGGAATTAGGTTAACTCATTTAAGGTTTAAGGCTATACTGGGCAGAGTTGAACACAAATTTTTCAAGCCCTAAGCTCTTTCTATTTATTTCATTTGTGTTTCTCAAAATGATAATGCATTCTAAAGCAGTGTGTAAACTGTGAAATACTAAATGAATGGAAAGAATTAGTTTGCTGATGTATCAGTTATCCAAAAATAACTCATTTTCTCCAAATACTGTATTCTGTATTCTGCATTCTGCATTCTGTTTGGTCATTCAGTGAATTATACATCAAATTTCAATTTATAGTTGAATGTGTAATAAGAAAACTCATGTATACACACAAACAGTGACAAAGTGTAAAGTGTTTTGTAACACTGCAAGACTAATTTCATACTGTGTAATGGAATTCTACTATGTGTGTGTGGCAGAAATTGCTTAGTAGAAAAGAAAGTCAAGTTTATATAGAATTATCCTTAGTCCAGTTAGTTAATGGCAAGTTTTGGTGTTGAAGCCAAATAAAATCCAAATTAGCAAAATAAAAATGATCACTAGATTCTTGTGGCACACCATAGTTTCCTTTGTTCCCATGCTGCATCAATTTCCCAGTGGATTTATTGTCAATCACATTAAATATATTAGGTAAATCATTGACATATTTAGATCTTAGTCCTTCCAGCTGATACATGGACATATTATTTAAATTATACTATTCATATAAAATAATTTTATTATACATAATCAAATTCTACATTTTACAACATAATTAAATGTCAACTAATACTAATTCAATAAATAAATACCCCTCTAGTAAATTTCAACAGAGTATGTAGTTTCATAGATATGTAGAAGTTAGGATAGTTATCATGGAGTATATGCTAAAAAATATTGGATTGAAGAGAAAGGAAAGAAAGCTAAGGAAGGGAAGAAACAGAAAACTGGTACTGCTTTCAAAACAAGCTGACTAGTCCCATCTCAGCAGTTTTGCTGAACTGGAGAGGCTTTTACAACAGTTCTATACCTGTTAAATAAATGTAATTGTTCTTTTAATGGAGAAGGCATGATGAGGCTTGAACTTATGTCCTAACACATGTAGAGAAAGTGTCAACTATTGAGCAGACACCAAGATTTCAAATGTACTTCTTACACTCACATGTCAACTAGAATTTGAAATTACTTCACTGTAAAGACAAGAACACTTTGACATAGATGCAATTTGCATGGCTATACAATTAGCACAAAACATTGTTAAGAATGACCACAGCATTTGAATGGAATCTTTGAATGCCACAGTCTTCTAGAAAGATATTAATTTAAAATCTTTAGAAAATGAATCAAATTTCATGTTTTTGTAGGTAAAAGAAGTGTCCTAAAGAAAACAGGTCAAACTGTGAGGAAGAACGAAAATCAGAAGGATAAGTGTAGTTATAGCTGTGGAACTGCAATGGAGAAGAGTGACAGGAAAAAGCCAATTATTGCTGTACAGTGGTAAGTTCACAAAGTTTTTGAGACATTCAAACTCATATCTTCAAAACATACTTCATACTCATTATGTATTTCCTCCTGTCTTTTCAGCTAAATTTGAGAAATATGTAAAAATGTGATCCATGTAGTTATTTGTGCATTTTAAATTCATTGCTTCCAAATTCATGGAAAGATGAATGCCCTTTTTATGAATCCTAAGAATCCTTAATTGCTTCAGAGACTAAACCAACAATCACAATGACTGTGTGGGTCTGTGCAAGATCCTCTGTGTATACATTATGTTTGTGTAATTTGATGTTGTTCTGGAACTCCTAACTATAAATCCTGTTGGGCTACAGTTTGTCTCTGATTATTTAGCTTGCTTTTGGAACCTTAGCTTCCTACTTGCTCAGCTTCTCCAGCCTTGGTGTGAGGGTACAAATCTAGTCTTATTATAACTTCTTATGCCATGTTCCATTAATATCCCTGGGAGGCCTGCTCTTTTTTTTTTAAAGAAAGGTAAGATAATAGATCTTGGGGAGACAGGAAGTAGGGTGGAAGGGATAGGAGAAGTGGATCGAATATATGAGATAACATTTTAAAAAATCCTTTATTGCAAAAATTGCATGCTTCATTTCATTATTATAATGTCCACACAATACAATGCACTTAGGTTCACAGATGAAAAAATTATGAGTACTTAAAGTACTCTATTCTAACAAAATGAATCTGTGGCAGAGTTGAACCATAATCCCCTGAGGGGTGTGGTCTCCAGGGAAGAAAAACATCTTATATGGTTCTTTTGAGAGGAACAATCTTTTTCTAATGGGGAAAAACAAGACAGAAAAAATCCAAATTTTTGTTCTACTAGGAATAGTTGGCCTTGAGCAACTGGTGTTTCTTCACTCATAAAAGGAGATTAACTATAAAAAAGTGCCTTGTGATATACAAGACAGCTTACATAGTAGGATTTGGTATATTGTGCATATTCACTTGTTAGAAACCTGTCAAAACATCTGAAAGTTTACAAATATATTAAAAATAAAAATGCAATATTTGAAATAAACTATGCTTCCAAACCAAATAATGTTCCATTGGGATAAAATCTATATCCTTCATAGGTCAGCACATCTATCAAAGAAACATGCAGGTGAGGGACATGAAAGATGAGAGGTGTTATTTTGAGAAAATGCATCAGAAATGGTCATGTTGAAAAACCCAGACAATTTTAGAGACATGAGATAGACTAGAAGGTTGTTTTTCATAAACAGGATCCTAAGAAGTTTCAGCAATCAGAAATAAAGAAGAAAGAACAGTTGGGCTTAGGAGGTCTTATATAAAGTATGTCTTGTGTTGAGCATGCATATTAGGAAGTATATCATCTATACATTATTTCCAGGGAAAATAGAACCAGGTTAGCAGACACTATCATACAGTTTTGACAAAGTCCAAAACATGGGGTTAGTAAACCAATGTTGCCCAAGAGAAACAGAGAGTATCTCAGGAGCCTCACAAACACAGCACACGGTGATTTTAACCAAAATAAATTCACTTTATACTCATGGAAAGACCATTGTTCTCATAAACCAAAACCTTAACTTCTTCAAGGCCCTGTCTTGGCTGCAGACTAATCTTACCAAGTCTGAGCCTGGGCAAGGACACAGAACTAGATTCTTTTTGTCCTTTCATGGGGACCTTTGAAAACGCCTTGGTTTGATCTGTCTCTTGACAGGAATGAAAAAAAGTAGATCACAATGAGATATATTGGATCCCAGTTTTTATGGTTTGAATGAATATAGGCTCATATTTGAAAGTTCACCTCCAGTTGGTGGAACTTTTTATGAAGAGTTATGAGATGTGGACCTGTTGGAAGAAATGTGTTAGTTTTATTTAGTTGCTTTCTTGGAACATTCTCTCCACAAACAGAAAGAAGGAAGAGAATGTTCCAAGAGAGCAACTGAATCACATCTGCCTCTAATAAATATTGGTTTGCTGGAGGTGATCAAGGCAATAAGTGCCTCCATCCCTGAGAATTGTGTCACAGATGTTGAACAATGGAGCCTTCTCTAAAAAGCACCATTGATTTCATGTTATCCACCAACAATTCAATTTTTTAATAGACACAGAACAATAATGAATTCAACCAGCATCACCTTTCATTTTCTTCTCTCTCTAGATATACGTATCAGAAGGCATGAATATTCCAGACTATACTACTGCCCAATACCTGTCTGACCAGAAAGAACATGCTTTCCAAAATAGTTTTGTCAGCCTGGAGATTCACATATCTAATCAGAATGATTAAGCCCCATTCAGTTATCTCCCCCCAAGGTTTGTAAATGACAGGATAACTTGCATAAACTGTAATACACTGCCATAAGGTTAAGAGACTATCACTGTTAATGACACCCCTTAGTGCACTAAAGACTTCCATCTAAGAGTTATTGGCTGAGGGGCATTCTCACGCCATATGGTCATTTACTCTCCAGTCATTATGGAAATTCCAAAGAGCACACTAGAATTCTCAAGAATCACCATGAGCTGAAAGGGGAGTATAATATATTCTCAGTTTGCCTTCTTAACAAATCATCTTCACATAGGACCAATGTGGCATACAAAACAAGTTCCTACTGTTCGGAAATTTTCTGCATTAAGTTTAGGTTTATTTTTACTTGGCCTGGGTCATTAGGTCTTTTGAGTTAACATCATTCAAGACATTTTTACAACATGGTGATAGGTGGCTGATTCTGGATAATCCTTGTTCCCACTGTACAGTTTAACATGCAAATTCCAACCATCAAAACACTGAAGCAGTAAGAAGAATCATCTCAAGAAACTGGAAAATGGAGACACTTAGGGGGCCTCTTTATGAACCAGAGCACTTAGATTCTGATGGAATAGGCTGGATAATGCCTAAAATTGTTCTGCTATCCTTTGTAATAATCTGAGAAAACAACCCTACTGTGTATTTGGGGCTCATTATGCAGGCTCCATGAACCTGGCTATAGGAGTATCTTTTCCATTCTATAACCTTTCTTGCTTTAGCATCTTTGGAATTTTTATTCACATAAGCCAGTCATAAGCTCCACCATCTACTTTTATATTTTGTGTTTAAATTAATACAAGCAATTTCTTAAGTTGGTATGTATACATGTTCATTTTTGCTATTACTTTTGCATACCCAATCCTATTTTCTAAAACTAAAGACATGACTATAGGTACAACAGTTCCACATGATACTTATTAACTATTAAAATAATGTGGTATGCATTTATACAACAATCCCTTCTACATTATACTCCCAGGAAAATGAGGACACTAAAAAATTATTTATAAGACTCAGAAGTATAGTAATTTCAGAATGAACATTTAGAGAACAGTTGTTTAACTGTAATAAAAATATGATAGTGTTTTGGACATTTTGCATACTCACCTCTCCTGTCAGAAACCAGTTTCTATTAACTGTTGCTAATTTCAAGTATCACTTTGCTACTTAGTTGAAGCTTTAGGCTACTTGGTCAGCATTGTAATAGACTTCTATATATCTGTCCTTATATTTGCTAGTTTACAGCAATTCTCTAATGTGGGTAATAATGTTCTCAATTTATGATTGAAATCTTTTAATTTACTGATATTGGAAGAATCCCAACTGACATTTTTATTATGACCACAAAGTTCAATTCCAATGTTAACTTCAGATGTTTTCTTGTGACTCTACTATACATTCAGATTGTATTCAAATGGAAGAATATATGTGATGCAAAAATCCTATAGGTAGTCTATGTATTCCTATGCTCTTTTATACCACATCTTTATTTGGCTTAATTATGAAACTTCAGGATAAACCACTCAAGTTTAAAAATCTTAGTTTTAATAAGTCTATCTTGTCTGGACATATTTGACAGTTCTTCTCTATCTCTGATTTTCCAGAAGACGTGCTCTAAATTATGGAAGTTATTACTATTTATTTTATAACACTCCACATGTATAGTACTTACTATGCTAAGCTAACATATGTTTGACTGAGAGCATTGAATCTCTGACCTTTTTTTGTCTTATTTCTAGTTTTTTATTTGACTTAGAAACAAGATTGTTTTACATGTCAAACCAAGTACCCTCTCCTTCACCTCCTTCCCTGTCTCCCCCACCCCCAACTGAAACCCCACTATCACATACCCTTTCTTCCCCCCAGGAAGGGTAGGCCTTCCATAGAGGGTCATAAGAGTCTGTCATGTCCTTTGGGATAGGGTCTAGGTAATGAATCACCCCAGTGTGTCTAGGCTCAGGGGTATCCCTCTATGTGGAATGGGCTCCAAAATTCCATTCCTATGCTACAGATAAATATTTATCTACAACAATATGGCCTATGCTTTCAACCATGAGTTTATCCCTTAGCACTGGATTAACTTACCTTCTATTTCCTTTTCTTCTGTTTTTAAGTTATTTTACTTTTAGTTAGTTGTAAGTGTGGGTTGGTGTACCTGTGACTCTAGGTTATCACATGATCAAGAAGAATGCATCATATGCCCTTAAACTGGTGTTACAGGCAGTTGTGATCCACCCAATATGGCCATTAGAAACTAAATTCAGGTCTTCTGCAAGAAAAAAAAATCGTGCTCTTAATTGCTGAGACATTCCCAGTTACCTCCCATTTCTAATCTAGCACATAGTTCATTTTGCTATTTCTAGCATGCTGACTATTATTGATTGATACATCTGGAGTGCATATCTGCACTGTATTATTCAGCTCTTGTGACATTTTTGGAGCTGTTGAAGCTACACAAAGATTGAATTGATATTAGCCTTCCATGATTGTATCAGAAGAAACCATCTCACACATTTCCAGGTAATGCAGGATGGGTGTTCTTTACTTATTCCTGATAACTGGGCCCATTTCTCAAGTTTTCTTTTCAACAGTAGACTGCTCACCAAATTCTACATGACTCATAGTCTAAATTACATTTTCTTGTAAAAACCACTGTATTCTGTATCCCAAAGCCTGGTAGTATCAGATATTGGCATCCCTGTGTCTGGACATTTTTTTCTCTAAAAAGAATATCTTGGCTTCATATCTTCTCTCTATCGCCAACATACGTATTAATATTATTTGTGTATTTATCTATTTACTTACTTAACTTGTGTTTTATAAGCTTAAGAGAATAACATGTGATATACATACTTTAAATGAGTGACTATGAGTTTCTTAAGTACACAATAAGTAAAATAAAAGAAAAAATATCAAGTAGCAGATAGACAGATAACAAAGACATGAAGTCAGGAGTTTAAAACACCAGTACAGTGGAATAGGTGTCTTAGGTAGGGTTTCTATTACTGTGAGGAAACAGCTTGACCAAAAGGAATTTTAGAGGAAAGAGTTCACATCAGCTTGGAGTTCTTCATCACAGTTCATCACTGAGGGAAGTAACAACAGGAATGCAGAGAAGTAACTGGGGTACAGGATGCAACAGCTGACTGAGATGTCTTGAAGAAGTGCTATTTACTGACTTATTCCTCATGGCTTGCTCAACCTGATTTTCTATAATCTGTGGGATAATCCCACTCACATCAGTTTTCAATCAAGTAAATGCAGCACCAGTCAATTTGGGGGGCATTTATTTTGCAATTGAGGTTCTCTCTCAAAATAACTCTAACTTGTCTCAAGTTGATATAGAATCTAGCCAACACAGATAAATTATACCAAGTCAAAGATCCAACATGGCACCATCATCAAATCAGGGACTGGCTTGCAAACAATTAGCATAAATCAATTGGCAAAATTAAGGTTAGTCATATAGGGTTCCTGATTGAGTATTCTTTCATCAGATGAGCATACCAAGGTTGAAATTCTGGCACCCTGTTGCCAAATCAAGCAAATCAACTTTGGGTATACATTATTTACCTCCTAGCTTGTCTCTAATATACAATATCTTTAGAATCATTACCTGATATCTGTTCCCCTTTCTATCTGGCACAGAGTTGGAGCAGTCTGACAAGCAAAGGTATTTTATATAATACTTGAAATAAATATTTAGAGTGGTGTTTCTCAATCCTAATGCTGCAACCCATTATCATGTTGTGCTGACCCGCAATTATAAAATTATTTTTGCTTCTATTTCATAACTATAATTTTGCTACTGTTACAAATCATAATTTAAATAATTTTGGAGATAGAAATTTTCCAAAGGGGTCATAACTCACAGGTTGAGAACAATTCTTCTAGACTCTAGGGCAGGAATGCCCTACTTGATTATAAAATCTACTTTAAACAGCATAAACAGCACATAAAATTTACAAATAAGTTGTATTATGTGGTATTATCATTGTTCATTTTTTTCCATTGTGGAATGACTACAATTATTTCACTATTTCAAATGTTATTCATGTCATAAAATGGTCAACTATGGCCATTCTGACTTCTAGAAATTTATTCCCTACATATTTCTCTAGTTTAGATGCCTAACTCTAAGCCATTTTATCTCTGTTTCCTTCTATTCTCTTGAGGCAGTCTGTCATAGTTGAATCTTAGTTCAAAGTATCATCTATCAATAGATTAGTTGTTGTTCATAATTCAGATTCCTCAGCTGTAAAATATTAGTAATTGCTAATTGGAATTACAGCCTTTAAAATAATAAAAACAAGGTGCAGAAAGCAAACTTAAAATATTCTTGTGCCTGGTGAGCCATGAGTGTTCAGTGAGTCCTATTTCATCATTAGAAAAGAAAAGAAACATAACATGACAGGGGTGTTATTAACCAAAGAGAAATGCTTAGTTTTCCAATAACAGTGACTTCATGACACAGATTTTGAAGCAACTTTTTACACACTGGGATACAGAACAACAAGGAACCCCATGTAAGATTACATTAGACAGAAAGCTCTTAGACGATCCCTTCCCCATGGTTGAGGTTAGTATACCCACTTCTGCTTATTGTGTAAAGCATGTGAATTCTCATTTTTAGTTTGACAGAATATACTTCAATGAACACCACTCTGAAAATTCTAATAAAGTGACACAAAACAAAATTTCAATTCTAAATAATAATGTCTCCCACAGAAATAGGACCAAGGAAAAGCAAACAAATTTCTTCATTGTGCACACAAATTAAGGAGGCACATAAAGAATGCCTAAACAACACAAACAAATTTAATAAAGTTTGAAGTCAAAATAATTGCAAAAATATCATGAACAATAAAGCAAACTTTAAGCAAAGGCAGAATTCATATTGTTATTATGTGATTTTCCTATGATTCTTGGCTCTGATATGCCCCCTTACACCATTGATTTCCCAATATAAAGAGGAAATACTAAAGTGTCCAAATTCATAAAAATACATTTAGAGGATTTTATTGAGGAAAGTTGACGAAACGTTTTTTCCATGGTGAGTTCAGCTCATAATTATATATGTTATCTGCATTCTAGAAGCAAAACAAAGAAATCTTTTGGGGTTATCAATGTTTTAGAAAATTAAAGAGAATTGGGAAAATTCTAATGTGTGCCTGGGATCTGTTATGGGCACAACTCTGCACATGTGGTTCCTAGTTCATCGCCATAACACAGTCATGTTCAAGAAGTAAAGTAACTTGAAGAGAATTGGCCATTTCAAGTAAAGGTAAAGCAGACTTTCTAGAAATACCATAACTTTCAGCCAAGTGGAATATTCTTTTTTGTCCTGATTTAATTATGTGTGCCTCCTAACAGGTGAAATTTATGAAGATTCCCTCTCCCACGTTCTGTAGTAGCTGTTCTGACAGGCCTGCATGCTGTGAGCGATGCCATTTCCTCACTTTCCAAATGGTTTTTATACTTTTTTCATCTTAAAATTTGATTCTTCTAAAAGTCCCCCTGAGTATCTCTTTAAAACCCTGGACTATGTTTTTTTCTCTTATTGAAAAGTAAATAATTTTGTGGACTTTTAAAAATAAGTATCCCTTCATATTTCATCTTTACACAACTACAAATATAAAACAATCATATAAATGTATTAATCTTCTCTTAATATCAAATGAAAAATAATGGTATAGATACAGTTGGAATGAGGTAGGAGTGATTTCAATGAAACAATTTTTCATAAATCAGGATGCACAAGATACCCTCTGATGGTTTATTTCAACATCAAAACTACTCAATTAGTTTTACTTTAGAACTTAAGAAAAGCCATGAGTGTTTTGACAAATCACATCCAAGTAGATTTAAAGCTTTGGTTTGCCAACTAAAGCCTGACTTCGTCAGTGGGTGATCCTTGTTCAGAAGTCACCAGCAGGCTTGCCAGGTGACATCAGCTAACTGAAACAGCTGCCCTTGGTCTTTTGCCACAATGCAATGATGACATAACCACTTTCAGAGAGATGACTTATTGTATAGAGTGCATGAAAGATCCTGGGATCCCAGGGTGTCATTTTGTAAATTACATTCTTGAGTGCTACCGCTATTCACTGTAAAGGTCTAAGAGGGTCGAGTTGTCTTCAGCAAATGACAGATTGCTGCTTTAGGACAATTTGCTCAGCAGTGATAACACTGAATTGTATAGGGTGGACAGGCTTGAAAATGAATGATCATTGAATAAATGGCAATGATGAGAACCTTGGCCCATATTTTGTAGGTGAGCTTCAGTATGTGCCATCCCAAAGGACCTGGCTATTTATAAAGAGCCTGAGCAGCTTTTCTCTCTCTCTCTCAAAGCAAATGATAAAGTGGGATGTATTTCTTATAGATAATTTAACTTATCTCCTTGGATTCATGAAGTTTTGTTTTACTTAATTAAAATAGTTATTCAAGATTTTCTAAGGATCTCATGTAGTTTAGGTATTCCATGTTATTTTTAAGAGCAATTTATTTGTGATTTCTTTGAAAATTTCATTTCTTAAGTCACAAACTCACAAAAAAAATATGCATCTGCACACACTTAGCATGCCATGAATTTCTCAGGTAAACTGTGTTGAATATTAGAATTAAGTGAAAATTTTAAATAAATTCCATTCAGAGATTATATAAGTGGTATATTTCTTAAGCAATTTCATGAAAGGTAATGAGCAACATAGGCTACATTAGTTCCTCACTGAATACAAAGAAACAAATAAATGAATGAATACTCATAAGGTCTATGAGTCTATATTTTTTTGTTGCTGTTGTTGATAGGTCTTTGTGTGTGGTTTAGGTATGGGGGTAATAGTGACATCATAAAAAATAGAATATGTTCCTTCCATTCCATTTTGTGTTATGATTTGAATACCATTGACAAATTCTTTTTTGAAGGTCAGGCAGAATTTTCAGCCAAATCCAGTTGGCCCTGGGCAGTTTTGCTTGGGAACCTGTTAATTACTGCATCTCTTTACCTAGAGGTTATAAGTATATTTAATTTTTATTTGTTCTTAATTTAAGTTTAGTAAGTCATATGTATTAAGAAATCCAGAAATTTCTTTTAGGTTTTTCATATGGTGTAGTACACATTCATTTGATCCTCTAAATTTACTCAGTGTCTGTAATAATGTGCTGCTTTTCATTACTAATTTTATTAGTTTACAACTCCTCATTTTGTCTCTTAGTTTAATCAGCTAAATGTTTGTCAGTCTTACTGACTTTTAAAGGAACCAGTTCTTCTTTTCATTAATTATTCTTTTTAATTTCAACCCTAAGTTTGATTATTTCTTACTATCTACTAATTAGGGATATTGTTTCTTCTTATTGTTTTCAAGCTTTCAAGATACCTTAAAGTTACTAATATGAGTTCTCTCTAATATTATGTTGTAGTGAATTAGTGTTATAAACATGTCTATTAGAACGGTCTACATTGTCTTCCATGAGTTTAGGTATGCCCTGGTTTCATTTTCATTTGGATTTTAAAGTTTTTATTATCCTTCTTGTTTTCTGTCTTGATCCATTTTTCATTCAGTAGTGAGTCCTTGAGTTTCGATGGCTTTGTATATTTCCTATCATTTCTATTGCTATTGATATCTGGATTTTATCCATAGCAGTCTAATAAGAATCAGGGCATAAATTTCTCAATGGGGTACTTGTAAACTGAATTTAAAAACATCTCAAAAATATAAAACACCAAGTTACAGCTGGCATTATCATAGAGATGCAAGGGTAATTACACATATGCAAATCAACAAATGTAATCCACTGTGTAACAAAACTGAAAGATACAAACAGCATTATCACATTAGATGCCCAAACGGAGAAACAATATATGTGAGGGACATATCACAACACAATAAAGGTAGGTTACATCATTTCCATGGCCAACATCAACATAAATGGAGAAAAACTCATAGTATTTCCATTAAAATCAGTAACAAGACACGGTTGCTCACTATCCCCATACCTATTCAATAAAGCACTTGAAGTCAGCTACAGCAATAAGACAAATGATGGAAATAAAGGGGTTACATATTGCAAAAGGAAGAAGTCAAACTTTTAATTCCAGATGATATGATAGTAGTGCTACCTGTAAAACATGCTTGTGCAACAGTGTCAGAAACCCTGTGTAAATAACCACTTTCACTTTATGTAAAGACCACTGTAGGAGTAGGAAGATGTTCCTAAAACTGCTATGTTTTCCAAAATCCCGAGATTGTATAGTACAGTTTAAGGGCCTAAAGGAAAACAATTGTTCTGCTAAAGAAGCATATCAATAAAATTATTCTTAAGACATCACTAAACATCAATGCCTCATTCAGACATCATTTGAGAAGTTTCTTCTCTCTTTACCTGGAAATAAACACACAGATTCATGAATGAGCAGTATGAAGAGAGCGAGAAACTTTGGAATACTAAATGGAATATTTTTGTCAAATCTCTCCCATCTGGGATCAGGGAAAGCTATAGAAGATGAGGCAAATACAGTGTAAGTGCCAGTGAGGCTGGAAGACCCCAAGAAATAGTGCTTTCCAGACACAACAGTACTGATGAACATATGAACTGACAGAGACTGTGGCAGCATGCACAAGGCTTACACAAATTCAAGCCAGATGGGGTCCCAGTACTGAAAGAGGAAGTGGACATGGGTTCCAATAGCAAATGAAGAAGCTACAGTTGATTCCTCTTTGTAAATGGAGAAAATAACTTTTATTCTTGGAGTCTCATGGTCATATTAACCACACTTCAGAGTAGGAGCTATGCTTAAGAGTAGTTGTCAAACACAAAACCACACATAGTATTTTTGTAGATGTTTTGTTCATGTTTCTTTGGACATTTTGTGTCATTGATCTTTTGCTTCTATATTTTTGTGGTGTGTGTGTGTGTGTGTGTGTGTGTGTGTGTGTGTGTGTGCATGTAGTTTTGTTTGCTCATTTGTCTTAAAGAGATAGAAGAGATAGAGCAATAAAGTGAATGAAGTTGGGTGGGTGGGAATATACGGAGGATCTGGGAAGAGTTGACAGTGGGAAACCATTAAGAGAATGTACTACATGAAAATATTTTTCAATAAAGAAAAGAAATAAACAAATAAATAGAGTTACAACTATAGTGCCTTTTCTGGCTAATGTTCCTAAAATTTGGCTTCTCATATAATTACACCAGAACCTTTGCTTGTTTGATACATTCTACATTCTATATACTCTTTTCTTTTTTTCATTTGTCTCTTAAAAAGAATTCTGTGAAATAAAATTAGTCACGTAGATAAGAAGAAAAATATAGCTAAAATTTTCTGATCTTCCACCCACAACTTCAAGATGAGGCATGAATTGGAAGATGTTGCTAGACATAGTCTGCATATGGCCAAGCTTGGAATGTCACTAATTCTCAGTACTTTAACTAGTTATGAGTCTCTATATTTTAACTACTGCCAACTACAAAAAGAAGATCCTCTGATTAGGGCTAAAGGCACTAAAGTTCAATAACTGTGAACTAATTGTTAGGAAGTCAGATCTTAACCAGCAACAGGTTTTGTGATCTCCCTAATCTGATCAGGTTTCTAGTACCAGACATGAAGTTTTCCCAGTGAATCATGCTTCAAAGCAAACATAATTTGCCTGATTAACATTCCCCCCAAATCTATGGCAACTATGCTGACCAGTTTGTACTATGGCAGCAGAAGCTAGTGCTAGGAAGACTGATGTCTTATCTCCCACAAGAACTAGCATAGAGTAATTGTGAACTGTAATACCTAGTAAGCAGAAAGAGAATATTGTTTTTTGGGGGGGCTATTATTACTACTAGTGAAGAGGCATTCACTCCAGAGGAAGATAGATTCTGACTTATGGCTCTGGGGGAAAGTAGTGGGGAAATGGATAAGATAAAAATATTTTGCATACATGTGTGAAAATTTCAAAGAGTTAATAAAAGTATTATTAAAACAGAAAAATCAAATAAACACAAATGCTCTGAACACATGCTTGATTTAATAGTTGCACAAGAGTTGTGGGAGTGACCAACAAATCTCTGAATAGATTTAAGTCACGCTCTATGAGATAGAACCTATACCTGATACTGCTATTGTTCTTCCCAAGGAACATGACAATTGTATGTCTCTTAATGACATTCTGCTATACTCATTGAGTTGTGTCTTGCTCAGCTATCATCAGAGAAGCTTCTTCTAGCAGTGGATGGAAAGTAACACAGAGATACACAACTGGAAAATGTGCATAGAGTGAAAGACCTTGGAGTAATCAATCCTAAAATGGATGAATTCATTAAGTCCCTCCCTGCAGGACTCAAGGATCTATGTGGACAAGGAGGTGGAAAGAATGTAAGAGGAAGAGGAGGTGAAAGTCACCAGACACAATGACAGATGCAAATATGAATTCACAGAGATTATAACAGCATGTGCATTGCCTATACTGAGTATGGAAGTGGACACAGCCCATATCTATAACCCAGAAGCTATCTCCAATTGACAACCCTGTAGTGGCATCTACACACCCCTTTGCAATGGAAAATTTAATTTTCTCTAATGGAGTCTCACTGGGTATAAAAGACAAATTTAAGGGCATGACATATGCTGATCAGTACATTGCCAGGAAATTCATTGACATCTTTTTCAGGATCTCTGTATTAAAATTTTTGTTTGGATTTTTTTACCCTACATGTTTTTTTTGTTTGTTTGTTTTTGCTTGTATATTATGGTTCATGTGTTTCCTGTGCTTTTCCTTTTGCTACTTTTTCTCTTTGTTTTTTCCTCTTTTGGTCATTTTTGGCTCGGATTGTTTCCTAATATAGAAAGAAAGCATATGGCTTTGAGTTGGGACTGTGGCGGGGAGATCTGGGAGAAGATTGGGTAAAAAAACTCACAATTAGAATATGTTATATGAAAAAATTCTGTTGTAATTGATTAGACAGTCAAGCATGAATCTACAGAGATGAATTAGTAGGCAGCCAGCATGTCCCGAACTTGCAGAGAACCTAAGTTCAATTTCCAGCAGGCAGGTTTCATGAATCACAACTACCTGTAACTCTACCTTCAGGGATGCAATGCCTTCTCCTAGCTTCATCAGCACCTGTACACATGTGTAATAATCCACAACACACACACACACACACACACACACACACACACACACACACACACACACACTTCCTAAATTGTTACAGGTCATGCTCTTCATTTCACACATACTTAATTTACATACTTCTTTTTTCTGGTGCTATGTGTCAGATTAACTTCTCTAATTCATTCTAACCCTTTCCATGTCTTAAAATTATGTCTGCATATTTAAAAATGGAAAAAGAGAGTAAAGAAAATTGTAAAACCAAGGAATGAATTGTTGATCAATGGCCCATAGCAGATTTTTGAAAAACATAAACAACATATGAAAAAGTAGCAGTAATGTTATCTGATAACATAACAAAAAATATGATGAATATTATTTTCTCTCTAAATACCCACAGACTTACTAATGGCCACATATAAAGGTGCAATGGATGAGCTGATCAAAATTTGCGATTATTTATTAATGCCACACATTTCTTTCTATTAGACTACTATATTACTAAAGGGTTTTATTTTTCAGGAATTTTCAAGTAATGCATGTGCGTGTTATTTTATAATACCCACATATTCAGATACAAATTTACAAAGTTTCACATAGTAAAAATTAAAATACATCTCTTTTAAGTTACTCCTCTTTTTGAAATTTCTTTCTAGTTTGGCTTCTCCATAATAATTTGAAATTCAGGCATCCTCTGTTTAAGAGAATTTCCCATGGGAATGAATTATAATGTGTTGAAGTGTGCTGAAAAGTCCAGATTGATGATAAGCTCTGTTTACTCCTTAGATTAGTAAGTGCTTGATGAATTGCTCCCCTTTGGGCTATACAAGGCTGCAGTGCTGGCTCCTGCAACTAACCCTGGAGGATGAGGCTGAGTCTAACATTATTTACAGTTTCTGCAAAGGTATTCACCTCATATTTGAGACTAAAGAAGCCTTTCTATAAAACTTTACAATGTGAACACATTGTAATTTTGCCTAGAAATAGTTCCTGATAATTTTCTCATTTTCTTCCTTTCAGATCAATCTATGTTTGAGATGTGAGAAACTAAAGCACAGACTCCAACACAAAATTCTAATGAAATGGTGACCCAATCCAAGTTGAAATGAAGTTCACATGTCAGTTATCTCTTCCACTTATTGATCTTTTGTATTTCACAAGATTCATCTCACTGTCAGCTTTGTTATCTGAGTTCATTCTTACACTTTCACAGGCATATATGGATAAACAACAAAAAATACTTCAACTTGCTGACTGCCTAAAGATGATTAAATGGACCAGTTTGCCAAATTGTATGAATATCACCTCTCTTATATTTCTGGATTCATATAGAATAAAATGTGTTAGAAACATAAGGATATGGGTATTGTGGCCATATAACTTGTATTCCATAAATCACTTGATCATACACACCCAACAGAACTTTTTCATGTTTAGAGTCCTAGAATCCTACTTGTGCCTAAAGTTACAAATGTGAAAATCACTCCAGTGTAATCTTAATCATGAGAGTAGAATTATTTCTTTTCAGCAATTAAATAATCTGTGAGGGCTTCCACAGTGTCTAAGATAATTTGAATCTATTTCAGCAAATTCAGCAGATAGCCAAAAATCACACTGGTTTATTAGCAACTGTGTGCATTTCCCATAATAGTAACTTTATCATATTCATTGTTTTTATCCATTTGTTCATTATGTTAACTTTTAGTTTTTCCAGTTGTGTGCGTGATTTGTATATGTTATTTTGTTGTTTTGGAATATACAAGAATACTTGTACACATGTGTGAGCATATATGTGAAGGCCTCATGTTGATTTCCATGATGTTCCTGCACATTATTCATTGAAATGAGGTCTCTAAATCAAATCCATAACTCAATGATGTAGCTGGTATTGCTAGCCAGATTGCAATGACAGCCCCTGTCTACTTCTGAGGCTGTAATTTGACACATTATTTAGTATGAATTTATTTGTACAAGTATGCAGGTGCATGCATGTGTCTGTGTGTAGGCTCACACCTGGGTAGGTGTGTGCTACAAAGCCTTGATGTGTAATCTTCTATAAAGTTTGTCTTCTTTGACTCAGCTAGTGATTAGTTATCACAAATTGTTCAAATCATTTTCACTTATTATTTTAATGCTTCTCTTTCAGCACATGGTAGAATAATGGATCACATAAAATAATAAATCAAATGAGTTTCTTCTCAGTTGAAAGATTTACTCAGTCTACTCACTCATATGATCATTTTGATTGACACCAAGTATAGATACAAGTGACAATTTGACTCTTGTAGTCTAATACATTAGTCTTCGCATTGTTAGGATTAACTTGGACTCCCCTATATACTTGGAGTTCATTTAAGAGAAAAAACAGATGTAGGAAATTATAGAAACTATGACTGTGAATAAGTGTTACTTATCAAAATTATTAAGTATGTTTACAAATTTTTGGTAATGCTTGATACCTGTGAAATACTCTTCTTTCTATGATATGGGAGTTGGACATGTAGAAGAATAAAATATCGAGGATATTCAACATTTAAATTATAAATAAATCATGTTATACATATATCCAAAAACATATCTCAAATATATGAAGGAATATGTATTAGGTGTGTTGTCTCACTTTATAGTATACCACACACTCACACACATACACACACACACACACACACACACACACACACACACACACACACACACCATTCTCTTTTTTTTTTTTTTTTTTTTTTTTTTAGAAAAAGGCCTGGATCTGAAAAGAGTATTCAGGCTCTAGACTACAGATAAATATTTCTGGTGTCTCTGCAGATTTCTCCATCCTGATCTTGACCTTCTTCTTTGCTTATATATTACCTCCTTCTGCTCTGGATTCCCTGAGCTTGGTCTGGAACTTAGTTGTAGATCTCTGTGTCACCTCTCATCAATTACTGGATGAAGGCTCTATGATGATTGTTGGGGTAATCATCAATGAATCTTAACTCAGTTGAAAGGTCTTGATATTTCTCCTGAAATACAATCTTTGTCTTCACTGTTTCTTAATTTGTTAGTTTGTGTGTGTGTGTGTGTGTGTGTGTGTGTGTGTGTGTGTGTGTGTGTAAGAGAAAGAGAGAGAGAGAGGAAGAGAGAAAGATTATTCTTTTTAACATTTAGTGCTTCAGAAGGTATTGTTTTACATTGTTATTTACTTATTTACTCCAAGAGTATCATCATTACTCAATTATTTCTTTTTGAAAATTTAAAAATTTTATTTATTTATTTATTTATTTATTTATTTATTTATTTATATTATGTGTTATACTTCCATGGATCTGCAAGTATAACCACAGAAGCCATCTGTTATTTTGGAGCTGAAGTTACAGCCATTTGTGAGACACCTGATATGAGTTCTTGGAATCAAACTTTGGTCCTCTGAAAGAATAGCAAAGACTCTTAACCACTGAACCATCTCTCTAGATGACACAAATATTTCTTAGTCTGTATTCCTTCTTTCTTATATTCAGTTACATTTTGATTATTCTTACTGGGAGTAGAAAAACTAAAACAAATGACTTGCAAAATTATCTATGCCTTTCAAAATTCACAGTTGAAAATTTCTTTTAGTCCAGGATACAAACACTTACATACATATAGAACTGGGTCATCAAGATGCTCTGTGATAAAGAGGCTTGCTGTTTAGCTTTTGACCTGAGTTTGATCCCTGTGATCCACCTGGTGGAAGGATAGAATATGCTCCAGAGATTTTTGCCTCTGACCTACAATAAGAACCATAGAATGTGACTACACACAATCACAATCTACTAAATAAACAAATGTAAAAACATACAGTTTTTTTACTAGGTGCACAAATAACAAATGCTAAACTTAAAACACAATGAAAATCCAAGAACAAACAAAAGGCTAAGTGAGCAGTTTAATGTTATATTCATCCAAAGACTGTCATGGAGCAATGGAATAGATGATATATTGCAACTAAAATTATATAGTTCTTAAAAGTAATTTGGAACTGTGTACTGTGTACTATTTATAATTATAGTTGTCCAGTTGAAAAACAGTTAAAATAATGTATCAATTTAGAACTATGATAATTAATTGCTTTGTAGGTGAGATAAGACTCAGAAACTATGAAGAATCATGACACCAATGAAAACATGTATGTTAATTGAATGAGAAGAGCATTATTTTCCTCTAAGTATACTTATAGAGATTATTAAATAAATTTTAATGTGAATAATTCCTTTCGTCCAGGGTTCAAGAGATTATTGGTATTTTCTTGATGTGATTAATGAACATAAGAGCAATCTGTCTCAGTAATCATGATCTCCCTTTCTCCATTATCAACTTCTAGGACAACCTTAATGCTAAAATCATTTTTGGTTTCTCCAATCATGCTACTTTAATTTCTTTTCTCCTGGTGATTTTTAATGTTCTAAGGTACATTTGAAAATCTTTTCTTTTACTATAAACAAAGTCTTCTGGTGCCAGCAAAGAAATTACAACTATCAGTCATGAATCCTCTTGGCATATAATTAAACTGTACTACATCAAGTTAAACATGAGTATTTCTTCACTAGCAAAATGTGTAGAATAGTTATGTAGCATATCATTTTTGGTAAGTTTTTTTTTAAAGTTTTAAATTTAATGTATTTCCTTTAAAAATTCATTTTCAGGCAGACCACATCAGTTAGAAGAATAGGTGAGTAATGTGCCTTCCAGACAAACCTACCCCCAGATTCTGTTCCCCAAGGTCAATTCCACTGCCCTTGATACCTTACTTAAGAACCCACACACACACTGTTGTCAGACCTTGCTCATACCCAGGCAGATGCACTCAGCTCATGTGCAGAGGATAATACTGATCAGAAGAACATTCCTTCTTCACAATTCCAGGAGTCTTTACCTGTTCAGGAGCAGGCCTTATCAATCAGAAGAACAGATAAAACCCTGCTGCAACAGCATACAATTGAATCACCACAATGCCAGTTTCCTACTTGGTCAGAGACTACCTACATAATTAGAGCTCATACCAGCTACCATAAAACCATGCTGCAAAGGCTGAAATACAAAAGAAGAAAAAGGAACCAAGGAACAAAACCCCAATCCAAGAAAGACAAGTTTATAAATTAAGACCTAGTCTTCCCAAATCCAGAAGCCTAAATTTCAGGGTAAAAATAGATTCAACAAGAGTCAGGGTAATGGGGCACCACCAGAGGCCAGCTAGCCTACAATAGCAAGACCTAGATATTCTAATGAAGCCAAAGCATGAGAAAACGACCTTAAAATAGCATTATGAACATGAAAGAGTCCAATAAAGAGGAAATGAGAAAGTTCCCTAAAAAAACTGACAAAAAGATAACCCAAAAATTAGAAGATACCAATAAATCCCTTAAAGTATGTCTAGAAAGCCAAGAAAAATGGTGATACATTATTTATGATTTATTAAAGCTTGCTTGATGTTTCAGAAAGCAAAGTCAGCCACAAGCCAAAGAAGACAGTCATGCTCCTTTAATCCCAGCAGGTAGAAAATGGAGGTGGTGATACACGCCAGGTACTACATATGAGTACTCAGGATTAAGAGGTAGGCAGATCTCTGTGGATCCACAGCCACCTTGACCTATACAAGACTGAACTAGTCCTAAAGAGAAACAACACACACAAAGATGATCTCAGTACCTGGAATCACATGATTTTAATCCCAGCATTATGGTGGTATATAAAATAGGAGCAAGGTCCAGTAGACAATATTCATTCTCTAGGCACACTAAGGATAGGAGGTATTCATTCTCTAGACACATTGAGGATAGGAAGGCCTTGAAGTCTCCAGCCATACTGAGGAGCTCTTGGGTCAGCCTTTTCAGCCTTGAGGCAGAGGTAAGAATTAGTGGCTTCCTGCTTTGCTTTTCTGATGTTCAGTTTGAAATTGTAATCTCAATATCAGTCTCTGGGTCTTTTTTTTTTATCATGGAACAAAAAAATAGGTGAAGAACATTATTCATGACCTGAAAATTGAAACAGAAGCAATAAAGAAAACAAATAATGAGGGAATTCTAGAAATGGAAAATCTGGGTACGTTAACAGGACTATATATATAAGTATTAACAACAGAATACAAGAAATTGAAGACAGAATCTCAGACATTCAAATTATGATAGATGCAATAGATTCATTGATCAAAGAAAATGTTAGATATAAAAATATCCTAGCAGGGCTTTGGTAGCGCATGCCTTTAATCCCAGCACTCAGGAGGCAGAGGCAGGCAGATCTCTGTGAGATTGAAGCCAGCCTGGTCTAATGAACAAGTTCCAGGACAGGTTCCAAAGCAATACAGACAAAGTCTGTCTTGAAAAATCAAAAACAAAAACAATCTCCTAACACAAAACATCCAAGAAATCTGGGAAACTATGAAAGATCAAAACTAAGAATCATAGGAATAGAAGAGTTGCAGCTCAAATACCACAAAAATATATTCAACAAAATCATACAAGAAAAGTTTCCTAATATAAAGAAGGACGTGACTTTAAATGTAAAAGAAGCTTACAAAACACCAATAGATTGGATCAGAAAAGAAAGTTCCCAATTCACACGATTATCAAAACACTAAACATAAAAAAAACAAGGAAAGAATATTAAAAGCAGCAAGGGTACAAGACCGAGTAACATATAAATGCAGACCTATTCAAAATAACAGCCTACTTCTCAATGGAGATTCTAAAGGCCAGAGGACTTGGAAAGAAGTCTTTCAGTATCTAAGAAAAAATAGATGCCTGCCCAGACTACTGTACCCATTAAAACTTTCAATCACCATAGATGGAGAAAACAGCATATATAATGACAAATTGAATTTAAACAAAATTCAGCCACATGTCCATCCCTGTAGAAGGTACTAGAAGGAAAACTCCAACCCAAGGAAGATAACTATACCCACTAAAACACAGACAATTGGTAATCTCACACCAGCAAAATGCAAAGGGAACCAGGCATTGGTGCCTTTAATCCCAGCACTCGAGAGGCAGAGGCAAGCAGATCTCTGTGAGTTCCAGGCCATCCTGGTCAAAAAGGGAGTTCCAGAACAGGCTCCAAAACAACACAAAGAAACCCTGTCTCAAAAAAAGACAGCAAAAGGCAGCAAAATAAAAAAGGAAACACACACACACACCTACTACTTCTACTTCTACTACTACTACTAATAATAATAATAATAATAATACTAACACTTCTACCAACCAAACAACAATAAAATTAAAGGGAATTAACAACCATTGGTCATTAATATCTCTCACTAACAATGGACTTGATTTTCAAATAAAAACACACAGGCTAGCTAGATGTATGTGAACAAAGGATCCATTCTTCTGCTGCATACAAAAAGCAAACCTCAATGTTAAAGATAGACCTTACTGAAAATTAAAGATTTGGAAAAAAAAGTGTCAGCCAAATCATTCTAACATCAAGCTGGTGTAGATATCATAAAATGTAACAAAAAAGTCTTCAAAACAAAATTACTCAAAATAGATGTAGAACAACATTCCATATACTTCAAAGGAAAAACCCACCAAGCTTAACTCTCAATTCTTAACATTTGTGGCCCAAATTCAAGGGAACCCACATTTGTGAAAGAAACATTGTAAAAGCTTAAAACACATAACAAACACCATACTTTAAGAGTGGCAGATTTGGATACCTACTCTCACCATTGATCTAATAATTGAGACAGATATTAAAACATGATCAGAAAAATAATTTAGATAGACCCAAAAAAATTGATGTAATCATTAAAAGTGTGCAAACTGAGGAGAGGGGCTGCTTCCAGTAGGTTCCCCTGCCCTACTAGTAGACATCTGACTCCAGAGGTCTGCTCACAGGATCTGAACTTGGCCGGCAGGCTCCAGCACACCCAGAGACTGCCAAGGCCCCAGTAATAGTCCTGCCTCCATCCAGGAGAAGAGAACAGACATCAGAGTATTGGAACTGTTTGCATCTACCAGAAGGGAAAATTGGTCCCATACCCACCAGGAGAGAAAGAGACTCCTGCTACACCCACCAGAAGGATGGGAAAAATACAATATAAAAGCACATTCAAAACCAGAAAACCCAACATGACACCACTAGAAATTGGGATCATACACCAGCAAGACCTGAACATCACAATGCAGATGATGAAGAAGAGAATGACATTAAAAACATCTTAGAGTGTCTCAAAGAGGATATGAGAAAAATTCCTTAAAGAAATAGAAGAAAATAAGAAACCAAAAATTACAAGATATGAACATATCTTTCATGGAAACACTTCATGACCTAAAAACTGAAATAGAGACAATAAAGAAATCACAATCTGAGGGAATGGTAGAAATAGAAAAGCTGAGTAAATGATCAGGAACTACAGATGCAAACATAACCAACAGAATACAAGAGATGGAAGAGACAATCTCAGGAGTTGAAGATACACTAGGAGAAATAACTCATCAACCAAAGAAAATCTTAAGTGCAACAAATCCCTAACACAAAATATCCAAGAAATATGGGATACCATGAAAATCCCAAACCTAAGAATAATAGGTATAGAAGAAGGTGAAGAAATACCACTCAAGGTTCAGAAAACATATTCAACAAAATCATAGAACTAAACTTTCCCAACCTAAAGAAACACATGCCAATGAAAGTACAAGAAGCCTACAGAACACCAAATAGACTGGGACAAAGAAAAAGGGTCTCCTTGTCACATAAAAATCAAAACACCAAACATACAGAAAAAGAGAAAACACTAAGAGCAGCAAAGGAAAAGGATCAAGTAACATATAAAGGCAAACCTATTAGAATTACACCTGACTTTTCCATGGAAACTGTGAAAGCCAGAAGGTCCTGGAAAGATTTTCTACCTACAATAAGGGACCATGGATGCCAGCCCAGAATACTACAACCAACAAAGCTTTCAATAAATATAGATGTAGAAAACAGGATATTCCATGACAAAACCAGATTCAAACAATACATATCCACCAATCTAGCCCTACAGAAAGTTCTGGAAGCAAATCTGCAAGCCAAGGAATTTAACAACCACCAGAAAAATAAAGGCAATAGATAATCCCACTTTACCAACAGCCAAAAGAAAATGGGGATGGAAACCCACACATAATTTTATCACCACCACCAAATCCAAAACAAAGAAGAATGAAAAATAAATGATCCTTAATATCCCTCAGTATTAATGGTCTTAACTTGCCCATAAAAAGACACATGTTAGCAGAATGGATAAGAAGACAGAATCCATCCTATTGCTGCATACAAGAAACACATCTCAAATTCAAAGTTAGATGGTACCTAAGAATTAAATTTGGGAAAAGATTTTCCAATCAAATGGACCCAAGAAACAAGCTGGTGTGGCTATCCTAATATCCAAGAAATTGGACTTTAATCTAAAATCAATCAAAAGAGATGAAGGAAGTCACTTGATAATAATCACTGGAGAAATCCATCAGGATGAAGTCTCACTTCTGAACATTTATGCCCCAAATACAAAGGCATCCACATTCATAAAAGAAACATTACTAAAACTCAAATCACACATAAAACCACACACACGTATAGTGGGGACTTCAACACCCCACTCTCGCCACTGGGAAGGAACACAAGACAGAAACTTAACAAAGAAACAAGGAACTAATAGAAGTTATGGCCCAATTGGTCTTAACAGACATCTATGCAACATTCCATCCAAATACAAAACAATTTACCTTCTTCTCAGCACCACATTGAACCTTCTCTAAAATTGACCACATACTTGACAACATAGCAAATGGCAATAGGTACACAAAATTTTAATAACACCCTGAATCTTATCAGACCACTATGCTTTAAAGTTAGAATTCAAAAACAACACAAATTACAGAAAACCTACAAACTCATGGAAATTAAGTAAAACCCAATTGCACAATTCCTGGGTCAAGGAAAAAAAAAGAAATTAAAGATATCTAGAATTCAATGAGAATGTGGACACAACATACCCAAACTCACGGGACACTTTGAAAGCAGTGCTAAGAGGAAAGTTCATAGTGCTAAGTGCCCACATAAAGAAACAGGAGAATAATCACACTAGAGAAATAACAGCACAACTGAAAGGTCTAGAAAACAAAGAATCCAATACACAATGGAGGAATACATGCCAGGAAATAATCAAATTGAGGGCTGAAATCAATAAAGTGCAAACAAGGAGAGCAATACAAAGAATCAATGAAACAAAGAGTTGGTTCAATTAGAAGTTCAACAAGATAGACAAACCATGAGCAAAACGGCAGAGAGTGAACATACAAATTAATAAATCAGGAATGAGAAGGGGATATAACAACAGACGTAGAGGAAATCAAGGGAATCCATCAGGTCATATTTTGAAAACCTGTATTCCTAAAAGTTTGCAAGTCTAAAGGAAATGGACAATTATCTGGACAGATTTCACTTACAAAATTAAATCAAGAACAGATAAGCAACTTAAATAAACCTATAACCCCTAATGACATAGAAGCAATCATCAGAAGACTCCCATCAAAACAAAACAAACAAACAAAAAAACAGAATTAGAAAAACAGAATTAGATGGCTAAAACAGGATTAGATGGCTTCAGTGCAGAATTCTACCAGAAATTAAAAGAACAGCTAACACCAATTCTCCTCTATGTATTCCACAATTAAGGAGCAGAAGGATCATTTCCAAACTCTTTTTATGAGGCTTCAATAACCTTGATACACAAGCCTCACAAAGACACAACTAAGAAAGAGTACTACAGACCAACAACCCTCATGAACATTGATGCAAAAATACTCAATAAAATACTGACAAATAGAATTCAAGAACATATAAGAGAAATCATCCACGATGATCAAGTAGGCTTCATTCCAGGGATACAGGAATGGTTCAACATACAAAAATCCATCAATGTAATCCATCATATAAACAGACTGAAGAAAAAAATGATCATCTCACCAGACAATGAAAAAGCCTTTGAGAAAATCCAATACTCCTTCATGATAAATGTCTTGGAAAGATCATGATTAAGAGGAAGATAACTTAACAAAATAAAAGCAACACACAGCAAGCTGACAGCCAACATCAAATTAAATGGAGAGAAACTCTATCCAGTTCCTCTAAAATCAGGGACAAGACAAAGCTGTCCACTCTCCCTATGTCACTTCAATATTGTCCTTGAAGTTGTAGCTAGAGCAATAAGAAAACAAAAGGAGATCAAGGGGATACCAATGAAAAAGGAAAAACTCAAACTTTCACTATTTGCAGATGATATGATAGTCTACATTAGTGACCCAAAGAACTCTACAAGGGAACTCCTACAGCTGATAAACATCTTCAGCAAAGTGGCAGGATAAAAGATTAACTAAACAAAATCTGTAGCCCTATTATATATAGATGATATATTCATGGAGAATGATATCAGAGAAATATCACCCTTTATAATTGCAAAAAACTACATAAAATACCTTGGGGTAATGGTAACCAAAAAGTGAAAGACCTGTACCAAAAGAACTTTGAGTCTTTAAAGAAAGAAATGAAAGAAGATACTAGAAAATGGACAGATCTCCCAAGTTCTTGGATGGGTAAGATCAACATAATAAAAATGGCAATCTTGCTAAAAGCAATCTACAGATTCAATGCAATTCCCATCAAAATCCCAACACAATTCTTCACAGACCTTGAAAAAAATTCTCAAAATTATATGGAAAAACAAAAGACCCAGGATAGCCGAACAACCCTGTACCATAAAGGAACTTCTGGAGGCATCACAATTCCTGACTTCAAGCTCTATTACAGAGCTATAGTCCTGAAAACAGCTTGGTATTGACAGAAAAATAGACAGGTAGACCAATGGAATAGAGTTAAAAACCCTGATTTTAACCCAAAAACCTATGAAAAACTGATTTTTGACAAAGAAGCTAAATTTATGATGGAATAAAGAAAACATATTCAACAAATGGTGTTTGCCTAACTAGATGCTAGCATGTAGAAGACTGCAGATAGATCCATGTCTAACATCGTGCACAAAACTTAAGTCCAAATGGATAAAAGGCTTCAACATAAATCCAGACACACTGAACATATTAGAAGACAAATTGGGAAGTAAACTTCTACTAATTGGTACAGGAGACTGCTTCCTGTACATTACTACAGTAGCACAGACACTGAAATCAACAATTGATAATTGTGATAAATGGAACTTCTTGAAACTGAGAACCTTCTGTAAGGCTAAGGACACAGTTAGTAAGAAAAAAGGGCAGCCCACAGACTGGGAAAATATATTCACCAACCCCACATCTGACAGAGGACGGATCTCCAAAATATAAAAAGAACTCAAGAAGCAAGTCTCCAAAACACCAAACAACCCAATTAAAATTGGGGTACAGTGCTAAATAGACAATTCTCAACAGAGGGATCATAAATGGTTGAAAGGCACATAAGAAAGTGTTCAACATCCTTAGCTACCAAGGACATGCAAATCAAAACAACTCTGAGATACCATCTTACTCCTGTTAGAATGGCTAAAATAAAAAACAAAAACACCAAAGGTAGTTTATGTTGGAGAGGATGTGGTGAAAGAGGAACACTCCTCCACTGTTGGTGATAGTGCCAACTTGTACAGGCTCTTTGGAAATCTGTATGGCAACCACCCAGGAAAATGGGAATCAATATACCACAAGTTCCAGCAATTCCACTCTTAGGCATATGCCCAAAAGATGCACATTCATAAAAAATAGGACATCTATTCAATGATGTCCATAGCACCACTATTTGTAATAGCCAGAAACTGAAAGCAGCCTAGATGCCCCTCAACTGAAGAATGGATAGTGAGAATGTGGTACATGTTTACAATGGAGTACTACTCAGAAGAAAAAAAAAACAATGGAATCTTGAAATTTGCATGAAAATGTATGGAACTAGAAGAAACCTTTCTGAGTGAGGTAACCTAATCACAAAAAGACAAACATGGTATATACTCACTCATATATGGATTTTAGACATACAGTAAAGGATTACTAGCCTACTATCCACAATGCCAGAGAAGCTAGTAAACAAGGAGGACCCTAAGAGAGACATACATGGTCCTGTGGAGAAGGTGAAAGGACATGATGTACTGAACAAATTGGGAGGAAGGGATGAAGGGGGATGGAGACAGGAGAATGACAAGGGGAGAAGAGGAAGGGTGAGGAGGAAATGAGGGAGCAGGAACTTTAGTCAGGAGAAGAATAGAAGAAAACAAGAAAGGAGATACCATAATAGAGGTAGACATTTTAGGTTTAAAGAGAAATCAGGCACTAGGGAAACGTCTGGAGATCAACCAAGATGACACCAACTAACAATCTAAGCAACAGAGGAGAGTATACCCTAAATGCCCTCCCCTGATAATGAGATTTATGACTGTCTTATATGCCATCCTATAGCCTTCATTCAGCAGCTTGTGGGAGTAGAAGCAGACACCCACAACTAATCACTGAACTCAACTGGAATCCAGTTGCAGAGAAGAACGAGTGATGGGCAAAGTGGTCCAGACCAGGCTGTTGACACCCATAGAAACAGCTGTCCTGAACAATGGGGAGTTCTTTGTCCATGGATTGATAGGTGGGATACCAGCATGGGACTGATTCAGACTCCATTAATGCAGGTTTCAGTGAACAGACCTCAGAAATCTATGGGATATCGTGTGGTAGTTCAGTACTTATCCCTAGCATAGGTGTAGAATTTTGGTGCCCAATCCACATAGAGGGATACTCTCTGACCAAAGACTCATATCCCCAAAATATGATAGACACTGCTGACCCCTATGGAAGGCCTCACCCTCCCTGGGTAGCAGAAAGGATATGTGACAGGTAGGGTTTTAATTTGGGGGTGGTGGTAGGGGAGGAAGGGAGAGACTGGGAAGTGGGATTGTCATGTAAAACAATCTTGTTTCTAATTCAAATAAAAATATAGTAGGAAAAAAGAAAACATTGACATATTTGGGCAATTTATATACTTCATAGTCTTCATGTAGACTTTAAATGGTTTTTCCTATACATTTTGTAGTCTTTATATTGTTCAAATATTTAATAATATTGTTTGTGAAATAGAATGATTTTTCATTTGTATAATCTAAATCCAGTAGAGTCTAATTAATAACTGTAAAATTTGTCCAAATATAATAATTATAATACTAATAAAACTATAAAACAAAAAAGTCTCATAACCAAATAAAGAGGTGAGGGCCAAATGGTTTTAGCACAGAATTCTACTAGACTTTCAATGAAGACCTAATACAAATACTCTTCAAATTATTACCCAATATGGAAGCAGTGAAATACTGTCAAATCCCTTATATAAGGCCACAGTTGCCCTGAAACACAAATACCACAAATGCTCAACAAAGAAAGAGAGTTACAGACAAATTTTCATCATGAATATTAATGCAAAAATATTCAATAAATACTCACAAACCCAATTCAAGAACACATCAAGATCATGTACCATTTTAAAGTAGAGTTCATCAAAGACATGTGGGGATATTTCAATATTTGAATATCTGTCAATGTAATATACCATATGAAAAAACAGAAAGAAAAATAAAACACATAATAATCTCACTAGATGCAGAAAAATTCTTTGAGAAATAAACACCCCTTCATGATAAAAAACATTGGAGAGATCAGGGACACAAGATATTTACCTAAACACAATAAAGGCATCATACAGCAAACTAATAACCATTATCAAATTAAATGGAGAGAAACTCAAAACAATTCAACTAAAATCAGGGACAAGATAAGGGTATTCACGATCTCTATATTTATTCAATGTAGTTCTTGAAGCTTTACCTACAGCAAATACACATTAAAAGGGTTTCACGGGAATACAAATTAGAAAGGACAACAGCAAAGTATAGCTATTTGAAAATGATGTTAGTATACATAAGTGAACCCACACATTCTATCAAGGAATTCCTATGACTGATGAATACTTTCAGTGAAATGGCTGGATGTAAAAATAAACAACAAGAAAAAAACCAGTAACCATCCTATATAGAAATAATAAGTTGGCTGACAAGGAAATAAGGGAAACAACACCCTTCACAACAGCCACAAATAATAAAATATATCTTAATAAATTTCCATCCATGCAAGACTTGTATGAAAAGATCTTCAAGTCATTGAGGAAAGAAATGCAAGAAGACATCAGGAGACAGAAAGATCCCCATGCTCAGGGATTGGTAGGATTAACATAGTAGAATTGGCAATCTCACCAAAAACAATCTACAGATTCAACAAAATTCCCATTAAAATTTCAACACAATTTATTAAAGAACTTGAGAGAACAATACTCAACTTCATATGGAAAAACAAACATCCAGGATGGCTAATGTGATCCTGTACAATAATGTAACTTCTGAAGGCATAACAATCCCTGACTTCAAGCTGTGCTACAGAGCAATCATAATAAATCCCTTGTGGTATTTGGCATAAAAACAAAAATTTGATCAATGGAAACAAACTGAAGACCCAGAAGTAAGTAAACACACTTATTGATACTCAGCTTTTGAAAGAGAAGCTAAAACTGTACAATGGGAAAAATAAAGGTCCTTCAACAAAAATGGTGCCAGTACATAGAAGAATTCTAGAATATCCATTTCTATCACTCTGCACAAAACTCAAGTCCAAGTGGATCAAGACATCAACATAAAACCACATGTACTGAACCTGACAGAAGGAAAAGCAGGAAATAACCTTTAGTGCAATGACACAGGAGACAACTTCCTGAGCAAAATACCAATAGCACAGGCACTCACATCAAGAATTTATAAATGAAACCACATGAAACTGAAAAGCTTCCATAAAAGAGAACAATGTCAATAGGACAAACTGGCAGCCTACACATGGGGAAAGTTCTTCACCAAGCCCACATCTGATAGAGAATTTATATCCAAAATATATGAATAACTCAAGAAGCTAGACATCAACAACTGTCAGGAGCCAGCCTTGGTTAGATCCAAAGTCCTTATTTACACAAGCCTGGCAAGCCCCCATGCTCAGCTAGCCGCCAGTTAGTCTAGCATCCCACCCCTTAGGTTCCAGGACCTGGCCTGAGAAGCAATTATACCTATTCCTCTCCCCACCTCCTTAGGTTAGTGCTTGAGATAAACACAGGAGATTCTGGATACCTGCCCTGGCCTGAGAGCAATTAACATTCATTCCTCCCCCCACCTCCTCTTTCTCTGCTTCCTCCTTTTTCTTTAAAAGCCCCTTGGTTTCAATAAAGTTCAGACCTTGACAAAGAAAAACCCTGCTTGGTCTCGATTCTTTTCTGCCCATTATTATCAGGCTTGATCCACCTCAGACTCACAAATTACTGGAGCCCCTCGGGCCCAGGCAAACAACGAAATAACCCAAATAAAAATAGGCTTAACAAGAAACCTGACACTAGGGAAATTCCCAGGAAGCCACTAGGATGATCCCAATTAAGAATCCACATAATAGGAGAGAGGCTACCTTAAATGCTCTTTCCCTATAATGATAATGATGATTACATTAAATGCCACCATATAACTTTCATCCAGTAGCTGATGGAAGCAGAAGCAGAGATCCACAGCTAACCATTGGGCCGAACTCCTGTAGTGCAGATGTAGAGATGGAGGAGTGATGAACAAAGGTGTTAAGACCATGCTGGGGAAACCCACAAAAACAACTGAACTGAGCAAGTGGGAGCTCACAGACTCCAGACTGACAACTGGGAGCCTGCATAAAACTGAACTAGGCCCCCTCTACACAGCTGCCAGTTGAGGAGCCTGGGCAGTCTATGGGGCCTCTGGCAGTGAAACCAGTATTTATCCCTAGTGAATGAACAGACTTTTGGAGTCCATTCCAAATGGATGGATACTTTCTCAGCCTAGATACAGGGGTGAGGGCCTTGATTCTGCTCCAACTGTTGTGACAGATTTTGATGATGCCTCATGGGTTGCCTCACCCACTTTGATAAGTGGATGGGGGTTGGGATTGGGAGACAGTGGGGGCATAGAAGAATGGGTTGGAGAGGTAACTGGGATTTGTATGTAAAATAAGATTGTTTTTAATTTAAATAAAAATTAGTGAAAATAGGAAAAAAAGGTCCATATCTAGACAGAATTCTCAACAGAATAATTTCAAATGGAAGAGAAACACTTTAAAAAATGCTCAATAGCTTTATCCATCAAAGAAAAGCAAATCAAAATAGCTCCAATATTCCATCTTACACCTGTCACAATGGATAAGATCAAATACACAAGTTACACCTCAGGCTGGTGAGGATTTGGACCAAGGGGAACACTTCTCCATTGCAGGTCAAAATGAAAACTTGTGCAGCCACTTTGGAAATCATTATGTTGGATTCTCAGAAAACTCTGAATAGATCTACCTTACGATCTAGGTATGCCACTCCAGAGTATATACCCAAAGGACACTCCACAATATCAATATGGTATTTACTAAACTATTATCATAGTAGTTTTATCTGTAATATTCAGAAACTGGAAACAACCTAGATGTCTTTCAACTGAAGAATGGATAAAGAAAATGTGATGCATTTACCCAAGTGAATGTTACTCAGTTGTTAAAAACAATGACATAATGAAATCTTCTGGCAAATGGATAGAACTAGAAAAGATCACCTTAGTGAAGCAATCTAGACCCAGAGAGGCATACATAGTATGACCTTACTTATAAGTGGATATTATTCATAAAGTAAAGGATAACTGTGCCACAATCTACAGTCCCAGAAAATCTAAGTAACAATGAGAGTTGAAGGGGCATTGAATGAATCTTACTGTGAAGGCAAAATAGAATAGACAATGCATATGGATGTGGGGAGGGGTCTGGATGGGGGTGGAGACAGGAACAAAAGAGATCAGGTATGGGCAGAAGGGAGAGAGGGAGTGATTACTGGGACAGACACAAACTGAAATAACTATTGTGTCAAATCTAACTTGATATTCCAGTGAGTTATCAAGATTACTCAATGGAAATAGTTATTACATATTGTTGTGGTGTTAAAAGCAAGATAGAAATGTCTACCAATATTTAGTACACATACCATTATTATTATTATTATTATTATTATTATTATTATTATATGGTCAAACTGTGGGAAAACTATATACTTTTAATATCAAATAATAGTAACTTTGGTATTGCTGAAGTATCTAGGGCAGCTTTTTCATTGATTAATTTCCACTGCTCCCAAGTCAAGCTTGATGAAACTCCTAGCATTCAGCAGGCTCTCTCAGATATGTAAATGTCCTATAGCCATTTCTTCTAAGCATATTAATATTGTTATAGGTATTCAACATTATTTGTTAATAAAATATGCCATTCTACTGTGTGTGCGTGTGTGTGTGTGTGTGTGTGTGTGTGTGTGTGTGTGTGTGTGTGTGTGTGTGTGTTGTGTGTGTGTGTGTGGGAGTGTGTGTGTGGTGGGGTTGGGGAGTTATGATTTGATACTTATAGCATCCATAAGAAGTTGCTACATGTGGCAATGTGCTGCCTGGGATGGTGGGTTCTAGGAACCAATCTGAGGTCCTCTGCTGGAACCATGAATGTTCTTAGATCTTAGCCCCAGAATCAAATTCTTAATCACAAACTCCCAAATCCACAAAACACAGAGGCAGTGAGTTTAACAATTTCCTACAAACTATTTAAAATTGACTACACTAGAAAATATTTCAAGGATATTAACAGAAGGTAAACACAGCTGTCATTCCCAAAACAAAAAAGGAGGAAAGCATAGCTATGAATATCAGTTTTCTTTAGTTTTTTCTCTCTCTTGAACATAAGGTAAATATCGAGCAATGGAGATAAAGCATGTTTTCCCAGGGTCTTCCATGTGTCAGGAGCAGGATTTGAGTGCCAGTCTAGGCACTGAAGTTTCAAAACTCTGCCTAGAACCTAGATGTGAGGGTACAACATGATTGAGGGCTTTACTTGAAATGATGAAGGTAAAGAAAACTTTTCCTGACTCTATTTTGTTTCTGCCTAGCTACTCCTCAGTTTTCCAACCCCAATAACCATATCTCTCTTGGCAATTCTTTTGGGACTGTCTATACCATTGTCCATGGTCTAGATATAGTAACCAAATAAGAATATTTGTGAAAGACAAAACAAATGAAAGACCTAAAATCACTAGAGGATGTATAAATAAAAACATAATTGTAGTGTCTGGAAAACAATGTTAAGCTCTTCAATAACAGACAGATATGGCAAGGTTAATTGATCACCCTTACTGTGGGAACTTCCTTGAACACTGGTATAATTTTATTTTCTGTCTTTTCAGAAAACTGTACACATGACATTTATCACCAAGAGGCATTTTGGAGATGTGAACCTACTCTTAGACTGGCCATTATTAAATAACTATTATACTCTTTTGTTTATTTTTTTATTTTAGAACAATCTTATTTTACATATCAATCCCCCATTCCCTCACCATCCCATCCTCCAATGCCCTCCATGGACGCCGAAACCCACCCCTACTCACTCCCCAAGAATATTGAGGCCTTCCATTGGGGATCATCAAGTTTGTCACATCATTTGGGGGAGGGCCTAGGCCTTCTTCGCTGTATCTAGGCTGGAATAGCATCACTCCATAGATAATGGGCTCCCAACATTTATTTATGCACTAGGGATAAACATTGGCTCCACTCTTAGAGGTCCCATAGTCTTCCCAGGTCCCTTGGCTGCCACCCACATCCAGAGGGCTTGGTTTGGTCTAATGATAGTTCCCCAACGTTATGATCTCTGTGCTCTCACTAGGTAAGGTCAACTGTTTCTGTGGGTTTCTCCAGCACCGTCTTGGCTCCTTTGTTCATCCCTCTTCCCTCTCTACAACTGGATTTTGGGAGTATGGCTCAGGGTTTAGCTGTGAGGGCCTGCTTCTGCTTTGATCATCTACTGGATGAAGGCTCTAGGATGGCAACCAAGGTAGTCATCAATCTCATTATAGTGGAAGGGCATCAAGATATCCTCTCCAGATTCTTACTTGGGTCATCGGTGTTCAACCCTGAACATTTCCCTGGAACCAGACTTCTCCTCAAACCTGTACTGGTGCTCTCTTTCAAGCTATCTCCTTTCTCACTCTCCTCTATTCCTACCCTGTCTCAAACTTCTGGGTTGCTCTTGAAGAACTCTTATAATTTTAGTTGGGTCAATTGACTTGATTATCAGTAACTAACTCTTCATACTTCCATATGCAAGTGGAAGATGCCATTCACATTTACTTCCCAGAAGTCACATAAGTATCAATGCAGATGAGTATACAGATAGCTCCAAATGCTATTATCACTGTTTATGATTGAACTGGCTTTCCAAATAATATTTGTTAATCAAGGACATCCCAAAAACTTTTTTAAGATAGAAATCATGAAGTCCAATGGATCATTACATCATCATAATAAATATTGTTTTTTATCTATATGTCTATATGCTTTCTATACCTGGGCATGAACACAGAGGTAGTTTCTCACAGGGGTCAGACATATTAAATTTTGCTGGAGATGGAGTAGCAGATGGTTGTAGCTGCCTAGTAGCAGCTGCCTAGTGTGGGTACTGGGAATTGAATGCAGGTCACCTGTAAGAGCAGTACATATGTATAGCAATTGACCTATCTCTGTTGCTTGGATTGTTACTTTTAAGCAACAAATACTTGCAAGGACATTTTGTCAAATATAGGCTTTAACTTTTATTCTTTTCTTTATGTCTCTGGGGATTGTCACTTGAGTTATCCTTTACTATAGCCACCTTAAGCTTACTTTTTTCATATCAAAGTCACTATACTTCCACTTTAAAAACTTACTAAAATTCTTACTTTCATTCTTCTTGTGTTTCATTTTAAGATGCAAGATGTATCTGAAGTATGGGCTGTGAGGTTTGCTGTGTAGACATTTCCCCTGAGTTGTAACATATTATCCTATGGGAAGCTTCATTACTGTAAACATACTTCAAAGGAAGGATTTAGGAAATAATGGCTCAAAAGTCTCAGGAAGTCTCTGAAATATTCCAGTTCAATAAATCGCCTTCACCTCAATATTATAGAAGGAGAAATGCTGCTAGGAAGAGATTCCCCATCGTGTACCAGTTACCCACATGCTGTGCAGAGAATTCCAGGATTGCAGTTTTCATGATTCATCACTCATGTTGGGATTGACATTCAGTGATGCAGTTGCCTATAAGTTTTTGATGGTTTGAGGCTCCATATCAACCCAAGGAGACACATAACAAGACTTATTGCTAGGCAACACTATAGAAGCTGATTGCTCAGGGTGGCACAACAGACATAGAAGCTGAATTGTGACCCTGAACACTCATTTCAGCAAGTATTTAAGCACAAAACCCACAAATATCTATGGCAACTTATAGTTACAGTTTTCCAACAATCAGGATTTAAACATTACGGGCTTTCCCCATGTGTGCCACCATTGTCAACCTACATGGAATGTAAGCTTTTTAGATCAACCAGATACATTTGTTGTTTCTATTATTAGGAACAGCCATGATGATTCTAGAGAACAAAAGATGCAGAACAGACTATTTTCATTGTTTAAGGAGGAGGTGGGATAGTTATTGGAAAGCCCCCAGCTCCCTTAGAGCTTGGTAACATGGATTTTGTTTCATCTCACAGGTAAAATGGAGTTTGAAGTCAAAATGGCAATACTTAGGATAAGGTGTTTTCTCTTGTTCCCCACAAAGTCAGCCACGCTTCAAGTAATCTATCACCCATAAGTACTCCAATAAATTCATTGGTTCACCAATTTGTTCTTTGGTGGCATTGATACTTTGGTCTGATATCAGTGCCTATCTTGGGCAAGTCAATATTTATTCATGTCTCTTCAGGAATAGTGTCACAAAACAGGTTTGTAAATTCAAAGGTCACAAACTTCGCCAGACTTTCTAATATTGAAGTGTTTACAAATGAACTTTGGTGGCCACCTTCAACCTGACCAGATCGGTGAAATGTATGCTTAGTCTCCCTAATCTGTGAAGGGCAGCATCTACCTATTTTATCCCTTCTAGTATCAAATGGAATCCAGACCTTCCAAGTTTGGAATGTCCAAGAAATTCTGAGAAATCCTTACTTCAGAGATGTGCCATTATACGTGGCTTGTCAACCTACCACCATTTCTTATACTTTTGGCACCTATGTAGCATTACAAATGGTACTAATGTGACTCCCAAGAGTTTTTTCTTTACAAGAGACCAGATGAAGCTTTGTATGTCAAACAAACCTACTTCCACATTTCATCAAGGAAGTATCAAAGCAAGCCAGGCTTACACGTAACAAAAATGAAGGGAGCTAGTGAAATTTTATGGAAACAGCTTGCCTTCATGGTTTATAAAGAAGGGCTAATGTTTCTTCAGGCTCCTATTGAGTATATACTTTATTTTGGGCTCATTTTCCACCCCAGAAGACAATAATAACAATCTTTCACATCTGCCAGCAGCAATGATTCCCTCCCTTGATATAAGATTGAATCAAGTTCTATCGCTAAGTTGTGGAGATTTTTATGCTGGGCACTTAACTCCAGAGAAAAGTATTGAATGCACTAAACTGCCTCAGAGCTAGGTGAAAGGTGACATAGAACAGTGTGTTTTCTACTGAAAACTTTGTTCCCCATTTTAGAGAAAACTTAACATAATTTCAGCCATTGATCAAATCTACTGCAAAGTTTTTCATTTTTTATGTCTGTGTCCTTTCAAATGGCATCATTTTAACTTGAGCAATTCTTTTAAAATGACATAGAAGGAAGAAGGATTTCACAGAGCATGTGACACACTTGCTTTATTGTATACTAGAAGAGGCTCTTCCTTTCATTTCTGGAAAGTTCATTTTCTTTGATTGATTTTGGTGTCAACTAATAGTTTTAGGAGTCAGTCCACACAGGTCAACAGGAAGAACCTGAACTACCATGGAAATTGTGACAGAACAAATTATCCTCATGCTCCCTCCTCTCCTTGCTTGAAGCAGACTTTCCTCTTCCTGTATCTCGCCTGCCTCAGAAAAGCTCAGGCACATTGTGGCTTCTTTTTTCCTTCAAACTATATTTAAGAAAAGTTTCAGCTTTACACATGTAAAATTATCACCATTTTTTTTGCATAAATGTGATGAAAGTACTGTAGGTAATCAACTTCCTACAGCTCATCTATAGCCTGATGCCTGCTGTCTGCTATGTGTCTCTTAAACCAGGAAGAATCACATTTTTATATGTTTTTCTAGTTTAGGCACAGGTAAGTGACACATTACCCACTCATGGGGATATCTACCATCCTCATTTGTAAGGAGGTACTCACCTAATAAACACATATCTCATTTACAAGTATTACATTCATATTTTATTTACTTTTTAAGTAAGACATAATTGCATCATTATTAGATTCCCTTTTCTCCCAACCCCATCACAAAATTTACTAAAAATCATTTTAGAAATATGTTTCAACTGTAGTTACAAACATTAACACAATAAGTTACCTTCTTTTCTTCTTGGTCTCCAATGCCTAAATATGTCTACCTGGTTGGGCCAAAGTAGTTGACCTGCAGTTTATAGGCCACACAGAAAAACCAGGTTATGAATATATTACTTCTTAATCATTATCATTTTTAATTGTTTATCTTAGTTGGTTATGACATTTCTCCAGCTAAAATAATAAAACAGTCTTTGGGGGCCAGTGTGATGACTGAGACAGTATCATGTCTACCATGTAAACATGAGTCTACAGGTACTTAGAACCCATGTGAATGTCATGAATTCATCCTTATCTGTCCTTTCAACACTGGGATTAAAAATGTTCACTAAAATATCATCATGAAAGTGAACACAATTTCACAAGTGTTCAACTACTTTTGCCCACAAAAATGCAGAAAACACAAGACACTGATGTTCTTCAAGTTGATTTTCTCAGTGATTCTTTTAAGGTAAGCTGGGTCACAATTCTAGTGCATCAAAGTATGAACCATACATCTATTCTGAGCAGTCACAAGCTACCTTGCCTCAGCCTCTTCCCTCATATGAATATCTCAGGTTTAAATATTATAAAAACTGTGGCTAACACTTTTTCCAAGTCCCATCCATGTGACAAACAAATGATGACTTTCTTCCACTGAGAAAGAAAAGGTCCTCTATAAAATCTACAACTGTAAGAGTGAATGCACCAGCCTTGTATTTATGAGTCTATCCTTTCTGAATATTTCTGCTTTGTTTGCATTTTAGGGTCAAATCACATCTCCATCTACACCATGGAAACATTCAGTCTGTCTTGTGAATTCTGACTTCACTACAGTTGATGTGAAGAAAAGCCAGTCTTCCCAGGAGGAAGGATTTATGTACTACACACCAAAAACACTTTCTCCTGAGGCTGAAAAAAAGTCTTAACATTAAGGTATGCCATGCTCTTGCAGAAGACTGAGTTCAGTCCTAGCACCTAACTCAAGTGCCTCCCAATTGCCTGAAACTCCAGCTCCAATGTATCTGGCATCATCCCTCTGAGCACCAACACTCATTTGCCTGTACCTACCTTCAGACACTCACAGGTACATAGAATAAATAAATTAAATCCTTTTGAAACTATATTTGTAAGAACCCTCTAACTAAGGTATATCTGCTTAGGTACATTAAGTTTTGGAGGAGGGGTTGCATTGCCATGGAACATATTTTATAGTAAGCGCTTTCTAAGGCCTATACATAAATTGGGCTACTCAAAAGTATGAAATATCCATTTTGTTTCAGCATTTCTGCATTTTTGCTGCATTCATTTAGTTTCACATCAGTTTATACTGTGAAGGGAATTCTGGTTAAAAAAAAAAGTGACAACCAAATGAACTATAGGACTAATGGCAGAGCTAGACATTCCTAGCCATGCCCTGTGGTGGTTTCAGTGATAATGACATTTCTCTTCATCTCCATCAAAAATATTCAAAAAGCAATTCATTCTCTGCTTCATACTGATACAGCTCATCCCATTTATAGATATATCTTTAAGGAAAACAGAATCTGATAACAGGAATCTAAATGCAAATCTATAGTTGTGGATACCTCATGAGTGAGGTTGCTAGATGGAGAAAAAAGAAGGGAGGGAAAGACATCAGGCTAAATTTGAATTAGAATTTTAGATAAACAAAATTTAATTTGGGGAGCCTTAAGTACAGTCCATGTGGTATTCCAAACACAACTAATAATAGTGATAAAGTTATTTATCTAAAAGTCAAACATAACTAGGTATTCTGCATTTTGATTTGCCTAGCTTGACAGGGTCATTTACATATTTATTGAAACAAATTTTCATCTCCTCCTTTTGCCACTCAGAAGAAAAACAACATGCCTCCCATTCTGTTCAAGTGGACCTGGGGAGAATACTCATCTCCTATTTCATCTGAAGGGTAATTCCTTTGTATAAACTTGCGTAAGTGGAACCAATTAAGGTAGCTCTTGCCAGTCTTGTGTAATTACATGAGGGATTTGTGATCAGAGATGAAGTTATAGGGGGATTCTGAATGCTGTAATGAAATGACCTCATAAAATAGAATGGCTTAAGTCATAAAGAAATGACATGCCTCACTAATTGTTAAATTGGTAGGTATACTCACTCTGAGGGCTCCTGTATGGGCTAAAACAGTTTCACTGATAATTTTAACTTGGTCTCCTCTGACTAAGGAAAAGCCCAATATTAGATGTAATCACTATGATGGGCTTGCATGGTAAGTATCATGACATCTACAATTGAGTAAACTCTAGATTATAGATCAATTGCCATTTCATTCAAAATAGATTAAATCGTGTCCTTTGTGCTGATTGTCTTCAGTAATATAAATGTGCGTACAGCAGATAGTACTTTTACTGAATTTATGTGAGGACTGTCAAACTTAGCACATTCAATCACATTGTCTTATCCTTTGTTTGAAAAAGGTCTTAGTGAAAAAGAAAGAGCACAGCAAAGTACACAATATCACTTAAAGAATGGACAGTGGTTCAAGGACTCCAAGAGTTTCTTTCAGGCTGAGATAATAAAACCTGGTCCAGAGCTTGAAGGTGCTAACAGGTTTTGAGGTTCTCCTCATATCTCAAGATGATTCTGAGTTTCTTGCTACATGATAAAATATTCCATGTGGTGGATAGCAGGTTCTCTGCATGAGAACACAATGTGACTAAAAGAAGCAGATGCTTCATCCTTCTCATAGTGTTGGGCCACCAATCTGACTAGCATACATGGTCCATATACTCACTAACCATAATACACTGCTTAATTTTCTTTGAGATTTCTGGCAAATGTTTCATTAGAGAATGTGTTCTGGTGAGTATATAGATTTCCAGTATTTCAAAGAATGTAACTTAATACATAGCACACATTGTGCATGAAAGGAATGTATCACATTGATGGTGATATGAAGTGGAAAAGAAACTTTTACAATTCACATAAGATGAAGGTGCCCACAAAAGCAAGCTTCTCCTTCAAGTATGCCATTGACACTTTATCTCATTTTAAAAGTAATGTATACTGACCTTTTACGTCCTGCACTTGACTGTCTCTATATTTGAGTATCTAAATGTTGTTGGGAACTCTAGCTCTGAATATTGGAAGATAGAAGGCTGATGTCAATGCAGGGTGCTACCATCCTGGCTTCTGAGGAGTGTGCCAAACATTCACTGATAGGCTCTGCAGCAACTTGAAAATGTCTTGTATTTAAAGTTTATAAAAGGATTGGATAATTAGTAATTGGTTTGTCCTAATGAAAAATTTAGCATGTTGTTAATCACATCATCTTCTAATAATTTGCATGTTCTTATCAACACAAACCTGTACTTCAACAACAAATTCCAGAAGTAGGTAAGATATAAAATGAAATAAAGAAATTATGAAATTGAAAGCAATTTCTGGTGTAATTGTTTCTGCGATGGGAGAGTACCACACTCCTTTCTTCAGTTCTCTCCTTCCTAAATGTGTATGTTGTAAAGGATAGATTTAGGGAACAATTATTCAGTTAAATTTTTTTTTTGTTTTAAGACAGAATCTCACAGTGTTCACTAAACTGACCTTGAACCTGATATATATGGCAGAATTATCTCAAATTTCCCTGGATATTCTGTAGTATTTCCTTTTCTGTATATAAGTTCTTTCAGCCTAATTCCCATCTTAGTTACTAAAAGGTTGTCACAATGTTTTAACATTTCTTCCATTCAGTCTTTCTTAAAGGTAAACAGGCTAGTGTGCTGGTATACTGATCTGAATGCTTCTCTGGACACAATATGAGTTTTGGGGCATGAAGAAAGTTACAAATTTAGAATTTAACTCATTGATGTACTCAATTCTCCTTTAAAGCCAATTTTCACCTTTTATGCTTTTGAAACCATTTGTATTCGATCTGCTACACTGTCTCATCTCAAAATTCAAGAACCATTGAGTGTGTAGTGTTTGAGGTTTAACTGTCCTGTCTTAAAAGAGTGTCTTTGATAAGTGACTTCGAATCTGGGAGGATTAGTTAATATTTGATCTTTAGAAGTATTTCTGTTTTATAAGATCACAGAGAAAAATTCTAAAGGATGAAAAGATACTAGAATCTCAGTTGCAGGTGTTCAATATCTGAAGGCAAGGGAATACCTTTCAGACACATAACATGCCTATATACTAAGATAAAGGTTCTTTATCAAATATTATTTGTAATTCTGCTTAGGTTAATTTGCAGATTTCAACGCTGCATTTTTTCTTTCTTTTTTAACATATTTGCCCTACTTGCTAATAATTTGTATCTATGCCCCTCTCAATGATATACAGTTACTTAAGGTACCTAAAGTTATCACTGCAAGGTTTTTATATATAAATTTCCTCACTTCATAAAAGCAAAATCTTCAAAATATGGCTTGATTCTACATGTTCCTTAACTTTATTCAGTAAAGTCACACTGAATATTTTTACATCTTAATTTTTCAAACGACCTTTTGTTATACTAACACTTTTTCTTTGTAGCTGAGTTCAATTGCTTCCATTACCCAAGTATTCCACTGAATGAGTAGTTTACAAATCATTTAGTTGAGAAAGATGATTTTTCTCAGCTTAGCTATTTTAAAATGTCCTGTGTACAAAATATATAAAGATTTGAAATTTCATATATATATATATATATATATATATATATATATATATAGAGAGAGAGAGAGAGAGAGAGAGCACCTAGAACAATAGATGCATATTAATGTGCAAACAGTTAAAAATGTACAATATAGAAATGTCATTCATTATTATCCTTCCAAAGGACCCAAATTTGGTTCTAATCATCTTTATTGGGTGGCTCACAACCACTTTAACACCACCATTGCTATGATATCCAATGTTCTTCACCTCTGTGAGTGCCTGCATAATATATACATACACACACATGTTAATTAAGGAAAATTTAAAACATATATTTCAATATTCAAATAAACACATTGGAAACACTTCAGTAACAGGTCAGAGGCTGAATGCCTTTGGTCAGGGATGTTCAAGGAAATCACAAAATACTGAAGTCTATAGCTGTTGGTCTTGGTTTTGCCCCACAAGTGGAAGGTAAGTCCCAATTGCTGAGGAGACTATGACCTTCAGACAAACTGATATAACTTCCTCCTACCTGACGACCAGCTTTCATGTTACAAGAAGAAACCATGAAAATATCCAAAAGAGGGAAGCAGTTAGTACTTTGGTGGTAACTAACATTTATCTAATTGGACTAATAGCCTGTCCAATAAGACAGAATTTTTTGCAAGGTACTAACTACCAAATACTCAGAGATAGAGACGTAATGGATCTAGAAGTGAACCTACAATTGTTACTTTACAAAACAAGCATACTCCCTCAGTATATCCTCAGTATTTTTCCTTATACTCACAGTTTAAGTGTAGTCCCCATCATTCATAAAGGAATATGGTTCTTATATGTAATTAGACTGTACCTCAGTCTCCAATCAGCTTTTAAGAAACTGATAATTTAAATGTGTATTCATGCAATTTTTTTTCATTTTTCTTTTTCTAAAATCCCTTTTCGTTGAGTCCATTTGATAACTGATCATGATTAGACTATGACTAAAACATTTTAAAAAGCAACAACTGCCAGGCATTGGTGGTGAACACCTTTAATCCCAGCACTCAGGAGGCCGAAGTAGGTGGATCTCTGTGAGTTCAAGGCCAGCCTGGTCTATAGAGTGAGTGCCAAGATAGGCTCCAAAGCAATACAGAAACCCTTAATAGTAAAACAAAACAAAACAAAACAAAAAATCCAAGGCAAGCAGTGGGGGTCCATGCCAACCAGGCCTGTCACAAAAAAAACCCTAGCTAAAAAAAAAATGAAAAATCTATTTCAGAAATGTTACTAAATTCTTCCTACAAGGAACTATTTTTGCAGCTTTTCGGTTTTGGTTTGCCCACTCTCAAATGATATTACCAATAGTGAATTATGTAAAGGGGTATTTACTACTTTTATCAATTGAAAAGGTATTTGTTTCCTCATTATATTTTGATGTGTTTAATGAGGAAACACTTTAAGCTATACAAATTTCCTGTTCTTTGTGATACGTTGATGGTTTTTGTTGGTTTTTATTTTGTTTTTTTGTTTTGTTTTGTTTTGTTTCGTTTTTTTTTTGTGTGTGTGTGTGTGTTAATTGAAGCTTCTTTGCTGAGATGATTTTTAAATATAATGGTCAACAAACACAGAATTCCCAGGTCTATTGTTTCTCCCGAACAATATAGTAGAGTAAGACATGTTTATAATTTAATTTTGTGTTAAATACATGTTGATTTGTAGGAATGATTGTTCCATTTTGCACAAACTACTAAAAATGTTACAGGAATAATTTTGATGATCGGTTTACTAAAATTTGTTCAGTAAGTCTCCTCGTTTTGTTCCAAATTTCTGACATGACCCTATCTCTGTAAGTTCATCTTTCCCTTTTCTATTACTGATAAGGACCTCTAGGTTTATTATTATCTTCCAATTTATTATTTTATAACTCATGTGTTTGTCTAAGCCAAAATTCTTTATCTGGTGCACATTATTTAGAAATGAAGAGACTTAGGTGAATATTTGTGTCAGTACTTAAGCATTGTCCCATTACTCAGAGTAGAAAGGATTGAGGAATTAGTGAAAGTATACACATTCACAGATATAGTTTTGTATGTGGAGTTTTTTAAAATGTTGACTAAATTATAATGCAATTTCAGTGCATCACTACAAGATTCACACTAAATTTCTCATAAACTTTTTCTTTGCATCTGTGATCCCTTCATGCTTTGTGAAAGCTAATTCCTACTTCTATTTCTGATTCCTGTTCATACACAAACCAACCTCTCTTGGCATTACATAAAGATTTGGTCAAAGTGTACAAGGAATGAGTCAGGAAGCAATATCAGATGGAGAGAAGGAAGAGACACCCAATAAATTATAAGCTTGTCCTAATTTAAAAATGAGCTTCAAAACTCTATTGATCTATCTATCTATCTATCTATCTATCTATCTATTTATCTATCTATCCATCTATCTCTCTATTATATATATATATATATATATATATATATATATATATATACCGTCTATCTACCTACCTATATTCATATATATATTCATATATATATATATATATATATATATGCATGCACATAAATATAAACATCGTATTATGTTTGCATATATTAGCAATTTTAATTTTGTTTTCTATGTATCAATCTTGAATCACAGAAACTCAACAAATTCTAAATCCAAGTTTCAAATATATTTTTGTTCATTTGTTTCTTCGCTTCATAGCACCCTATAACACTATGAAACTTACAAAGAAGGGAGAAGCTTTCAGGTCAGTACCTACATTATTATCCATGTTTATGATTATAGTATGTGGTTTCTTAAGCAACAGGTACTTACTAACACTGTCTGCTAGTAACAAATGTATTAAACTACAATAAACAAGTACTAATACAGATCATTGCCTATATTTATTTCATGCTAATTATGTGAGTTGTTTTTATTTAAACAATACTTGATTTAGAGTAGATATGATGTTAATAATCCTGGGGTTATGATTGTATATGGGAGAAAGGATTTTTCCTTTTCTATGTTGTTTTGTATAGTGCCTAATAAACTATCTCAGCTATCAAAAGTGCTCTGTCTGTTCACTCCCTTGAGATCATGAAAGAGAATTATTTTTCATATGAATAGTAACTTGGGGAGTTTTTTATCTAAACTGTTTTGAGTTATTATTGAGGTGTTTACTGAAAAATTTGTGCTATATAATATATGCATTATATAAATCCAAATACTTACTTGATGTTATTAAAGCATCTTTATATGATTATGATTCATTTTGTTTACTATAATCATGTACTTTCCTTTTTATTATTGTTAATTTGATTAATCAAAGTAGGACATTATTCTTAATGGGGTGGATCCTTGAGGTAGTAAAATTAACTCACTGAATTTTTTATGTTCTAATTCATAAAATCAATCCTCCTGTCAGCAGAAACCAGGTACTTCCAGAAGTTTCATGTTTGAAAAATTTCAAAAATAGTTCCTCATACTTCCCATAACCTAGCCAGATACATGATGTGCCAGTGAGTTGGACAAGAGGCTTTTGAATATATATTTTTGACGGAAAAACTAGTTCTAAAATAAGTTGGCTTCTTCAGTAAGGACAAGCAGAGAATAGAAAATTGTAAAGAACACTTTGAACCATCCTAATCACATCTGTACTTTGAGATATGAGTCTGAAAACTTATATTGAAAATGATGGAGACTACATAGGTAGTTGCTATGGTATCAATGAAAGTGTATGATTGGATTTAGTAATGGGGAATTTTTCATTTAGTTTAACAATTATATTGAACATTTACTGTGGAAATATCCACTACTAATCAAGAGAGGATATGTCTACCCTAGAGATGTTTGTAATGACCTTGTTGAGAAATGAATAATTTTAGTAGCAAAAGAGTCAAGACAAGTTTTGAAGGGACTAAGAAAAGAGAATTCATTATAACTTTCATTTCCCAAGACATCATTTGCCAGGTACTGTAAAATTAAAAATTACTTTGGAAAATGAAGTTTGAAAGGAATGGATTTTAATGTATCTTTAGTGTTTTAAGAATATATCATATGCTGAAGTGTCATGACATGAAAATGTGAATGAATTTAGATGCTTATAAAATATTATTTTAGGATATACATTGAGTATATTAAACCCTGAATCACACTATTGTTTATCTATATGGTTCTGCTAAGGTGTAGAGGAGGAATCTATACCGGCTGAAAACCTCTAGTTAGCTGTCATTATGTGTATAAGGAGATGCTACAACATTGGGATCATTAAATGACAAGGAAGAGCCAGAGAGAGTTACCCAAGGATCTATTAGTACATTAACTGATCAAATGAGTACATAAATGCAGTAGAAAGTGGTTGACTTTTAGAAAAAGGCAACCTGTCATTTGTGACAACTTAGAGAACCCTGGAAGACATGACATGAAATAGAAGTCAGGCAGAGAAAAACATCTTGGTCTTCTTATCTGCACGTCTTCTTCATCTGCTTTCTTTTTTTAATTGTATTTTTATAATTATTATTAGACAAATTTTAAATTAGAAACAATGTCAATCCAAGTTCCATCTTCCTCCCCTCCTCCCATACCCCCCACCTACTCCCATCCCAACACCTTTTTGTGCTCCAGGGAGGATGAGGCTTTCCAAGAGGGATCTATAAAGTCTGTCATATCATTTGCATCAGGGCCTAGATCCTCCCCAGTGTGCCTGGGCTAAGAGAGTATCCCTCTAGATGATATGGGCTCCCAAAGTCCATTCATGTGCTAGGGATAAATACTGATGCACTACCAGAGGCCCCATAGATTAGTCAAACCTCCAAACTCACATGCTCATTCAGGGGATCGGGAACAGTCCTATGCTGGTTTCCCAGGTATCAGTCTGGCATCCATGAGCAACCCCTTGTTCAGGTCAGCTGTTTCTGTGGGTTTCCCCAGTGTGGTTTTGAACACTTTGCTAATAACTCCTCCCTCTCTGAAGCTGGATTCCAGAGTTCAGTTCAATGATTAGCTGTGGGTGTCTGCTTCTGCTTCCATCAGCTACTGGATGAAGGCTCTATGATGGCATATAGCCTCTCCACTGTTGCTTAGTTTGTTAGTTTGGGTAAAACTTGTAGATCTCTGGTCATTTCCCTAGTGCCAGCATTCCCTTTAAACCTATAATGGCTCCCTCTATTAAGTTATCTGTTTTCTTGTTCTCCTCTATTCTTTCTCTGACTAGACCTTCTGGCCCTCTGGTCCTGCTCTCCTCACCTTTTCTCCACTTCTCTTTCTTCTGTTATGAGAAAAATTATGAGACACATTTTAGGCATGATGGCATATTCAAGTATTTTGGTGGCAGAGGTAGGCAGAACTGTGATAGTTCTAAGCCAGGCTGCACTGGACACCAAGTTCCAAGATAGACAGGACTATATAGAAAAACTATTTTTCAATAAAAAAGGAAAAGTGAGGGAGAAAATTATTATTTAGATAAAAATTTTTTAACATTTTTATCTGAAGACTTTTTTCTCATTTTATATACCAATACCAGTTCCCATTCATTCCCTTCATCCTGCTACCTCCTGCTTCTCCCCACTCTACTCCCCAAGCAATATATCAGAGAGGGTAAGGCTTCCCACTGGAAGGCAAGGTACTCTAGCAACTTTATTTGAGGTAGGTACAAGGCTCCCCCCCCCTATTACTAGGCTGAGTAAGATATCTCTCCAAAGATTTGCCTTCAAAAATATTAGCAATAAATTCTACTCCTAGTGCCAGTGGACCCACAGACCATACAAGCCACACAACTGTCACCAACACTCAGAGGGACTAATTTGGTCCTTTACAAGTTCTCCTACTCTCAGTCCAGAGTAAGTGAGCTCCCACAAGCTAGGTTCAGCTGTCTTTGTGGTAGCCTCATCACAGTCTTGACCACTTTGTTCATATTATTGCTCTTTCTCTTTGACTGGATTCTGGAAGCTCAGCCCAGTGCTTAGTGGTGGATATCTGCATCTGCTTCCGTCAGTTGCTGGATGAAGGTTCTATGATGATAATTCATGCAGTCATCAAACTGATTGAAGGGGAAGGTCAGTTCTTAGCTGTGGCCATCCTTATGGATTCCTTGTAATTTCCCTAGTGCCAGGCTTCTTGCTAGCCCTATAATGGCTCCCTGAATCAAGGTATCTCTTTCCTTGTCCTTCCTCTCTCTTTGTCCTTCCCCCTTCTTGATCATCTTGCTCCCTCTTGTTGTTCTTCACCCTCTCTTTCTTCCCTACCCTCCTGCCCTTTCTTCACCAGCCAGGATCCTATTTTTCTCAAGAAATCTTACCTACTTCCCCTTCCAAGTGAGATCCATGTATGTCTCTCTTAGGGTTCTCCTTGTTACCTAGCTTCACTGGAATTGTGGAACATAGGCTGGTTATCCTTTGCTTTAAGTCTAATATCTATTTATGAGTGAGTCTTTCAGGGTCAGTGTTATCTCACTCAGGAGGTTTTTTTCTAGTTCCATCTATTTGCCTGTAAAATTCAAGATGCCATTGCTTTTTACTGCTGAGTAGTACTCCATTGTATAAATGTATCATATTTTTCTTATCCATTGTTTTTTTGAAGGGCATCTGTATTGTTTCCAGTTTCTGGTACTTAGAAATAAGGCTGTTAAGAACACAGCTGAGCAAATGTCATTGTGTTATTAGTGTGCATCCTTTGGATATATGCCCAATAGTGGTTTTGAGGTCGATTGATTACAAATATTTTGAGAAATTGCCTTTACTGATTTCCAAAGTAGCTGTATAAGTTTGCACTCCCACCAGCAATGGAGAAGTATTCCGCTTATTCTGCATCCTCTCCAGCATAAGCCATTATTGGTGTTTTTGATCTTAGAAATTCTTACAGGTGTGAGATGGTATCTCGGTGGTGTTTTGATTTTCATTTCCCTGATAGCTAAGGGTGTTGAGCAATTCCTTAAATGTCTTTCAGCCATTTGAGATTCATCTGTTGAGAATTCTCTGTTTAGATTTGTATCCTATTTCTAATTGGATTATTTGGTATTTTGGTATCCAGTTTCTCGATTTGCTTCTATATTTTGGATATCAGTCTTCTGTCTGATGTGGGGTTTAATAAGATCAAATGATGAAAACATTTTATCACTTGCATATAGAGTTTCCAGAACAAGATTTGGAAGATCTATTGTTTGGGTCTGTGATGGGGGTTCCTGATAGGTGCACTGGATACATATTTCAGAGAAAATTGTTCAACTAATCAGTCGTGAAGGAAAACAGCTATAGGAAGACAACGGGGACTACAATTCCTCTGGACAGCATGCCTTTAATTAATGTCCCAAGCAACCTCAACTGAGTGCCACCTCTTAAATTTCATTACACTTCCTACTCACACCATTCTGGAGACCAAGTATTAAGAATATTTATTGAACATATATCTTAATTAGAGCAAACATGGAGTCTGAAAAAGTACGGATCATTCAATCAAAACAGAAAGTGATGGTTACAGTTGTATATATTTAGGTATCAGGTATCAGGGGGTGTTAGTAAAATAAAAGCCATTGTGTTTAAATAAAAGGTCAAAGGACAGATTGTACAGAATATAAAATAGCAAATATTAGACAATGAAAATATCAGCCCTGGAAGCATACACATAAGCATGTTTTTATTTTATATTATACATATGGGTGATGTTCTAATAATGAATTTAGGAACACACATACACATATACACATGCATATGTACTGACACATATGTAACAATAAGTAAGGGGATAAAGGGCCATGAATTTAAAAGGAATCATGGAAGGCATGAGAGAATTTAGAGGGAGGAAAGGGAAGAAGAAAATGATGCAATAATATTATAATCTCTGAAAGTAAAAAGAAGTATTGAAAATTGCTTAAATTTTGCTTCTATGCATTTCTCATTACCCAAAGTGAAAAGTATATAAAATATTGAATACCATATATATAAATATTGGAATCTATATATATATATATATATATATATATATATATATATGGATTTTAAGTGTTAATGGTAAAGACATGGGACTAACATGTTTTCAAAATAATTTAGAATGTTATCATATATAAGAATATTAGATCCTTGCAATTATACTATTAGTAAACTTTGCTAAATTAGATAATTATATCGCTTAAAGCATATCGATAACATTGAAACTAATGGGAAAATTCTATAGCATAAGTGAGAAAGTTAGTATTACGGATGTGAAAAATTTTAAAAATAATTTAAACAAATACAAATACAAAAACTGGGTATTTAAAGTCCATTGAGTAAAATTAGAATACTGTATTAAGAATATTTGAAATGTATGTTAAAATAAAGTGAGTTACTATGAAACTAGACAAAATAGTGGAAAGAATATCAGAGATGCGACAGAATATTAAAGAATTACTAGCTTCAGACACCTGAAGATGAAGGTTGTGGGGGAGGATCAAATAATTAAAATGTAAATGCTGTAAGAGTAACAACTCAATAAAACACACACTCATAAAAATAATACCTACTACAAATCTCTACAAAAGACAACAACATACCATATTTAAAAAGAAGAAAACAAGCAACACAATTACAAATACAGCAAACCTTCTCAACAATAATAAGTATATGTGATGTAACTTTCTAGTTTAAAACTTCACTTAAGGAACACTGTTTAAAAAACAGGATTAGGAGACCATAACAGAAAATCATAACCAATCACAATACAAAATTGTGGATCTTAATCACAGCAGTTACTTCTAAAATATAATTCCTGCACCTCAGGCACAGGATACATTGTGGAAGAGGGGAACCTTCCACATTGTGGAAAAGGGGGAATTTGCTCTGAAAATGTGCCTCCCAGTAATGTCAGAAGTTACACCTATAAATTCTCATGGAGATGGCTGCATAACCTGAAGTGAATAAAGACAATACTAACACACATGACAAAGTGACAATGGGAAAACCCATGAAAAATTCTCAACCCTAGACAAAGAATTACAGGAAACTAAGGAACACCAGGTCTTTATCCATTACCAAATCAATGTTCCTAAAAACTTACAAAGAGGTAATGTTATTCAGACTAAGATTTGTATTTACATATTTAGAAATACACATGAATGTATGTGTGTAGCAACTTTAAAAAAGACTACAAGTTTAAAAGAAAGAAAAGAGAGTATATGGAAGAGTTTGAAGAGAGGAAAAGGGCAGGAAAATGAAGAAATTATAGTATGATCTACCCCCAATTTAAAAACATTTAAAATGTATTAGGGGTAGAGAAAGAGGTCTCAGTGTTTAAAAGTGTGTACTGCTCTAGCATCAATATTGGGCAGCATGTAACTACCTGTAACTCCATCTTCAGGATTCTCCTTTCATATGGACACACCTATACTCAGAGACATACACATACATATTACTAAAAATAAAATAAGAGTAATGGTTTGGCTGAGTGTAGAAGCAAATCCATTTTTTTAGGGTTTCCATGGTATAGTTGTATATTTTTTAAGAATTCCTATATTATATTCTGAATTTCTTTGGTGTCTGCTTCTATGTTTCCCTGTATAATTCTGACTTTGTTAATTTGAACCCGATATTTCTTATGGATGGTTCGGCCAAGAGTCTGTCAATCACATTTATCTTCTCATAGAATCAGTTCTTAATTCTGTTATTTTTTGCAATGTTTTCTTTGTTTCTATTCAATAATTTGTTTCCTGATTATTTTTTATTATTTTTTGCTCTCTGTTGTGTTCCTAATACCCAGGAAACATAATCAGAATAATGCCTACCAACTGGTGACTAGATAATGAAAATCATACACAGCACAGATGGAAAATATAATTTTGGTGAAAAAGAATATGGAATGAAAACTTTCTAGAGAAAAGTCACATTAGAGAACTGACAGAACAACTGAAAGCATTAGAGCAAAAGGAAGCAAACTCACCAAGGAGGAGTAGATGCCAGGAAATAATCAACCTGAGAGCTGAAATCAATAAAGTAGAAACTAGGAAAACATTACAAAGAATCAATGAAACAAAGAGTTGGTTCTTTGAGAAGATCAACAAGATAGACAAACCTCTAGCCAAACTAACCAAAAGGCAGAGAGAGAGCATGCTAATTAACAAAATCAGAAATGAAAAGGGGGATATAACAACGGACACTGTGGAAATCCAGAGAATCTTTAGGTCATACTTTGAAAATCTGTACTCCACAAAATTAAAAAAATCTAATGGAAATGGACAGTTTCCTGGATAAATATCACTTACCAAAATTAAATCAAGATCAGATAAACAGTTTAAATCGACCCATAACCCCTAATGAAATAGAAGCAGTCATCAAAAGCCTCCCAACCAAAAAAAGCCCAGGGCCAGATGGCTTCACTGCAGAATTCTACCAGAAATTCAAACAAGAGCTGATACCAGTACTCCTCAAACTGTTCTGCACAATAGAAGCAGATGGATATTGCCAAACTCTTTCTACAAGGCTACAATCACTTTGATACCCAAGCCACACAAAGATAAGACTAAGAAAGAGAACTACAGACCGATATCCCTCATGAACATCGATGCTAAATACTCAACAAAATATTGGCTAATCAAATCCAAGAACATATCAGAAAAATCATCCACCACGATCAAGTAGGCTTCATCCCAGGGATGCAAGGATGGTTCAACATACGAAAAACATCAATGTAATCCACCATATAAACAAACTGAAAAAGAAAAACCACATGATCATCTCACTAGATGCTGAAAAAGCCTTTGACAAAATCCAACATCCCTTCATGATAAAGACCTTGGAGAGAACAGGAATAACAGGAACATATCTAAACATGATAAATGCAATATACACCAAACCAATAGCCAACATCAAACTAAATGGAAAGAAACTCGAAGCGTTTTCTCTAAAATCAGGAACAAGACAAGGCTGTCCACTCTCTCCATACCTCTTCAATATTGTACTTGAAGTTCTAGCTATCACAATAAGACAAGAACAGGGGATCAAAGGGATACAAATTGGAAAGGACGAAGTCAAACTTTCACTATTTGTAGATGACATGATAGTCTACATAAGTGACCAGAAAAACTCTACCAGGAAACTCCTACAGCTGATAAACACCTTCAGCAAAGTAGCAGGATACAAAATTAACTCAAAAAAATCTGTAGCCCTATTGTATACAGATGATAAACTCAATGAGAAAGAAATCATGGAAACATCACCTTTCACAATATCCACAAGCAACATAAAATATCTGGGGGTAACACTAACCAAAAAAGTGAAAGACCTGTACAATAAGAACTTTGAGACTTTAAAGAAAGAAATTAAAGAAGATACCAGAAAGTGGAAAGATCTCCCATGCTCTTGGATAGGCAGAATTAACATAGTAAAAATGGCAATCCTACCAAAAGTAATCTACAGATTCAACGCAATCCCCATCAAAATCCCAACACAGTTTTTCACAGACATTGAAAGAACAATACTCAACTTTATATGGAAAAATAAAAAACCCAGGATAGCCAAAACAACTCTTTACAATAAAAGATCTTCTGGAGGCATCACCATCCCTGACTTCAAGCTCTACTATAGAGCCATAGTTCTGAAAACAGCTTGGTATTGGCACAAGAATAGACAGATAGACCAATGGAATCGAATTGAAGACCCAGATATTAACCTACGCACCTACGAACACCTTATTTTTGACAAAGTTGCTAAATCCATACAATGGAAAAAAGATAGCATCTTCAACAAATGGAGCTGGCACAATTGGATTCGGACATGCAGAAAGTTGCAGATTGATCCATACCTGTCACCATGCATGAAACTTAAGTGCAAATGGATCAAAGATCTCTCCATAAATCCAGCCACACTGAATCTTCTAGAAGAGAAAGTGGGAATAACCATTGAACAAATTGGCAAAGGAGAACGATTCCTGAACATCATGCCAGAAGCACAGACACTGAGGTCTGCAATCAATAAATGGGACCTCCTGAAACTGAGAAGCTTCTGTAAGGCAAAGGAAACAGTCAATAAGACAAAATGACCACAACAGAATGGGAAAAGATCTTCACCAGCCCCACATCTGACAGAGGACTGATTTCCAAAATATACAAGGAGCTCAAGAAGCTAGCCACCAAAACACCAAACAATGAAATTAAAAAGTGGGGTGCAGAACTAAACAGAGATTTTTCAACAGAGGAATCTGAAATGGCTGAAAGACACTTAAGAAAGTGCTCAAAATCCTTGGCCATCAGAGAAATGCAACTCAAAACAACTCTGAGATACCACCTCACACCTGTCAGAATGGCTAAAATCAAAAATACCAATGACAACCTTTGCTGGAGAGGTTGCAGAGAAGAAGAAACACTCCTCCATTGCTGGTGGGAGTGTGAACTCATAAGACCACTTTGAAAATCAGTATGGCAGTTGCTCAGAAAAATGGGAATCAATCTACCTCAAGATCCAGCCATTCCTCTCTTGGGTATATACCCAAATACTCCATGTCCATACAACAAGGACATATGTTCAACCATGTTCATAGCAGCATTGTTTGTAATAGCCAGAACCTGGGGCAACCTAGATGCCCCTCAACTGAAGAATGGAAAGAGAAAATGTGGTACATTTATACAATGGAGTACTACTCAGCAGAAAAATGCAATGGAATCTTGAAATTCACAGGCAAATGGATGGAACTAGAAGAAACCATCCTGAGTGAGGTAACCCAATCACAAAAAGACAAACATGGTATGTACTCACTCATATATGATTTTTAGACATAGAGCAAAGGTTTACCAGCCTATAATCCTCTTCCCCAAAGAAACTAGAAATCATGAATGACTCTAAGGGATAAATGCACCCAGGAATGGGAAGTGGCATGAACTCCTGAGCTAATTGAGAGCATGAGGGTAGGGGAGTGGGTGGTGCCAAAATAAGAGCACAAGAAGAAGAGGAGAGGAGAAGAAATGGAGGAGCAGATATATTGAGTTGTGGGAAGAATAGAGGAGAGAGAGCAGGATGAGAGATATCATATCAGAGGGAGCCACTATAGGTCCTAGAAGAGATTTGTAACTAGGGAGATCTCCAGAGACCTACAAGCATGACACGATCTGACAGTCCGGGCAGTGGAGGAGAGGATGGCCTAGAAACCCTTCCTCTAGAATGAGATTGATGACTACTCTCTATGCTATCCTAGAGTCCTCATCCAGTGGCTGATGGAAGCAGAGACAGACATCCACAGAAATACACTGGGCTGAAATCTGGAACCTAGTTGAAGAGAGGGAGTAATGAAGAACGAAAGGGTCTGTACCAGGTTGGAGAAACACACAGAAACAGTTGGCCTGAAAAAGGGAAAACATATCAACCCCAGATGCTCTTTGGGAGGCCAGTACAGGACTGATCCAGCCCCCTGATCATGGATGCCAATGGGGAGGCCCCTGCATTCCTGGGAGCCTCCGGATGTGGACTGGCGTTTTGCCCTGGTGTGTGTGGGGTCTTTGAGAGCCCATCCCTCTTGAAGGGTTTCGCTCTGTCTCATGGGGAGGACACATGGGGAGGGGCCTAGGCCCAGCACAGGAAGATTTGGTGGACTTGGTGGAGCCCCGGTTGGGGGCCCTACCCTGCCTGGGGAGTGGTGGGTGGATGGGGTGGGGGGTAGGTTGGAGGTGGGGGAGAAGGAATGGGGGTGAGGGAGAGGGAGAGGGAGAGGGGAAGTACATGTGAAACAAGCCTGTTCCCTAACTTGATTTAATAATAATAATAATAATAATAATAATAATAATAATAATAATAATAGAAAAATAGATATTGTGTAAGACTTCTCCACATAAATAAAATCAATATTTCACACTAAATAGATAGGGCTTTTAAATTATCAATAAAATTATCAAGTGTAAATTTGTTCAATTTTTTATATATTTGAATCTGTAAATGTTTTACCAAATAATTTGGAATATATATACACATCACCATGAAAAAAAACATACTAGATAATCAACACATAACTAAAATAGGCTTATTCAAGTCAAATGACTTCCTGCTACAACACTGGTTTCTAACTGTGATTTTATAACATGAAATAATGTTGTTTTAAATATATGGGTAGATGAATTCCCTACAGTAAGCTTTTTCCAGGCAAAGTAATTCTTTATGCACAACTTTTAACAACTTTTCAATCTTGTATTTTAATCCTTAAGTATCAGTAAATGCCCCATGCCATTCAACTCTTTTAACAGTAACACATTTGGATAATGTTGAGAAGTATGACTTGGTGTGTTATGGGTAGATAAGCAGGGATCCTGACACTCTGATTATGACTTCTTCATCTCATTAATCTACTGGTAGAAACAGAGCAAGCCAAACAGGTAGCTCATCACCTTCCCTTTTAGCACTGTGACTGACTGAGTACATACAAGTTTTTTCTAAGATGATAAATGAAAACCAGGCAGTCAGATTCTTTACCAAAAGTCAAAGTCCTACCTCTTGAAGTGAGAACTCATTCATCTTTCAGTGAAAAGTCAAAGTTATGGTGGTTATGTAGTCATCTTTTTACTTTTTCCTCCTTTGGGGATAAATCTCTGAAGATGCTAAAAATTCAATTGTGGATTCTGAAGTGTCATGGAGCATTCTTTTCCATGGTGGATACTGAGTGATTCCATTTGAGGCAAAAACAACTAAGTCTCCAAGATCATTTCAATTCTCAAGTGGTCAACTCATTATTTTGTTCTCTCTAGGTGTTCAAGCATAGTCATGTAGGATTTGTTTAGTATTTACTACATCATACTCTAACAAATTTTCTTATGAACAATTAACTACAAGTTTACTTGGATATTTGTGAGAAGTAAATAATGCTAAACTTCAAGTATAAAAGCTAAACCTAGTTTCATCCATTCAATATGTTTATCACTAAGTATTTTGAATTGCCATCTTTAACATATGCTATCAAGTACCCCAAGGGATCATAGAGTGGAACTTCATATGAAGTGGAATTTTAAATAACAAAAGAAGTTTTACACATTTCCACCATTGTATATGAAGGTAGAGCATGAACGTCTTAAATTGCATGAAGAATTATAATTTTAAGATGTCCTGGATGCCTCCAAGAATGGAAATAGAGTTAAATTGTCACATCTGAGTAGTTCCCTTGTTGTTGGTAGGTCATGGCAGAACACTATCTCTTTAGCCCAAAGACTCAGTGGCACTTTAGTTCTCTTGCTAATCCTAATTTCAGAATCCCTTGTAGTTCTGCTATTGCATGGTTGGGTTGATAGACACTACAATAATTATAGCCAATAATCCTGTCAATATCTCTTTACACAATAATTATGCTAAGCATTTTACACATAGTGAATGTTCAAAGTATTTTACAGTAGATTCTTTTATTGTTCTCATATTTCATTAGATAAAAGAATTCAAGAAATTAAAAAAAAAGATGAGATGGGAGGCAGACATGATAATTCATTTACATGCCAGGTAATCAGATGTACACATCAATGAACAACCAAAGAGATAATCTTTTCTGAATATATAAGCTAGATACCAACATCAAAGGTTATCCTACAACATGCTCATGCAACTATGTGCCCACACAAACACGCATTCACATATATGCTCCCCCCCACACAATCGAATGAAATACATTGTCACTAGAGATCCATTTAAAATATATTTTCTTCTTCACAATCAATCAAATCTTCAATAATCATCTTGAGAAAGTTGCAATTTTCAAACTATTAATACAGAAACTTAAGCTAGAGTGCAAATCCATTTCTATTCAATAGGAGCAAAGTTAGTTAAAAATTACTGGGGGGTAATTTGAATTGTTTCATCTGTTAGCCAAATTGAAGTAGGTTCTAGTACTTATAGGTTAGATACATCAACCAAAATATTAAGACCAATTTTCTTTTTAATGTAGTTTCTAACTTTCAAAGAGCTTATGTATGAAAATAGGCTAGGTTCTAAGGGCTATTTTTAATAAATCCCTTTTTGTTTTCCCCTTCATTTAAGTATTACTAATTTATTCTGTGATATAATAATATGTATATTCAAGTATATGTATAAATCAAGTCTTGATCATTTCCATCTTCTTCTGCCCCTCCAGTTCTTCCCCTGTTGTTCTCCCTAATGGATATCTCCATCACTTCTCCCTCTCACCCTCATGTAGTAATTTTAATTCTTTTTGTTTCTGACATAAGAAAAATTTTGATGATATGCTTGGTGCTCTGTGTAAATGGAGAGCTGTCACATGATCAGATATTTGCCATTTTTAACATTAATTTTATCCAAAGGTTTGACAAAAGTACTACCATTTATCTGAAAGCACATTAACCCCTTCACAGGACCTGACTTTATACTTGCATTACAGGTTCATCATTTTGGAAAATAGTATTTCAAGACTATGGTGTGGATATTTAGACACTAGTAGGTTCGATCATTTGGAACTTAATTATTAAAGGTTAAAACAGTCAAGACTTTATTGTTTCTCTTTGTGTTGTGGAATATTGGATTGCACTGTGTGAAGATGTGTTGCTGCTTACCTTGCCTGTCAAAAGCACCTGATTGTTTTAATAAAGAGCTGAATGGCCAATAGATAGGCAGGAGAGTATATTCAGGACTTTGGAGCAAAGATAGGTTCTCAGAGTTTGAATATGCATGCACAGGGAGACATGGAGGGAGTCAGACATACAGAATGAAGAACTAAAAAGCCACATGGCAGCATCTAGATTAATAGAAGCTGGTTAATTTATGTTATAAGAGCTAGCTGGAGACAAGCCTAAGTTAAAGGCCAAACTTTCATAATTAATAATAAGTCTCCACGTCATTATTTGGGAACTGGTAGTCAAAAGGAAATCTGACAAGAAAAACTCACTATATATATATATATATATATATATATATATATATATCAAAAAAACTCATATTATATAATATAATATATATTATTATATAATAAAATTATATATATATATATATATATATATATATATATATATATATGTTTCATCTTTATTCTGGGCAACTTTAGTGGACCATTCTCAAACATGTTCAGATCTGAAAAGAATATGCAGTTTATTTTGAATTAATAACACTCATACATTTATCAATACTAAAAAAGATTGCCTGAAAGAGAGAATCTGACCTCTAACAGTGTACCTGCTGTCAATTGTGGTATCACTTTTAATAAAAGGAGGGAAAGGGAGGGTGAGGAGGAAAAGAGAAAGAGAAGGAGAGAGGCCATTTTAGCTAAAAAAAAATTTGAAATTGAATACTACCTTTGGACTTAATAGGTTTTTTCTGTAAATAAAATATTGAAGTATGATATTCAATATCATTTGGAAAGTTCAGTTTCACTCTAAACAGCACAGTACCACTTTTTTTCTATAATGCATTAGGAACATGTTGACACCCAGTCTACTCATACTCACAATTACAAAGGGACTGGATTCAGACAGGTAATGATAGAACATGTTTGAGTGTTAAAACAGCACTTTCAGGATTGGCAGAGCTGGCGCAGGATAGGTCCTCTAAGTACGATATTTAATTTGACAAATAGAACGTGCTAATTGGAGTGAACTCACTGTTAGGAATGCACCATTTCACAAATAGAATTTCAATGTCTTACGAAGGTTTTGTTCCTACTAGCAAAGCACTAATGACCACACATTTAGGTTGCTGCTGGAAATGAATTCAGTGCAGTTACAGAAAATGACAAAAAGTAGGCAATATATAATTGGGGAGGGATAGGAAAGCAAAGTTGCATGAATATTCAGCTCATAGGGGGATTATGAAACCGATCTTAGCTGATATTCATGTTGTGAAAGGCAAACATTTTGAGAGAGCATCTTACTAATTGGTGTAGTGTAGGACACAGACCCAATATGAGGGATATTTTTTTTATTTTTGGTCAGGAGTGTGAATGCAGTCCACATTGAACACCAAAAATTTATTCTTTAACATTCTTAAGTACCCCACCAAAAGTGGGAACAATGACAGAAGACTTCTAGTATCATGTATAAGAGGCAAACAGATTTACTTCCCTTAATCCTCTAGTTATTTGGTAGCCACACCTGCTAACCTGCCTTCAGGGACAAAAGTAAACAAACCTGAGCACGATTCTGTTGTTATTTACATAAAGACATCTGCTACCAAGGCTGAAATATCCTGCATTCTCAAAGCTATAGTCTTATAGATATAAGGACAGTTTTGAACTCTCTGATCTTAAGGCAAGATGAAATGGAGCCCTCTTTATGGTCCCTGAAAATCATCTAGGGAAGTAAGGGCAGGAACCTAGAGGCTGGAACTGATGCAGAGGCCAGAGAGGGTACTACTTACTGGCTTGTTCTTCATGGCTTGCTCAGTCTACTTTCTTTTTTTTAATTTTTTTTATTTGAATTATAAACAAGATTGTTTTACATGAGAATTCCAGTTCCCTTGACCCTTCCGTCCTCCCCTACAACCCCCCCCCCCACCAATTAAAACCCTACCTGTCACATATCCTTTCTGCTTCCCCTGGATGGTGAGGCCTTCCATAGAGTGTCATTAGAGTCTATCATATCATTTGGGATAGGGCCTAGGCCTACCCGGGTTTGTCTTGGCTCAGGGAGTATTCCTCTATATTGAATGGGCTCCCAAAGTCCACACCTATGCTAGGGATAAGTACTGAACAACTACAGGAGGTCCCATGTTCCTGCGGTCTGGATCAGCTCCATGCTGGTATTCCAGCTATCAGTCTGGGGAGTAAGAGTTTCCCGATGTTCAGGTTAGCTGCTGCTGAGCATTTCACCAGCCTGATCTGGACTCCTTTGCTCTTCACTAATCCTTCTCTGCATCTGGATTCCAGTTCAGTTCAGTGATTAGTTGTGGGTATCTGCTTCTACTTCCACCAGCTGCTGTATGAGGGCTAGTGGGTGGCCTATAAGTCAGTCATCAATCTCATTATCAGGGGAGGACATTTAAAGTAGCCTCTCCTCTGTTGCTTAGATTGTTATCTTTGTAGATCTCCAGACATTTCCCCAGTGCCTGATTTCTCTGTAAACCTAAAATGTCTCTATTATCTTCCATTCTTCCCCTGACCCAACCTTTCTTCTCCCTGGTGTCCTCTGCATCCCTCCTTTTCTCCCCTTCTTATTCTCCTAGCTTCCCCCCTCCCGGCTTTTCCCAATTTTCTCAGGGGATCTTGACCCATTTCCCTTCTCTAGGGGACCATGTATGTCTCTTTTAGGGTCCACCTTGTTCACTAGCTTCTCTGGCAGTGTGGATTGTAGGCTGGTAATCATACTCTTTTGTTGTGTTTGGTTGTTGTCTCTTGGAGGGCTGCTCTTTTCTGAAGAGACACAGAGTGGGAATAGATGTGAGTGAGTGGGGAGGTGGGGAGGTTGTGTTGGAAGAAGTTGGGGAGGGGAATCTGTGATTGGAATGTGCTGTGTGTGAGAAGAATTTACTTTCTATAAAAATAAATTAATAAAAACATAAGAGTCCAGTGAGATAACCAACTTTGGAAAGTATTATCATAACAAAGTCTTATTGATTTGGGGAAGGAAGGGCTGATAAATTCTATTAGGGGTTTAACTTCACCAAGGCCATATGTTATACAATCATCATTGGCTTCATAGAATATATCAAGATAAATAAAATGTGAATTTGAATAACTGTATAAAATCTAAAACTTCCATTAACATTAGGTTTGCAGTTCTCTACTCATGGTTTGCAACAATTTGGGGTGCTGTCACATACCAGATATCCTGCATATCAGATGTTTACATTATGATTCATAACAGTAGCAAAATTATAGGTATGTAGTAGCAACAAAATAAGATATGGTTGAGGGACACCACAATATGAGGAACTGAATTAAAATGTTATGGAATTAAGAAGGTTGAGAACTATTTTATTAGGGTTCTTTTTTGAAAGATTGGTATTGGTTGACCTTCTGTGAAGGATGCTACCAGAATATAGGGACTATGTAGGCTAAAAGTATAGACCTAGGTCATCAGTCAAAATGTTTTCAATATTTATAATTGTCTTCTACCTTAGTAGAAACTACTAAAAATTGGCAGTCCTATATAAATAAATGATGACTTTGTAATTGTGGACCTGATGTAACAGAGAAGTAGCTGGGGGAGTTGTCAATGCTAGAAGTAATAATAGGAGTGGTATAGATTCTATGACTACAACCTCTGGATAATGTGGAAGCAGGCACTAAAGGCTGTATCCAAAAAAGAGGGAATGCTACTTTGTTAAGTAGCAAACTGTTTAGAGAATCAAGAGAATAAGCTAAAATCCAGTCTTGATATTTAGAATCAAAAACTGTCTTAGTTAATTTTTTCATGAGGGACAATACCCAGACAAAAGTAACTTAAGGAAAAACTGTTTATTCTGGCTCAAAGTTTAATGACATGTGTATAATGTGGTGGAATTCAAGTAAGATCATGAGGCAGCTGTTCACACTGTAACCTAAGTCAGGAAGAAGAGAATAATGAATGACTGCTCAGCTTAATTAAACATTGTTGGAATCTCAGTTTGAGGATACTTCCCACACTGGGTAGGTTTTCCCAAGCAATTAATCTAATTGAGATAATCCCATTTATGCATGTCCAAAAGTCCACAATCTAGGTGATTCTAGAAGTGACCATATTCAAAAATGAGAACCATTAGCATTGGAATCCATGGAGTGAGTAGACTTAGGTTACTAAGAAGATACAGTAAACACAGGGTTTTCCCTGTGTTTGACAAATGACAAACATTAGTTTGTCAATCCAACAACTTCTTTGGGGTTCATTTAAATTTAGGTTTCACTAAATATGAATTTACTTGACTGAGGAACCAATAGCATTTCTACTTTTCTACTAAATTAGGAAATGACACAGAAAGCCAATGAAAATAGGAAATATCAAATGTAGTTAGGATAGTAACAGGAGAAATGTGAGGCTATTAGAGAAACAAATGGTTATAAAGACAGAGACAACACATACTGTTTACTATTCATTTCATTTTTGAAGGCTATCGGGGTAAGAAAGCCTCATATTCTAAAATATTAAACTCCATTTTAAGAAGGTCATCAATCAAGATGCTTCATGTATTCATGTTCTCATCTTCTGATGCAACCTGTTGTACTCTGACAGAGTCACTGACTTTTCTGAGTGACACCCATGTAATTATATACAGCATCAATTATCTTTGCTGACATTTTCTCTGGTGCTTTTGTCTTACTAGGGCACTTGTCTCATAATTCTGAAAGCCCAAATGAAGCATTCTGGAACTGTTAATATGACAGGATAATAGTAATGACTTCTTCCAGTTTCCTTTTCCAGACTTCCATCCAGAGTTGGTCCTCATTGTTTGTTGCCTCTCCATATGTAAATCTGTCTACTCACCAAAATTTATTTGTAAACTCCAACTCATGACACTTTACAATGATATACAAGTATGTGAAGTGTGGTAAATTTTGTTAGTCACACATTATATACTCTCAGATGATATTTTTAATGAGAATTAACCTTACCCCTGCTTATTTTTTACTTCTTTTTAAAATAGCTAACTTTAATATATATATATATATATATATATATATATATATATATATATATGATATAAAAAGTATCATATCAGAGTTGGCCAAGACAAACCTAATGATAAAAGAGAAGACACAAGAATCAGAGATGCACTGGCATACTCACTCAGGAATCCCATATAGATTCACAAGCTTTAGACATAATATATCACAGAGCATATGGTGCAGACCCTGTGTTTACTGCCTCAGTCTCTGTGAGTTCATTTGAGCTTAGCTTAGTTCATTTGGAGACCTTGTTTTCTTGCTGCCCTCCCTCAATTCTGGCTCTTACACTTTTTCTGATTCTTTGGCATTGCCTGAGCTCTAAAGGGAAGGGGTGATGGAGATATCCCATTTAGGATTGAATGTTCCAAGGTATCAAACTCTCTGCCTAATGTCTGGCCGTGGGTCTGTGCATTTGTTTCCATCTGCTGCAGGAAGAAGCTGTACCAGGCTTTTTATTTTTGGCCAACAATTAGCTCCCATTTGTGACATGAAAGTTTATTAGTTTTGAATACTAGGCCTACTTTAGTCTCATTTCTGGATAGCTCTTTTAACCTAAATTAACCTGTTTATATTTATCTATGCTTTCCCTCAGGGTGTTTCTTTTTCTTTCCTTCTACATGTCTTATTTTCACTGCTTCTCATGTCTGGCTAACTGGATGCTGCTTAGCATATGTCCTGGAAATCTTCCTCCTTTTCTCCTCCTCTATCTCCCCTTGTTCCTCTCTGGATCCTAGATTTTCTTCCTATTTATTCTCTCTGCCTGATAGCCCCATGTGTCCCAATCCTGCCTAGCTATGGACCATTCAGCATTTTATTAGAGCAATCAGGTGCTTTAGGCATGGAAAGTGAAGCACATGCAACACACCTTTACATATCTAAACACACATCCTTACATCATTAAGCAAATTTGTCATAAACAAATGTAACACACCTTTATACAGTTAAAGTAATATTCCACAGCATATACAAATGTAACACATCTTTGCCCAATTAAAAAGAACATTCCAAAGCAAGAAGTTCCTCTGATGATGACTGAGCAAGAAATTGATGTATGAGTATAGCAGAGTATCAATATTTTTTTTTTTGCAACAAGAGTATTTGGTTTTACCCTATGTCTCTGGCCTATCTAGTCTCTGGCATGTGGTCATCCAAGCAGTATGGGTTCCATCACATGATGTAGGCCTTAAATAGAATCAGTTATTTGTTTGTTATTCCTACTAGCTTTGTGCAATATGTCCCTAGTATATCTGGCAGCCAGGACACCATTGCAGATCAGAGGGTTTGTAGCTGTCTTGTTGATTATGTTTCTTTTTTGATAGTATGCATAGTACATTCCAGTATGAACAATTCTAGAATGAAGGAGTGAAGACTGTAGACACCAACTCTAATTCCTCATGTTCAATGAATTGTGTAGGTGCTGTCTTCAGCAATGGGGGACTATACATGTATTGAGTCTTGCAAAAAAAAATCAACCAACACACAAAAGCAACAAAAACCTAAATGTTTTTAGTAACCTTTGGTAAATGCCCATATCAATGCTTCTGACCATGGTTTTGTAAGAAAAAAATGAATAAATGAGAAGTGTAATTATATTTAGATTATCCTTCTTAGAAGCACACAATGCAAAATCATCTACTGAGCAGTCACTAGAGAAGCTGAGGCCATAGGCTCAAATGACTCAACCATCAACAGATGCTACTCTACTTAAGGTAGGTGTTAGCGGATTTTGCTCAAGTTGACACTAGCTTGATTGACCTACAAAGAGGGATCCTCATTTGAGGAATTGCCTCAACAAGATTTATTAGATTGTTGATTAATGGTGGAGAAGTTAGCTCACTGTGAGATCTGCCAAGTTAGGGCAGATAGTTCTTAAATGTATAGGAAAGCAATCTAAGAAAGCCAGGAAGTGTCATTTCTCTTCAGACATTCCTTCAGTTCCTGGCTTGACTTCCTTGATGATGTACTGTAATGTGTAAGCCAAATGAACCCATTCCTCTCCAGTTTTTGTGCTTAGTGATTTATCATAGAAATAAAAAATACATTAGGAAAGTGATACTGAAAAACTGGTCATGTGTTGAAAATACCAAAGGTCAAAACTACAGTTTTTGCCCCTAAACTTTTTAGTTATGCATTATTTTAGAATAATATGTTCATTCACAACCATGTGTCTAGTCAAGACCTGGTAAACACTATTATTTTCCAGATCACACAAAAAGTATCATACTGTCTCTCACTGGCTTAGTGACAGATACAAAATACAAATTTCAAAGAGAAAATTTAAAACTATTTTATATAAAAGTAAAGGTAATCAGTCAGCTTGGGTTCTATCATCATTTTCATCTAGAAATGATGATTTTTAATTTGGGCAATCCAGTAGCTGGTGATATTCTAGAATATAACTATTATACCATGAGAAAAATTTGAAAGTGAATCTTTTTCCAAAATTTCTTGAGTGAGTTTAAGTTCCTACAAAGATGAACAAGAAACAGTGGAACCCTACTATCTGCGAGTATAGCTACCATTAATGAGGAAAGTATATGTGTCTCTTATTGGTTAATGAATAAAACACTGATTGGCTGATTGGCCAGGCAGGAAGTGACAGAGCTGGCCAGAATCAGAATATAAGCAGGGACAAATAGGAAATCACTCTCTTCTCTGTTCTTCTCTGTGGAGATGATGAACAGATGTGATGTAGGCCCCCAAAGGAGTAAGAGTTCCAGAACTTTTCTGGTAAGATAAGACAACTTGGAATATTTAGATTTATAAAAATGGGTTAGTAATTAAGACAGAACTAGCCAATAAGAAACCATAGCTCATGGCCAACAGCATTATAACTTCATTGCATCTGTGTGCTTCATTGTTAACCAGGCAGCTGGTGGGAAAGAGTACATGTAACATACCACCATCCAAATTAAAATCTGGTATTAGAAAATTATTAACAGCCAAGTTTGCCTAATGCCATTGTGATATTACAAGGCCAGGTGCTCAAAACTCTATCAGATAAAGAGGATGTAAAATATAGTGATGAATCTATGTCTTTTCACCTTTGGAAAAATGCACAAACCTAAGTTGCAGATGACACATAAGATACTATCCTCTTGATTACTAAGCCAATAAGGAAAGTAAGGGAGTGATTAGCATTTGGGATTCTAAAATGTTTTCCTCTCATTCTGTCTGCAAGTTCTCTACCATTAAATTGATGATAAAAATTAAAAAAGAAAACAGACACATACTTAATATCATGTATTCATGTCTAACCTGAATAATCTACAATATTTTATTAATTATAGATAGAAAATAAAACATTAATAGTTTGGGGGACATTTTACAAGGCCTCGCCCATTGATAAACAGTTAATTGCTGTTGAGAAAGGAAGCATTGTTTTACTCCAGGGATGGGCTCCTTGATGTATTATTTAAACTTAATTGTTTGTTACTCTGTAAATATATAAAAAACTAAATGGACTCAGATGTCCTTTTATCACTCTCTCTGTCTATCATCTATCTATCTATCTATCTATCTATCTATCTATCTATCTATCTTTCATTATCTATCTGTCTATCATCTATCTAGCTAGATATTTGTGTGGATATATATTTTAAAGGGTTATAAACGTGAGGATTTTGGAGAAGCACTGGAGAAGTTGGAGGGGAAGGGTTGTACAAATTACATAGATACATTACTCAAGTATGAAATTCCCAAAAATAATAAAACAATTATAATTTTAAAAAAGTATTAATGGAAAACAAGCAACATACATTTTCTCAGTACATCAGTGGCTAACCTTTCATCTTTTGTTTGGTCATTTTTAAGAAATAAAGACTACGTTTCTCACTTTTGTTTAATAGCTGCCGAATGTCTGAATGTTGTACACCAGACATATCCAATGAAATTTCACTTTTAAAACTATAATGCAGCAGATGACTCCAAACATAAAAGTCAAATCCAAAAACTGTATGAAACTTATTATTATAAATTTGTTACAATTCTAAATAATTAGACTAGTACTACTCTTCTCTCACTTTTGCTATCACATTAAATTCATGAATTCCATTAAAGAAAATGGAAATTACTCATTAGAATTATGTTCTATAATTTATAAAACCTTGAGTTAGACACTCTTTAATTTGCCAACTAGAAACATTCTTAGATTTTCCCCCAGAGGTGAATTTTGAGGAAAAATGTGTGTTCTCACTTATATTTTTATCATGTGAATAAAAATTATTTTTGGCTGTGTCTTCAAGGAAAACAGATTTCAACTCAGTCCTTTAAATCTTAAGTAGCTTAGGACTCACAGTTCGAGGAAGATTCCTATATAACACCATCTTTTGGTCACCCTTGAATTTTGAACTTCTCTGGAATTTACATATTGATACAATGGCTGACAACAAAAATACATTACAGATATACCTAAGCCACATTATTCTAATAGCAGAATATTAATGGCTTTGAAATAAAGCTCCTGTAGAACAATCAGCTTGCAAATCTGTTATGCAAGCTCATTTCAACTCTACACACTGTAGCTTTTCTTCTACTCAAAAAATCTTAATAAACAAAACACATTTGCTTCTGTTTCTTCTATGTTGTTTCCATAGATAGATGCATTACACTTAACAATTTTTACTTTTGGTGAGTGTGTATTTTTCTCCATGTGTGTGTTTTGTGTGCAGGTGGCTTATGTGCAAGTGTGTGTGTGTGTAGGAGTGAATGACTGTAGATGCCAGAAGAGAAGGCTCGGTGTCCTGAGTTCTCACTCTCTACATTGCTCTTATTTTGATTCTCATAAAAGAGTTGGGCTGGTGGCCACCAAGATCTAAGGAACCTCTTATCCACTGTGTGTGCCTCTTATTTTGCTGATCTCACATGTGTGAATTTGGGCATGAATGTGTGTGTGTGTGTGTGTGTGTGTGTGTGTGTGTGTGTGTGTGTGTGAATGAGGTTCTGAACTGAGATTCACCTTCTTGTGAAGAAAGTGCTCATACCCTGAATCATCTCACTGGACCCTCAAAGATGTATGCTCTTGAGGTTCTAATGTTTCCTGCCTTTCTTATCATTACACATACCCTGCTTCTGTATAATGTCCCTTTATTTAAACAGCCAACTCACAATTATATCAACCATCTTTAAGCATCTACAGATTCTCCTGATGGGTAATATTAATTGCATACCCATTCTTGCTGCTAAAATACCTTTATTAATTGTAACACTGAGTATTGTTATCTGATAATTGAGATAATTGAGATAAGTAAGCAATCTGTGAACCTGTATTATAACCATCTGGTGGGAAAAAGGCAGACTCCATGCCATGCAGTATTTCTAGGGGATAACATACCACTATGAACCCAGTAAGTTTAAATACAAAAGTTTCCAATAATCTGACACACTTTTTTTTATCATTTTTCATTTGAATTACAAACAAGATTGAATTACATGACAATCCCAGTTCCCATCTCCCTCCCTTCCTCCTCTACCACCCCACAACTATAACCCTACCTATCACACATCCTTTCTTCTACACTACACCTGACTCAACCTTTCTGCTCCCTCATGACCTCTGCATTGTTCCTCTTCTTCCCTTCTCATTCTCGTAGCTCCCTCCCCCCTCTTTCCATGCTCTCAATTTGTTCAGCGGATTATGACCCTTTCCTCTTCTCCAGGGGACCAAATTTGTCTCTTTTAGGGTCCTCCTTGTTTACTAGTTTCTCTGGCAGTGTGGATTGTAGACTGGTAATCCCTTACTCTATGTCTAAAATCCACATATGAGTGAGTACATATCATGTTTGAATCTGACACACTTTTAAGTGTTTTATGCCTGACAGGTAAAGACTGAATGGGAAAATGTCTTCCCAGTGATTATTTTAGTATTCTATTTGTTGAGCAGTGAGTTAAGTCAAATTGTTCTTGTGGTATCTCCTAGACAAACAAGAATGCTGAAGTCACAAACTTACATCAGCTGTGGTTACCTGCACCCAATTTCAGAAGATGGATCCATTCTACATTCCATCATGGATTGGGATAAATTCTTGAGGCACACACTTTATAAGAGTATTATGAACTTAATAATTGCTTAATAATAATAATAAAGGAAAGGATGAACCATATTCCTCAGTGTCGTACCAAGTGAGGAAAATTGCCGCTACTAAAGTAAGTATCCCCACATACCCTCATGCAAGCAAACATAATTAAATGAAGTTGATAATAAAACATGACATAAAAAGGAGAAGAAATTCCAGAGAAGAAACTAGAGTTCTGAGTAAAAGAATAAAAGAAGAAATTAGAGGGTTAAAGTGATCAAAATATGATATATACTTATAAAATAGGTATAGATACATACATATACATATAAAGAAAAGGAGGCCTAGTGTTTGAAAGTGAACAAGGAAGGAGTGTTTGGAGGTAAGAAACAGAAGGGGGAATTGATGCAAATATATTATATTTCCCCATCACCAAATTAAAAAAAATCATTAGCTATTTAACTGCAGCAATAATGAATCCTACTGATATCTCCTTAGAATTCTGCAGCATTCCATGTATTATGTTTTGGAGGTATTCTGTCCCTGTCTGTGTTTTTCTCAGAATTTGTTGCTTCTATTAAAACAAAAGAAAGAAACACATTTGCAGCTCAGTGTGTGATCCATCTTTGCAGAATATTTTCCTTCTAGTCTTTATTGTTGCAATTAAAACTTACCCTCATTTATTTTGATACACTCTTGTTCCTTTTAGTTTTGAGAGAGATCCTTGATAGTACAGATTTAGATCCCACTTTCTTCAGAAGTAGCTTTATGAAACATATATTACACAGTCAGAAAATCTACAGCCTATGCCTTTCCAAAGACAGAGAGAAACACACACAACTGAGGAAAACATGAAAAAAATTTTAAATAATTATCTTTATTCCCCTAAGTGCATTAATCAATTGTGAATCTTATAAAAATGTGTGTTCATCTTTTTGGATCTCATTCTTTGCAGGAGGGCCTGTACATCAAAACAGAAGCTCACCCATCTATTACGTCTTGCTACCATATCCTTGTACTTATATGTATACACACACACACACACAAACACACACACACACACACACAAACACACACACACACACACAGAGAGAGAGAGAGAGAGAGAGAGAGAGAGAGAGAGAGAGAGGAAACATCATGTAATTATTAAAATGTGATTGCTTTTAAATAGTTGCCACAAAGATTGGAAGTTAGTTTGGCTACTGGAAGAAACACCTCCTTTCTTGGATATGACAACCTAAGGTTATGGATGCACCCTCTAGGGAACTTTCCAGTTGAAAAACCAAAAGGATCTCTGAAGACAGAATAAGGGATCTTCTCTGGAAAGAGAATACAGTGAAAGCACACCTTACAGGAACGTAGCAAGTTAGGATAACAGGAAAAGAACAAAGAACATGTTAGGCCACCTTAAATCTTGTTTTTTTGTTGTTGTTGTTTGTTTTTTATTGAGGGTTAAGATGGAGGCAGAGTGACACAGACTTCTGAGTCAAACCACACACCTTTAAGTAGTAGAGGAAGAAATAAATACCTGTTTCCATTTTTACTTAACTTTATTGACAGCTAATAGTATCAACGTGTATGTGTGTGTGTGTGAGAGAGAGAGGGGGGGTGCGAGGGAGGGAGTAAGAGAAAGAGAAGACAACAGAGGGGCAGTAAAGGATGTCATTTCTTGGGTGTCTTGTCCCTTGGCTTTTGTGTGTGTACCTAGTCCTCTCCCTTTCCGAGTGGTGGCAAGTAGCCTAGCAATGCAGAACATGAAATCTCCTGTTCCTGCTTGTCTATACCTCCCCAGAGCTGGGAATACAATCATATGTCACCACATATGGAAAGTTTTATGTGGATGCTGGGGATTGCACACATGTCTGTGTACTTCTATGGCAAGTACTTCATTCACTATCTATCTTAGAGTCCTTGATTGGCAAGTTTCCTTGAAAATGAACATCAGATAAAACTACACCATTCTAACCAACTTAAGATATTGTGAGTTCATTAACTACAACGCTTTCAAGACACAACAAACTGACCCAAATTCTGGGAAGCTGATGATTCTAAAACTTCATATTTTCATGTGATTTTTAAACCCCTGTGGCAGAAAATGCTTCCTCTAAACTTCAGGAGATGTGGTCCTGTGGAATGCTAATAACCACAGCTAAGCTGAATTGCTGAATAGAAATGACAAGCTATATCTGAATATTCCCTCTCCTTATGAATACATTTTCCCTTTCCTCTCCTGCAACAAAGACTCCTTTGATAAATGACTCTGTGATGTACATTAGTTTCCAAACATTAAATTATGCTTCTCACCCCAGGACTTATCATTCATAGAACATATAGCATACCCGGAAGGTCCTTCCAGTAAGCAATACTGCTTGCTAGTGCTGAACCAATTTTAAATCTCTCTAGACTGGCAATGAAATTACTTGTTCACCTGATTGTTTTATTCAACTAATGATTTTGCAATACCACATTCAATTGAATAATTGTACAAGAGAGATGTTGAATGCCCATCTTTTCCAGATTAGAATAATTTACAAATGCAGTTTTTCTATTCCATTAGGCGGTACCACCTTTTAATGAGACATAAACACAAAGCAGACACAATGATATGTAACAAACTGGAAAATGAAAATACAATTTAAGCATGTGGAAATGTTAGTGGGATGGCTGATAGGACAAGGGATTTATCACCTTGAAAAAAGATTCCTGGGAAAGAACTTTGTGCAGTTAGAATGCGTGCCTGCACAAACATATTTATATATATGCACACAAACATGCATATGAAAATGCACACACAGGGATATACACACAAACTCATGCATGCACATATGCACACAAATGCACCTACACAGAGGCACAAACACATGCATATAAGCAAACACAGATGTATATACACAGTTATCCACAAGTACACACAAATTTGCATTTACATATTTAAAAATAAATAGAAGTCCAAATAATTGTGTTCCTCAGCATGTATGCCTACATTATATGAGAGTTAACTTACCCCACCTCAGAACTATCTTGCTCATCATCCAATAGAGACTGAACCCTCTCCTCAAAGAATGAGTGCATAATAAGTGTATTTATTTTCTACTTGAAAACTTAAAGGAAAGGTTTTGTTGTTTTTTTCCTTTTCTCCATATTCATATCCCAGGTAATTTCCTGTGCTTTAGAAACAGGGTCCCTGTTCAAACTCAGTTTAATATGGCATTCTGATGTTAACTTAAAAAGGCCCCTTTTGCGTGACAGATGGAAGGATAAATTATTTTTCCTGAGAGTGCTTGACGACAGGCCATAGGTTATTTATTTCTGTTTTCTTAGTTTAACTGTGAAATGGGATAATTGGATGAGATATGCTATTTTTTTAATAATGGCATTTAACTTCATAACACCTTTAATATAAGTCTATCTATAAATAAGTAAGGAAAAATTAGAAATTTCATTACTTTATGAAGTGTTTATAACTTTTATGATGCTATTCAAAATAAATGTTAATTTTTAATAAGAGACATATTGTATCAATTATTAGCCTTATATTTAAAGTAAATATCAAGTTATTACAATTTTTACATTGTGTTCTATTGTATGTGGTAATGAAGGATCCTATATTGCACATAGATTTATTTAACTGATATCACCGACTAGTGATTTATACCCCACAGTGGTTGTGTGTGCTTGACTTCAGGGACAGGGAACACATCTGAGACCTATGTATTGCCAACTCTGCTTCATCCAAGCCAGATTTATTTGTACCTTGCTTATGTCAGAGTCAGATTATTGAATGAAAGAAATAATTCTTAGTAAAGTCTTCTTACTAAACTACATGATTTATCTATTCTTGTAGTGTCTGTATTGGTGGCAGAAAGGAAGCCTGCATGATGCAACAGCAAAATATCTAATTATTTTAGAACTCATGTATCCATGCTGCGAATGAATCCAAAACCAAACCAGGTGGAAGAGTCTATGGTCTTATGACGGGGGAGGTCCTTCTGTGTATAAGTTTATCTTATTGGTTGATAAATAAAGTATTGTTGGCCAATAGGGAAGCAAGTTAGGAGGATTCTGGGAAATGTACTAAAGAGAAGTCTTGTGATCCAGGCAGGAAGTGACATAACAGGAAGATTCAGAATATAAGTGGAGACAAGCAGGGAATTGCTTTCTTCCTCCTCCTCTCTTCTCTGTAGATTCGCCATGTGAACCTGGGAAGAGGACCCATACCACTGGCTTCCTCAAAAGGATAAGTCTTTATAAAATATATAGATTAATGTTTATGGTTGATAATTAAGACTGAGCTAGCAGTAAGAAATCCTAGTCATTGGCCAGCAGCATTGTACCTAATATAAATCTCTGGGTGTTATTTTGAGTACCCACATGGCGGCAGGGCTCAGGCAGCTGGGCAGAAAGATTTATCATTACAAAATGGTATCAGGATATGGTTTATAAACTTCCATATAAAAACTTCACAAAAGCTTAGAAGGGATTTCAGAAGCAAAAGAATAGAGACAAGCAAGAATTCTTGGTAGCAGCATTTCCTCAGGTGTTCTCTGTTTTGCTAGAGACAAGCAGAGACACACAAGGCTCCTTTAGGAAAGGGTTCCTTACTCAGCACAAGCACAACAAACTGCAGGGCTCTTGCTTCCAATTAAATGGTGTATACGAACAGCAGGCTTTCCAAGCCAGCAGCCTGTTGCTTGATGGCAACATAGAAGAAGGCAGTGAGCATAGCTTTCAGTGCTGGTGATAGACGTACTCCTGCCATCTTGCAAAGACAGTGGCTAAAATAGCTATGGCTTTAATTTTAGCAGTGTTGTTTAGTAGATGAAAGACTAAGTGACCAGCAAAAAGGTAAAGATTTACATTAAAGACAGATTCAGATTAAGGAAAACCTCCAAAGATTTATGCTGTGATTAAAACTATATGTAGGCTTGTGAGAGAAATGAAACAGGATATTAATTGAAAGAGAGAGAGAGAGAGAGAGAGAGAGAGAGAGAGAGAGAGAGAGGAGGGAGGGAGAGGGAGAGAAAGGAAGGAAGGAAGAAAGGAAGGAAGGAAGGAAAAAGAAAGAAAGGAAGGAAGGAAGGAAGGAAGAAAGAAAGAAAGAAAGAAAGAAAGAAAGAAAGAAAGAGAAGCTGGTAGTCGTAGCACACACCAGTAGGATTGCTGAAGGAAGCAGAGTCAGGCTGATTTCCACAAAGAAACCCTGTCTCAGGAAAAATGAAGGAAAATAAATAGAATAATAAAAAGCCATATAAAGATGGGAAATACACAGTTTCCATAATGTATGCTATTGGGTTGTCTTTGAATTGTTTGATTGCTGAGGAAAGATCTACAGCTGCTAAAATGCATTTGATTGTAAGTGCTGCTAAATTAATCCAACTTACACATTTTAAACATGTTTTGACTTCAAAATTGAAGTCTAAGGACAGGCTAATTTGGAAAGGAATTTCTGCTTTTGATTACATAGAAAATGAAAAGCTATGGATTCCTTCCAGACTAATATGGTTGGATCAAACAAGACCCCCTGAAGCACTGACCCAAATGATCCTACATTGAAAACAGCTGAGATGATGCAGTCATAGATCACTACTGCCAGGTTTCTGTGTTTTATCCTGAGCCCCATGGTATAGACATTGCCTACAACAAGCAGGAAGCAGTTTGGAATGAACGATGCCCAAATTTACCAATATTGTTAATAATTGTTTGTTTTCATTTAAATGGGTTTGGTTATAAATGGTAATGTTCACATTCAATCTCTTTTTAAATGAAAAAAGGGGAATATGATATAGAAATGAATACTTTGCATTGGTATGGTTTTCATTTATTGATTCAACTTTAAGGTCAATTGTGTGATGTATAAATTTCTCCTTCAGGTTTAGGTATCATGTTTATATTGATCTTTTAAAATGTAATGCATAATTAAATACAGATTATATAGTCACCTATAATATGCAGAGATGTATTGGAGATGGATAGATATTCTGCAAACCTTTAAAGACCTACAGAATATATGGTGTTTAAATGGTTTAGGGTTTTCTTGACAGTGAGACACAACTGCTCCTGGCATACCAATTATGTCAGAAAGGAGGATGGGCATCAAAGAAACTCAATATGGAGTTTGCTTTTAACATGGCAAGATTAGCCATTTGTGCAAGAAACTGCTCTTGCCTGGACTGTTTGTTGCTTTATAAACTGGACATGCAGGACCCACAGGAAAGTGAATGCTGAACTGGGAAAACAAGACAGTCCTGAGAGGTACTGCTTAATGGAGAAAACTTCCAGACACACTGTGGCCTTTAGGCTTAAGAAGGATGCCCCAATGTTCCAGAGGAACTTTGGGTGACTATCCAGGTAGCAAGAAGTCTCTGTCAGATCTAGAGTTTATATATTATCCTGCTGTGATTTTGATGGAGTTGAAGACAGATAGTTATGGCTATAATTTTCTTTCATTATAAAAGCTAAGCTACATATAAGACCTTGGACTCACAAAGTTAAAATAGATGATAGAATATTTGCTTTAAAACTTGCTAAATGTTAACGAATTAAATATCGTAACTATAGCTGGGCGTTGGTGGCATATGCCTTTAATACCAGCACTCAGGATGCAGAAGCAGGTGGATCTCTGTGAGTTCGAGGCCAGCCTGTTCTCCAGATCGAGTGCCAGGATAGGCCCAAAGCTACACAGAGAAACCCTGTCTGGACACACACACACACACACACACACACACACACACACACACACACACACACATATATATATATATATATATCTTATAGTTCTTACTTGAAAATATTTTTGTTATATATTTTACTATGTTAATGTTAAAAATCCTTCTCTTTAATTAGATAGAAAAGAGGAGATGTTGGGGAAGGTCCTGTGTATATGTTTGTCTGATTGGTTGATAAATAAAGTACCCTTGCCCAATAGGGAAGCAAGTTAGGTGGGAAGATGATTTTAGTACAATTCTGGAAATTTAGTAAAGAGAAGTCTTGTGAACAGGGCAGGAAGTGACATAGCAGGCAGACTAAGAATATAAGCAGGGGCAAGCAGGAAATTGTTCTCTTCCTCCTCCTCTCTTCTCTGTTGGGTCACCATGTGATCACCTGGCAAGAAAGGACTCATGCTGCCATTGTCCTCCATAAGTCTTTGTAAAATATATAGATTAATAGATATGATTGGTGAAAGAACTGACAGAAGAACTTTGAGTTTTTAAAGAAGGAAATTAAAGAAGATACCAGAAAATAAAAAGATCTCCCATGTTCTTGGTTAGGTGATCAACATAGTAAAAATAGCAATCTTGCCAAAAGCAATCTACAGATTCTATGCAATCCCCAGCAAAATCCCAACACAGTTATTCACAGACCTTGAAAGAACAACACTCAGCTTTATATGGTAAAGCAAAGAACCCAAAGAACCTTGTACAATAAAGTAACTTCTGGAGGTATCACCATCCCTGACTTCAAGCTTTATTATAGAGCCTTAGTCATGAAAACAGCTTGGTATTGGCACAAAAATAGACAAATCAACCAATGGAATCAAGTTGAAAACCCCAATATTAACCCACACACCTACAAACACCTGATTTTTGACAAAGAAGCTAAATCTATACAATGGAAAAAAGAAAGCTTCTTCAACAAATGGTGCTGGCACAACTGGATTCGGACATACAGACAATTGCAGATAGATCCATATCTATCACCATGCACAAAACCAAATGGATCAAAGACCTAAACATAAATCCAGCCACATTGAACTTTCCAGAAGAGAAAGTGGGAGACATCCTTGAACGAATTGGTACAGGAGACTGCTTCCTGAACATAACACCAGTAGTATAGACATTGAGATATACAATTAATAAATGGGATCTCCTGAAACTGAGAAGCTTCTGTGAGGCAAAGGACACAGTCTGTAAAACAAAACAACAGCATAGAGAATAGGAAAATAGATTCACCAACCCCATATCTGACATAGGATGATAGCCAAAATATACAATAAACTCAAGAAACTAGCCACCAAAACATCAATCAATGAAATTAAAAAGTGGAGTTAAGAACTAAATAGAGAATTTTCAACAGAGCATATAAAATGGCTGAAAGACACTTAAGAAAGAGTTCAAAATTCTTAGCCACCAGAGAAATGCAACTCAAAACACCTCTGAGATTCCATCTTACACCAGCCAGAATGGCCAAAATCAAAACCACCAATGACAATCTATGCTGGAGAGGATGTGGAGAAAGGGGAACACTCCTCCATTGCTTGTGGGAGTGAAAACTTGTACAACCACTTTGGAAATCAGTATGGTGATTGCTCAGGAAAATTTTAATCAATCTACCTCAAGATCCATCAATTCCTCTCTTGGGCATATACCCAAAGAATGCATATTCATACAAGGACATATGTTAAACTATGTTCACAGCAATGTTGTTAGTAATTGCCAGAATCTGGAAGCAACCTAGATACCCCTCAACTGAAAAATAGATAGAGAAAATGTGTTACATTCACACAATGGAGGACTACTCATCAGAATAAAAGTAATGGAATCTTGAAATTCACAAGCAAATGGATGGATCTTGAAGAAACCATTCTGAGTGAGGTAATGCAGTCACAAAAAGACAAACATGGTATGAACTTACTCATATATAAATTTTATACATAGAGCAAAGTATTACCAATCTACAATCCACATCACCAAAGTAAGTAGGGGATAAGAACTACTCTAAGAGAAAAATGCATGGACCCTGGAGAGTGGGAAGGGGCAGGATTTCATTAGCTAATTGGTATCATAAGAGTAGGGGAGAGGGAGTGGCAGAATGAGAGGGGGAGAAGAGGAGGGGAGAGGAGAAAATGAAGGAGCAGAAAGTTTGAGTTGGGGGAAGAATAGAGGAGAGAATGTGAGAGATACCATAACACAGGGAGCCATTATAGGTCTAAAGAGAGATCTGGCACCAGGGAAATTTCCAAAGATCTACAAGGATGACAGCAACTGACAAACTAGGCAATGGTGGAGAGGCTACCCTAAATGCCCTTCCCCTATAATGAGACTGATGACTGCTTTATATAACATCCTAGATCCCTTATCCAATGGCTGGTGTAAGCAGAGACAGACTTCCACAGCTATGCACTGAACTGAACTCTGGATGCCAGTTACAGAGAGGGAGGAATGAAGAACAAATGGGTTGGGACCAGGCTGGTGAGACCTATAGAAACAGCTGATGTGAACAAGGTTGAGCACATGGTACCCAGACTAATGTCTGGGAGGCAAGCAGGGGACAGATCCAGACCCTTGAATGTGGATGTCAATGAGAAGGCCTCAGCACTCTATGGGGCCCCTAGTGGTGGATCCGTATATTTCCCTCGTGTAAGAAGGAACTTTGAAAGCCCTTCCCACATAGAGGGATGCTCTCTCAGCTTGGACAATTAGGGGAAGGCCTAGGCCCTGCACAGGATGATATGACAGACCTTGGGAACCCCCAGGGAGTCACTTATCCTCCCTGGGGAGCAGAGAGGTGATGAGGTGGGCAGCTGATGGGGGGTTGGGAGGATAAGAGGGAAAGGGATTAGGGTTTGACATGTGAAGCAAGATTGTTTCTAATTTGAACTAATAAAACTATTTATGGTTGATAATATTAAGACTGAGTTAGCAGAGAAGAAACCTTAGTCATTGTCTAGCAGCATTCTAACTAATATTAATCTCTCTGTGTTATTTTGGGCTCCCATGTGGAAATAGGACTTGAGTGGTTGGCAGAAAGATTTATCCTTACTGTCTTAAATTTGTAGCAATGGGGATGTTGTAAGAAAAGAACCAATTGTATATTGTAGGAAATTACCAATACGGAGTCAGGTAGAAATATAAGGGTATTTAATTGGGAAAAGCCTTACTTAAGAGCGAACCAGCCAGCCGGTGGTAGTCTGTACAGCAAGAAGCAAAGAGAAACCGAAACCGAAAACGCAGTCCCCCTACTCACTCTGAGCACGCCCTCACAAGCCCTTAGGTACTTCTGTAGCCAGCCCCTAAGAAGGCGTGGCTACAGCTTCCCCTACAATTGTAAGAGTCGGAGAACTTGAAAATCAGCTGTGAAAGAGTGTTCCAAAAGTCACAGGGAAGCAACACTGATGATACCTAAATAATCGAGCTGCATAATCAGAACTCACCATTGACATCAATAACAGACATGCGAAGAAAGAAGGGAGAACTCTCATGGGCCCAACCTCCAGACAAAGAATTACAAAAACTACTGGCTCCTGAGAAAGGAAGAGGTAGTCTTTCTTAGGAGTGAGTCTCCTTATGTGTTATCCCGTATTAAGTAGTCAGACCTGAAATCATATACATAGAAGCAACACCAGGCAGACACAGCAGTTGTAATTATGCATGTGATTGTGCGCCCATGTGTGCACATGCATGTGCCTGTACAAGTACGGTGCATGCCTCTGTGTGTATGTGTTTGTGTAAGTGTGTGAAAAGACAAAGAGGAAAAGGCCATGAAACTGTAAGGGATTGGTGGACAAAATAGATTTGAAGGAGAAAGCAAAGGAAGGATAGAGGTAGAGAAGCAGATGGAAATCATGCAATTACCTTTTAATTAAAATTAAAAATAGAAAAAAATCAATAAATCTTTAAAAAAGAAATGAAACAGAAAGCCAATAACACTGGAGTTGTGGGTAATCCCTTATTTGGATACAAACACTTGTAGAGTGCACTTTGATGGTTAGACTGGAAATCTTCTACAGAGTCAGGACCCAGGGAGCTCATAGTAGACCAGTGCTCTTCTGTGGTCAGGGCTGATAGTGCAGGCAGAAGTTGCACTACCCCAGGGAAAAACAAAAGATATACAGTGGGTGTTGACTAAGCAACTTGGTGTTTTTCCTTTTAGTCTTGTAAGGCCAGTATATTTTCCTGATTTATTTAGTGATGAGTATTGCCTTACTTCTCTATGAGCACATGTGGCTTGTGAGAAGCAAAGGGGAATTCTTTTTAAACTCAATGACAAGAATGTCTGTGGTTTGAATAAGAAAAACATGTGAAAAGTAGAAACTTTATAAAATGACTATCAATACTGCGACTTTCATCTAACAGTTGCTTCTCTCTAGTCACAATCTACCACACATTTAAATTCTCCTAAGTCCCAAACAACACCACTTGATAAAAGCCTAAAATTGTTGATAGATGTCATCTTTTTTTATCCTCACCTCAGTTGTATAATTTATCAAACATGGAAACTATTTCCAATTGTTCTGTATCCCAGTGTGTCATCTATATAAAGGGGTTAATTATTGTGAGCCAAACTCAGAAAGGACTATAACTATAACTGTGATAAGATAAACTGTAGTAGTTGCTCTTCTGCCATGGAAATATGAGTCAATATTTCTTTGGGCTTTTTGGGTTAGGTAAGTTTAGAAAAGGAATCATCATGGAGTCTTTGAAATCAAGACCACTAAGATGTCAGTGACCTCAAAGAGACACTAAGTAAGTTTCTTCTTTACAGTTCTCAGAACTAAGAAGTCTTAAAGGAAATCAATTTACACGACAATGAACTGTCAGTGATTTTTCATACTGAATCCATATGCATATCCATATGCAAAATCATAGTGTTTTTGATATACTTTTATTATTGAAATAGGATAATCTCCTATTTAAAATTTACACAGTTAATGAATTTCTGCAGGATCCATTTAGAAAACATATAATTTCTGAAATGTTAAAGCCTATCTCATTTATCTTAGAAAAGGAAGCATCCTGGCCCAGCAAGTGCATATTCACATCAGAAATGTCACAAAGGGGGGCATTTTCCTGTAATACATCATATTTCTGTTTAGATTGAAAGTGATAAAGAGGGCTAGACAAAATAATAGATGACATGCCTCATTCCTAATGCGTTTTTATTCTGAAAATCCCCAAAGCCATCTGTTATCTGTATGTCAGGGTGTTACAAGTGACTGACATTTTTCTTTTCTATTCGAAAAGAAACTGATCAGAGTGTCAATCACAGTTCATTTAAAACCATATGGGGATCAGAAAAGGGCACATATTTAAATACAACATTTGCATTACTTTTGGTATTTGTAGGTTTGAATGAGGTCTTCCATGTCTATCCATCTCATGAAAACTACAAAGCAAAGCTAATGGTTTCAAATCAGGGAAAAGCTTAATCAGGAACTTCATAGCCAAGGTAAAGTGACAATTGAATCCAACTTTTGGATACATCTAGAACACTAAATAATATTCCCCTGGGAAATTAAATAAATTAGGTGCCAAACTGTTAAATATATATGCATATGTATATGCATATGTATATTTATGTATTTCATGTGAAACACTTGCATTCCCAGTGCCTACAAAAATCAGAAGAGGACATCGTATTGAGTGGAACTGGAGCTACAGTTGGATGTGAGGTGCCTTTCTGTGCTGGGACTGAAATCTGCAACTTGTGTGCCCTCTACAGTGGAGATTTCCTCTCTAAATTATTTTTGTGTTGGCTTTGTACTTGCTTCAAATTTCTACTTCTTCAATGATAATATATTTATAATTTTAATCATAATAAAATTGTTTTATAGAAGTATAGAAAAAGAAGTGCTTCATTTTATTAAAGTAGACCTGTATGCCTTGGTGAGTTTAGCTCACAGAAAAATCCTTCAAAGACTTGAGGAGATGATTCTTTTCTTCTCAGTATTACTAGTATGTAACTCAGAACACACCATTGTTCTTTATCAGAAAGAAATAGACTTAGTGAGTATTAGCCTCTTCTGTTGCCTCAAACTGTAGCCTTTTTCCAGTCAGGTAATAAGACAGCAAGAAGTGCTGACATATTGTAAGCAGATTAACTAGATCCAATGGGAGATACTATTTTAGATTTTCATTTTAGAATTTCCTTCCTTCTTTCCCCCTCCCTCTCTTCTTTCTTTCACTTCTTCTTCTTCTTCATTATATTTTCTTTATATTTCTTTATTTCTTAGACAGGAACTCAAGTAGCTCAACCTGGCCTCAAACTTACTATCTATGTGATGATGGTCTTAAACTCTCCACCCTCCTGCACACTACCTAAGTATTTGTGTTACAAGGATATAGTACCTTGTTTTATGTAGTGTTAAGGACAAATCTAGGTGATCATTCATACAAACCAAGCACTATACAAATGGAGGTATATGATTTTTTGTTTGTTGATTTTTAAATTTTTAAAAATAGGGCTTCTCTACAGCTTTGGAACCTGTCTTGGAACTTGCTCTATAGAGTAATTTGGACTCAAAAATCACAGAAATCAGCCTGCCACTACCTCCCAAGTGCTGAGATTAATGGCATGCACCAACACTGCCTGGCTGAGCTATATGCTTATACAGTGTGTTTTGTTGTTGTTGGGGTTTTATGAGACAAGGTTTCAATATGTAGCTCTGGCTCTCTGAAATTTGTTAGATTTGCAAAGGTGGTCTTTACTCATACTTTCACCTACATTTGCCTCCTGAGTGCTAGATTTTGCAGTTTTTAAGAAGTGATTACATTTCCCCAGAAATTCCAAAAATTACTGTTTGTGCCACAATTTGAATTGATATTTTTCCTCTTTGCTCATCCCCCCTTGCTTTTGTGTGTCCATGGATGCTTGCATGCAGAAATGCATATATACATCTTCTTATGTGTTTGCATGTTTAACTATGTGTGGGCAAAGGCTGAAACATCGAGAACAAGAAAACTAGTCAATTGCTCTTCAACCCATTTGTTTAGTAGACTCAAAAGAACACAGAGATATCTATATCTAGCCAAATTGCTCCAAGGTATCTCTCTACCTTCCAGGTGCTGCAATTTGAAGGAAGAGTATATTATATGTCCACTTAATATTAATGAGAGTGTATATATATTTGTGCTTTTTATCTTCACAGGAAAAGTTATCTCCAAAAGTCAAAGGACACTGCATGGGTAGATGCTTAAGAAGAGAATGTAGCTACAACCATCAAGCAAAAGGAATGTGCCATATACTAAACTTTACAGCTGTCTCTCAAAGAACCCTATTTCTCTTTATTTCTTAGTCCCTATTCAATTAAACCAATGCTGGATTTACAGGCGGATTTGGCTTCCCTCTTCTAAAATCCAAAAACATTGTTTAACTAAACTTTAGAGTTTCTGTATCATATGCAGAATCCAATTGATGACTTCCATCAAGTTGAAGATGTCAACCAAGATATTCAATCAAGCAAATCCCATCTAACATGGACTGGGTATAATCCATTCGAGACTTTCACTATACTAACATTTTCTTCCCACAGGACCCCACAAGGCTACCACTGTCCCATTTCAGTAGGAAGTAACTTGGAGAATGCTATACCCCTTTCCCCCATTATTGTCAATTAGGGTAGTTTATGCCTAGTTAGGGATAGCTTACTATTGTTTATGATTGAGATTGAAAGGGGGTGTTCAGGCTTGGACACCTCTTTTCAGATGACTTTAGGGTTTAGCTGATATAGACATAGTTAGGGTGTGATATAGCACAAACAATGTAGCTTACTCAATTATTATCTTTGATTATTTTAGTTGGATAAATCCTGTGCAATACAATAGGCATCCTATACAATTAGAAGAGGCAAGTGACATGACAGATGTAAATATGTCAAAGATCAAAGTAAGAAGAAAACAAGGGCATATGACACTTTAAAATAATTATCTAGCTACATACTTCATAAAAGTTAAAATCAACAAATTGACTGAAAAGTTAATCACAACAATCATTTTAAGGTAACTCAATAACAGAGCATTGAACAACAGTGCAGTGGAATTAGGAAAACAATTCATTAACTTGTCAAAAACAGATCATATAAAAGAACCAGACTGCAATGTACTTCAAGTATCAAATAAATGATACAAATCACATTTAAGATTCTTAACAACAGAATAAATCATGCTGCAGAAGTAACTTCTGAGATCAAAGATAGTTTTTGTTGTTGATGTTACTGGTGATGGCTCTTTTAAAATAATGTAAAAGCAAGGAAGAAAGGGAGGGAGGGAAGGAGGGAAGAAGGAAGGAAGGAATGAAAGAGGGAATGAAATCAAGAGGGAAGAAGAAATGGAAGAAAGGAGAGAGGAAAGTAGGAAGAAGTTGAGACAAAACACCTTAAGTATGTTCAATGAGAGGCAAATGAGTGGATATTCAAATTATTACTATTATCCTAAGAGAAAAGAAGAAAGGAAGCATTCAAGTACTTAAACAATACTGGATAACATTCCCAACCTTGGGAAAATATAGATATTTGGTCCAGAAAGCACAGAAGTCCTTGATTATGTTTGAACAAAAATTTCAATATTGAATCATATTGTTGCTCAACTTTCAAAATCCCAAGGAAGAGATAATATGATATAGAAATGAGTACTTTGCATTGGTATGGATTTTGGTTTGTTGATACAAATTTAAGATCAATTTTGCTATGTTTATATTTCTCCTCTTGTTTAGGTATTGTTGTTTATACAGATCACAAAATGTATTGTATAAGTAAATAACGATTCTAAATAGTCATCTATAACAGTCAAAACTTAAAGTTAAGTTCCTTAGGTTTTCTAGATATAAAGATATATTTGTGATGGATATATATTCTTCAAACCTTCAAAGACCTGTAGAATATGGCACTTAAAATGATTTACTATGTTTTTTTCATGACAATGAGACACAATTGCTCCTGGCAATACCAATTATTTCAGAAAGGAAGATGGGCATAGAAGAAATTGGATATGCAGTTACATTAAATATGGTGAGAGTAGTTATTCGGGCAAGAAACTGCTCTTTCCTGGACTGTTTGACTGTATACTATATGAACTGTACACGCAAGCCCCATAGGAAAGTGACTGCTGAACTTGATAAAACAAGATGGGATTGCCTGAAGGGTTCCTGCTTCATGAAAACATCTGCCAGGCATTCTGCAGGACACAGAGAAAAATGACTGACAAACTGCCAATACAGGTAGACAATGTCAAATTTCCTGTTTTGCTGAGAATTCTGCCAGACACTTTTGGTCTGTAAGTTATAGATGGTCTTTGATACAGTTGAAGCAAATAATTATGGTTATGCTTTTCTTTAGTTATGATCAAAGATAAGTTATGCATAAAATTGTAGACTCACAAAGATAGGATAGATGAAAGGATAGCTTCTTTAAATTTTGCTAAATGTTAATGGACTAAATATTGATAACTATAGTTCTTACTTGACAACTGTTTTGTTACATATAATTTTACTATGTTAAAGTTAAAACTTTTCTTTTTATTTAGACAGAAAAGAGAAGATGATGTGGGATGTCCTTCTGTATATATGTTTTTCTTATTGGTTGATGAGAAAAACACTGTTTGGCCAATACAAGCAGGAAAATAGGCAGGACTAGGAGATGAGGAAAATTCTGGGAAAGGTAGGCAGAGAGGCACCAAAAGGTGATGCCATGTAGAGACCAGGAGGATAGGACTTGCCAGGCATTCTCTGGTAAGATAAGACCATGTGGAAATACATAGATGAATAGAAACGGGTTAATAATTAAGAGAGCACTAGACAGTAAGAAGCCCCAGCCACTGGCCAACATTTTTATAATGAATATAGAGTCTGTGTGATTTGGAGGCTGAAGGCTGGTGGGACTTGGTGGGACAAGGAAACTCCAGCAACAAGATAATTCCAAATACATTAATAGGAAACAGAAGTAAATTTCATTTGATCAGTTTTTTTTTCTTATAGAGACTATGCAAGGCCATTAAGAACAGACTGCAATATGCAATATCAAGCAAGGAAACTGTACTACCAATCATCCAATCATGGATACTAAATCCAGAAAGAAACCCTTCAATAATAAAGCAAAACATTATTTCAAAATAAACAAAAGCAAAGATAGTCATTGACATCAGTCTATCCTTATAAGAGTGGTTGAGAAGCCCTGTATCAGGAAATGCAAGATAACCATCAAAGGAATTGGAAGAAATGCTGAAGGAACCCCTCTGCACAGTGGAGGGTCCCTTTAGGATGCCAGGTTAAGGACAAACCATACTCAATCACACATTTATTAATCATGGAAAAGAAGTTAAAGTGGCTGCTTTGTGACTTAGGCAGAAAAGCAGCAAAAAATGATTCCAGGCATAATTTTTAAGAAGAGAAAAAGGGTAGGGCTGTGTTATAATGTGGTGGGATATTTTGATTACAAATGTTAATTAGCTGAACCAAAAGGAGATTTTGATTTGTGGACTTTAATACTTTAATAGCTGGACCTTCTTAGTCAGCCTCAGGAAGAGGAAGTGGCCAAATAAGCGAATAGACATGGTGGCTAGTTTTAGGAAAGTATTCTAATAGTTTTTACCAAGGCAATGGAATTAGATGTAAGAGCAGTGCCTGCCAGAGCCACATGCTTTAGTGGGCTAGTTTATCTTCATGTACACAGTCCATTAGGCTGTAGATGCCCAAAAGATAGTGAGAAAATTAACAGAATGCATTAGTGCAAAAGACTACGTGGTCCTGGTGGTGGTGACCGAACACATTTTAATCCCAGTAACAGGGGTGCAAAGGTATGTGGATCCCTCTAAGTTAAAGGCCAGCATGTGGGTGGTGTATACATGGAGTGTGATGCAGTGTTAGTATCGATGTGATCAAATTTTTATACATAAAATTGTGAAATAATGAATAAAAGTTAAAAATTTAAAAAATGATCAGTAATCTTCCTTTCTAATCTTCCTTAAATTATTTTAAAATGCTTCAAGGGAGATAATTTTCCGACTTCATTCTTCCAGACCAGCATGATGCTGACACCAATTTGGAAAATAAGTGTAAGTTGTAAAGAAAAACATGCACTTATATTCTTGGTTAAGATAGATGTGTAATACCAGCAAAGTGAATATACCATGATCATATAAGAATCATATGCTATTGCTAGGTGCAACTTATTTTAAATATAAAAAGATTTCACAATATTCTCAATTCAACAAATACATAATTTAAAAGAATAGTATGGGGAGAACATGATTTTCTTAAGAAGTTCAATAAACATTCGATATCATGCATCATTTCTCCTGTGTTAGGGTTATGCCACTATGATAAATACACACACACACACACACACACACACACACACACACACACACACACACGAGATAACCAATTTGCATTTGCCTCACTGTTTCCTATATTTAAACCTAGGTTTTCTTGTTCATATTATATTTAGTTGCACAGTACATAGGGACAAGAATTATGGCAGAAATAGGAAAAGGGAAAAGAGGTTGAGGATCCCAAAGTCCCTTTCAACTACACTGACATTTCTTTTCAGAAGTCCCAAATATTTAATTGTTTAACCCACCCCTAATAGTGCAACATGCAGTGATACAAATTACATCACCTTCACAATTACAGCTTTCAAAGACTGATAAAAAGGAAATGAACCTCACCAAAATTGAGATTACATGTAAGTAGCCTATTACAAACATCATACTCACTGGAAGAAAGCTAAATGTGTTTCTCAATAGATCTGCCATTGATGGTTAGGAGAATATTTCAGTGGGATGTTAGTTAGATTTTCAGCAGCTATATATAGTTATAAGGCATGGCCATGAATGCCTAAAAGTTCGGGGGTGATGAACTTGATCTAGAAGTAATGAAAGAATGACAAAGGATTGTTTAAGCCTAACCAGAAAAATTAAAGATAGCTTGAGGTGTAATCAGAACAATGTAGGAAGGTCTCATAGCAATAGAGGAAGATACCCAACACCCTCCTCTGGTCCTGCATTCACAATCATTGGCACCAGAAAACACATGAGAAAAAATGAAAACATCATACAGAGAAAAGACGAAGGTCTGGAATATGAAAAATGATGTCCATTAAACACACTGATCATAGCACTGGAAGTATTACATGAGCAAATAGGAAAAAAAGGAAAAAAAATCAAACATAAAGAATACTGAAATAAGGAATAGAGAAAAAAATGATCCTTATTTGCAGATAGCATGATTTTTATACATATGAAAAACTTTAATGTTTATTATGAAATTATTAGAGCTAATAAATTCATTAAAATTTAAGGTTAATGAACATATAAACATCAGTTTTAGTTTTATACATGAATATTGAAGTTGCTTAGAAATAAATGATTCAAATATTCCATTTTTGAGAGCAACAGGATATTTAAAATTAATTTAATCAACATTGTAAGAAATTTCTACCATGAATATTTGCAAAAATTTTGAAGAATGAAGGAACATAAAACTTACACAAAGATTTTCAATATTCCAAAGTTGGAAAGATCCACACAGTAAAAATGCTTATATTTCCCAAATAACCTTCTTGATTCAACTGAATTTTCCAATACATAAGGAAAAACAAAAGAATGAATATCTAAAGCACTCTTGAGTACACAAGGAGAATGCAGGCACATCAAAATATCTGACATGAAAACATAGTCTTAAGCAACACCACCAAAGTTACATTGTATAGATATAAAATGAAGACGGAGATCAATGCAATTGAAAACAGAGCATCCTACTCATATTGGAATTCAACATCAAATACTTACATTGCAGAAATGACAGTTTCTTCAATAAATGGGTTTTGGGAAAACAAATATCAATGTGTAAATTTATAAAACATGTGAAAACACTTAGATAGAAATGGATAATAGTCCTAGATTGTACAAGCTGAAATGGAGTCTACTAGAGAAAACCCTCAAGAAATTATTTCAAGTCATTTTTGTAGGCATTGTTTTTAATCTAATACCATATCAAGGGAAGGGACTATATAAACCAAAGTAGATACACAAGATTATACCAATTCAAATCACTTCTTCAGAGAAATGGGATACAAGTCAAACAAAATGAAGAAACAACCTGCACAGTGGAAGAAAACATTATCAACACTGCCCCTTTATAGGAGGCTGCTATCCAGAGTAGTAAGATTCTCAGGTAACTCAAGCGTAGACAAACTAACAGAAATCTACCTTTTAAATAGGCAAGCAATCCAAACAAATATATATCACAAAAGATATGCTGATACTTGATAAGTTGTATGAAAAAATATTCAATGTAATTAATTATTAGAGAAGTGGAAATGAAAATAACAATTAGATAAAAGCTCCTTTCCCATTGAGTGGATTCTTTGTGCAGAATAAACCGAAGTCCAGTTTGTGTGGTCATCATTAAAAACAATGTCAAAAGAAATACAAAATATAAAACATTTTAAGCCCTTTGTGAGTTTTTAAAATAGAAAACCAAATTGCATATTAAAAAAAACAATGTCAAGTTTTCTGAAAGTACTAAAATTAGATCTACAGTATAATCAATAATGTTACTAGTTAGCATATCAAATATCTATGTATCAGAGTGGAATAAGTCTTGCAATAGATTCTTCTTATAGCTTATTCCTTTTTCTAACAAACTTGGGATTACTTCCCACAGTTCAGCACCATCTCATCATTCACTGGGAACAAATTTCTTCCATACATTTGGAGTTTTACTGATTACACTGCCTAGCTATGTGTAAATATCTGTTCTCCATTAGCAAGTTCCAGTTTACTGATTATGTTCCCTCAGCTATGTGTGAGGCCTGTTTCCCACTATCGGGTACTTGTTCCCCTCTCCATTATAATTTCAGAGATCTGCCTTCCTGCAATTACCTTTGAGGGGCATTTGTTCAGTGTTTAGGGCCCAGGCAAAAGCATCCCATCTAAGACATTCCCAAATATCCAAGGACAAATAATTACTACATGTCCAAAGTTGTTGATTCATAGCTGCCCAGATGGATAGAAAATATAAGCATGCCCTTGGCTTTACTTCACTGGCAGATAGAAAAAAATAACTTAAATGAACCCTGCATTAAAAGATTGTCAAACTTCTTGTATTAACTCAAGATTTTGCTCATAGATTTACTGCTCCCTTCTGTTTCCTCTGAGAAGATAAAGAGATAGGTAATTATACCATTTGTTCATACTCAGTGAGAAGTAAACTTTCCTGAAGTTCTTTGCTGCAACTGAAGCTAGAGCATTGGAAGGTGCCAGGATTTGTTTCTTGTGCAAATCAAATTTAGAGCCTCTCTCTGATCCACAGCCCTAAATAATTGATCTTAAAAGATTCTCAAACAGTTTTAGTTTATTGCTCTGTGTGTAAATGCTATCTGCCTTGCTGATCCTGAGAAAATCAAGCCTCATATTGTATTGTAAAATAATTACTGTTGCAAACATATATGTATCTCTACAACCAAGACTGGGGAAAGAAGAGATATACACAGAGAAACAGAGAGAAAGACAGAAAGAGAAGAAGAATAAAGAACATGTAGAGGAGCAATTTTGTGTGAGTCAATTCTTTTTTCCCTCAGATTTTAGTTCTCTCGCTTTTCTGTAGTTCCTTTTTTTGAACACTGAGCAAAAAATTTATAAGCTGGACATCTAAACTTTTGATAAAGTTGGGCATCAAAACCTGGCTAGAGAGAAAGAGCCCTAAGCCAGGAGGGTTGGGCTGATTTATTTATTTATTTATTTATTTATTTATTTATTTATTTATTTATTTGAGAATGCTTCCTTTCTGAAGTTTGCCTACTTGGTTCTGCTTCTAGTAGGATTTTGTGTATTGGACATTTTAAATTTATTTCTCAGACCTAGTGCTCTGGACCTTGACCTGATGTGTTCTATTAGCTCAGGTATGTATCTGGCCATAGCCTTTTGTTTAAAGTGGAAACTAGTACTGGTTAAATTACTAGAAGAATTATTGTATATGTCAACCACTGATACTTGCAGCCTCAATGAAATTAGAGAACATTCAAATACAAACATTTTTGTTTAACTCAAGACATTACTCTGAGACAAAGATTACATTCAGAAGGCCTATTATTTAGCCATATTTTTAAAAAGAGTCAAGAATTACTGGACAGAGTAAGCCAAACTTCATTTATATTTCCTGAGAAATAAAACTTATTCCATTTTTAACCAACATTGCATTTTCAGTTTTGTTTCCCTTTTTTAAATAAAATTGTTTTTTCCCTCATCTGTTATTCTTATTATCAGGACAGAATTATCACAGAAAACTATATCCCAATCCAAAATATCTTGGAGACCCAATGTTATTAAAACAAATCTATTTATTTTAAATAAGTATTGAATTCAAGTTATACATGCAGTATGCTGCAGTAAAATAAGATTCCCTATGTATAAATTTTCAGCCATTAGCCATCATGCTATGAATTTTAACTTAGAGATTTTACAGAGCTTTAAAGACACCAAATAAACTGAAAAATCTTGAGGTATAGAAAGTCTGCATACTAGTCTTAACAAATCTTGACATAAGATTCATATTTTAGCAGAAGTTTTAGAGAGTTAAACCAAAGACATGTATCATGTATAGCAATCATGCCCATTGGAAATAGTCTATTCTTTTGTCTTGTTTTGCTCTCTTTTCTCTATCATACAGCTGGGTGGCCTGTGGTACATGGGACAGAGACTGTGGAGGAGAATTTTAAGTAAGCATTCTTTGGGCTAGAGGAGGGGGATCTCAACTCCATGACTAGCTTTTTGTCGACAAAAAACCATAAAACAACATTTTTGGGGTGTAGGGGATTTCAAGACTGGGATTTCCCATGGCTTTGGAGCCTGTCCTGGAACTAGCTCCTGTAGACCAGGCTGGTCTCTAACTTACAGAGATCTGTCTGCTTCTCCTTCCCATGTTCTAGGATGAATAAAACAACAGTTTACTTCTGCCCTGAGTGGGTACTGTTCCCAGGAGTGGGGAGAAGGGACAAGATCTCCTGAGCAAATCTGGAGCATGTGGGAGGAGAAAGGGACCTAGGAGAATGTGAAGGGGAGAAGATGAGGGGTGAAGAGGACATGAGGGAACAGGAAAGTTGAATCAGGGGAAGAATAAAGGAGAGCAAGATAAGAGATAGCCTAATAGAGGGAGAAATTATAGGTTTAAAGAGAAACCAGGCACTATGGAAATACCCAGATGTCTACCCGGATGACACAAACTAACAGTCTAAGCAACAGAGGAGAGGCTATTTGAATGCCCTCCCCTGATAATGAGACTGATGACTACATTATATGACATCTTAGTGCCTTCATCCAGGAGCTGATGTACTTAGAAGCAGACAGTCCAGTTGCAGAGAGGGAGGAGTGATGATTTAAGGTGTCAAGAAACAGCTGACCTTTAAAGGGGGAGTTCATGGTACCCAGATTGTTAGCTGGGAAATTAGCATAGGACAGATCCAGACTCCATGAACGTGGCGGTCAGTGAGGAGGCCTCAGAAATCTATGGCGCCTCTGGTACTAGATGAATACTTATCCCTAGCATAGGAATGGACTTTGCGAGCCCATTCCACATAGAGGGATACTCCCTCAGCCTAGACACACAGGGGTGGGCCTCGCTCCTATCCCAAAGGATATGACAGACTCTGAAGATCCCCTATGGAAGGCCTTACCCTCCCTGGGGAGCAGAAAGGAGATGTGATAGTTAAGGTTAAGATGAACGCAAATTATGCGGGCTGCAATGGAGTTAAAACAAGTCTGAAAACAGGTGGGTTATTGGGAAGAACTCATGTGATAGAGCCAATCCTGTACAACCAGCCAGGTGAGGGATTGGAGAGAACCACATGAGTGTGACCATCATATTTAAGGCCTTACTAGGTTACTTAACCATACCCAAGTGTGCATGGTCAGCTTCACCTGTGCCAGCCCCCAAGCAGGTGTGGCCAGCTTTTCCCCCAACAGTAGGTTGTTAGTGGGGGGTGGCAAGGGAGGAGGGGAAGGAGAGTAAAATGGGATTGACATGTAAAACAATCTTGTTTCTAATTTAAATAAAAAAATGAAAAAAAACACAACAGTTTAATATTGCCCATGCCTAAAACACTCCTGAAACCCTGTAAAACTGAATCTATTGTCAGGGTGGGTGGGGAACAGAGTAAGCTGACAACAAAGAATTCTTAGAGATAAGCTTTTAACCCGGGATATAGACAGAAAACACTGCAGAAGAGAGCTGAGAGTCAGGGGTGTGTGTGTAGTTTGTGAATGCCACCTTTGGCCTAATCCATCCATTGCCTTCTATTTCACTTGCTCAGCCTGGTTCCTGTATCTCACAACCACAAGAAACTTATAGACACACCAAAAAATACAGATCAAACCAATAGTAACTTGAAAAGACTGAACATTCATTCACACAGTCAAAGGGACCAGACAAAAACAAACCTTTGTGGATGCTTTCATTCAAACACCCAATCGACATTTTCTTCTTGGGCATTTTCAATAAGGCTAGCAACATTGGAATTATCATCGCTTCCAGCTTTTCCACAAGTGCCACAAATGAGTTCTACACACAAACAGGATCCTCACCTTCACCTCCTTGGATTTTCTGATGTGCCTTTTATTCTCACAATCTAAACATTGAGAATCTGTCAGTGGCTTCCTGCAAAGCCAGGACTATCTGATTTCTCTGCTCCCATTACCCAGGGAGCCACCAGTGCCATTAGGCTGCTCAGAAAAAGAAGGTGGTTCTTGATGGGGAATGTACTGTGTATGTTTATCTTTTTGATTGATAAATAAAATACTGTTTGACCAATGAGACAGCAAGTTAGACTAGACTAGGAGTCAAAGAGGATTCTGGGAAATGTAGTAGAGAAGTGGTGATCCAGTCAGAAAGTGACATAGCAAGAAGACTCACATTTAAAGAAGGAGAAACAGGAAGCGTCCCTTTTTCCCCTTGCTCCTCTGTCAGCAGCATGATGTGATCCATGGGCAAGGAGGGACTCCAATAAGGTGTCTGATAAGTCTTATAAAATATATAGGTTTATGTTAGTTAAGTCTAAACTAACAGATGAGAATCCTAGTCATTGGCCAAGTAGTTTTCAACCTAATACAAGTTTCTGTGTATTCATTTGGGCCTTACTGGGGCAGCTGGGGTAAAGCTCACTAGTGGTGGTGGGCTCAGGCGGCTTTTGGCGGAAAGATTTATGTAACAGGATCTGGTTGAACACTCAAATCTCCAAGAACCCTCAAACGGCATGGATCTGGGCTCATTCAGAAATTCTCTAGTCTGACCATTAATAAACTTTAACAAAAGGAGACTTTTATTCAGGTACTGGGTCCAGGGATTGAGGATTTGCGGAGCCACCTAAAGAATACAAAGTTACAATTTGTTGTGCAGCCTGCAGAAGGTCCTCTCCAAAACACCAAGTTTGTTTACAGGAACAGAAACACCAGCAAAAAGTTAACCCTTAACAGACCTTAACAGTTTGAGGACTAATTTTGTTTTGTAGTTTGCTTAAGCAGAGAGAATTTAAACTTGTAAACATAAATTAGTCACCAGCGCACCAGTTACAGTGTAGGTTTTTCTTCCCTGACTGTTAGAAGATTAAGGTAGAGTGATAAGGAGTTAAAGTCTCCCTGAGCTAACATAAGCCCAAGTTCAAAATAAGGAACTTGGGGAGATTCTGCCTCAAGTTCTTAAAAACTCAGTGTAAGGTTTCTAGGATTATGTGTGGAGATCTGGGTTGCATACCTAGGATGACAAAACAAATGTGTAAGTGAATAAGCAAGAAAATAGTTAAGTCTTGAGTTTTGTTATTATTTAAATTAATAACAAGCTTGTTTTACATGTCAATCCCAGCTCCTACACCCTACCATCCTTCCATGCCCTTCAGCAACCCCCCAAGCCCTTACTCCAACCCCTCCACGGGGGATCTCCAAAGTCTGCCATATAATCCCAGACAGGTCCTCCGTCCTTCCCCATGTGTCCAAACTGAGAGAGCATCCCTCCATGTGAAATGGGCTCCCAAAGTCCATTGGTGTGCCAGGAATAAATACTGGTCTACTACCAGAGGCTCCACAGATTGCCAAGGCCTTCTCACTTACAATCACATTCAGAGGGTCTGGTTCAGTCACATGCTGGCCTCTCAGCCATCAGTCTGGGGTCCCTGAGCTCCCCCTTGCTCATTATCAGCTGTTTGAGTGGGTTACACCAACCTGGTCTTGACCCCATTTCTCATCACTCCTATCTCTCTGCAATTGGGTTCTGCAATTAGGTTCCAGGAGTTCAGGTCAGTGTTTAGCTGTGGGTGTCTGCCTCTGCTTCCAGCAACCCCTAGATGAAGACTCTAGGATGGCGTATAAGGTAGTCATCAATCTCATTATGGAGGAAGGGTATTTAAGGTAGTCTCTTCACTATTGCTTAGATTGCCAGTTGGTGCCATTATTGTAGGTCTCTTGTATCTTGCTCTCCTCTATTCTTCCGACTGACTCAAACTTCCTGATGCCCCATGTCTTCCTCTCCCCTCCTTTTATCCTCCTCTCTTTCTCCCAGATCCCTCTCCCCTACCCCAATGCTACCAATTTGCTTAGGAGATCCTGTAACATTCACCTTCTCCAGGGTACTATGCAAGATCTTTGAGTCATTAAAAAAAGAAATTAAAGACGATACCAGGAAATGGAAAGATCTCCCATTCTCTTGGATATGTAGGATCAACATAGTAAAAATGGCAATCTTGCCAAATGCAATCTACAGATTCAGTGCAATACCAATTAAAATACTGAGACAATTCTTCACAGACCTTGAAAGGACAATTCTCAACTTTATATAGAAAAACAAAAGACCCAGGGTAACCAAAACAACCCTGTACAATAAAGGACTTTCTGGAGGCATCACCATCCCGGACTTGAAGCTATACTATAGAACTATAGTAATGAAAACAGCTTGGTTTGGCACTAAAACACACAGGTAGACCAATGGAATCAAATTGAAGACCCTGATATTAACCCACACACCTATAAACACCTCATTTTTGACAAAGAAGCTAAAACTCTACAACTGAATAAAGAAGGCAACTTCAACAAATGGTGCTGGCATGTAGAATATTGCAGACAGATCCTTATCTATCACCATGCACAAAACTTAAGTCCAAATGGATCAAAGACCTCAACATAAATCCAGCCACACTGAACCTCTTAGAAGAGGAACTGGGAAGTACCCTTGAACCAATTGGTACAGGAGACTACTTCCTGAACATAACGCCAATAGCACAGACACTGAGATCAACAATTAATGAAAGTGGTGAGTTTTTATTTCCCTTTCATTCTCATCATGCACACCTGTTGAGTCACATGTGCATGCACAGTGATAACAGAGAAAACTTGTTTGTCTATATTGTGAAATGTTCGTTTCTATGAAACTAATTTTCCATTCTAGAGAACTAAGAACACTATTCCACAAATTACAGATTTCCTTTAGTTGTTTGTATCTGCAGTCTAATGGAGAATGTTTACACTAGTCCTGTCTAGAGCTCATCAATTTCCTCATCCTTTTATTTTTAATAAAACCCTCTTTCTCCTCTTTCCCATAAGAATAAAGATTTATATCTCAGAGTTTGACACAGTGATTCCTTGCTACAGTAGCAAAAGGACCAGTGTTTAGATCCCCATAAACAATAAGAATGCTTAGTGAGTATTGTGGCACACTGGTAATTCCAACCCCAGAAAGCAGAGACAGATCTCCAGAGCAAGTAATAGTAGCTATAATAGGAATCTCTAGGATTGATGGACTGTGAGACTTTGCCTCAATTAATAAGGTGGAAAAGTGGTTTGGGTGATTTCCAACTTCAACCTCAGGAATCGACAAGAACTTGTTCACCATTGTGTTTGTAACTCCCACATGTATGTATGCTGGAGCCACACCCATTGATGTACAGGTCCCAGTAGAGGATTATGGAGTTGGGGAGGGAAGGAAGTGTGCCAGGCAATGGTGGTCAGGAGAATCTTTTTTTTAAATTTTTCTATTTGAATTAAAAAGTCTTATTTTGCACACACTTATAATATTTCTAACATTGAGTTTTCTTTTTTAAATTAAGACAGTCTAGAAAACTTTCCAGATCCTCTTTAGAGTTCTCTAACTACTAGAGCTATCTAACTACTGCATGGTGTCTGTCCTAGATTATTGATGACCCAGATTAACTTCATTTCTTTAGGTTCTTATTTATATATTCCTAATCAAGCAAAAAATATATCAACACAGTCTGTCAGAATGCCTGGAATCTGTGAAGTACTCTAACACTTCCTCCTCATAAGCAATATTCCTTCTTCAGTTTACAGGCTAAAAGATGTATTTAATGTAACTTTTTCTTGACTTGCATTTAATTAGTTTTGTGTAGGAAATTGCACTTTTTAGAATGTATTAAACTGTTAAATTGTATTTTTCCAAAATCATGTTACTTTTACCTATCTGTTATGACTTTCTTCTGTTTCGTTTTACTTATTTGTGTCTTTTTAGGTGTGTGCATGTGTGTGTGCATGTGTGTGTGAGTGTGTGTGTGTGCTGAGATGTGAACATGAATACAGGTACTTAGGGAGGCCTTGGATCTGGAGTTAAAAGTTGATGGTAACTGCATAGTGTGAGTGTTTGTCAAAACTGAAATCTTCTTCAATAATTTTACATGCTTTTAAATGCTCAGCCATCATTCCAAGAACATTATTTTATTTATTTTAAGTCTATCATGTTTTTATTATTTCTTTTTATTTACTTTTATTTAAATTAAAAATAATCTTATTTTGCTTACCAATCCCAATTCCCTCTCCCTCATGTCCTCACATCCCTCCCCCTCTACTCCCCAGGGAGGGTGAGGGCTCGAATGAGGGATCATCAATGTCTGTCACATCATTTGAGGAAGGACCTAGGCCCTCCTCTCTGTATCTGGACTGAGAGAGTATCCCTCCATAGGGAATGGGTTCTCAAAGCCCATTTGTGCACTAGGGATAAATACTGGTTCCACTGTCGGAGGTCCCAGGGCCTGCCCAGGCCTCCCAAATGACACCTATGTTCAGGGGTCCTCGTTCAGTCTTTTTGTTGTTGTTGTTTGTTTGTTTTCTTTTTTCAAGACAGGGTTTCTCGGTGTAGCTTTTTAGCCTATCCTGGCACCTGCTCTGTAGACCTGTCTGTCTTCCAAATCACAGAGATCTGCCTGTCTCTGGAACACCAACACCCAGCCCCTCCTTCAGTCTTATGATGGTTCCCAGCTGTCAGTCTAGAGTCCATGACCTCTGAACCGAATTTATGAAATCCAACTTTAGAGAAGGAGGAGTGATGAGCAAAGGGATCAGGAGAATCTTATAGCCTGACCAACTAGCAACAAGAATGCTTCTTTATTCATATAGAATTTAGTAAGTAGGGATACAAAGTAGGGATACATTCATGTTGTTCCAAAACATAGATCATATCATTTTTGTCTTTGGATATGTGTTTTATTTCTGTTTTGCTTATCTTTTAGTCATCATTAATAAACTATGACAGAACAGAATTATCATTTCCAATCATTTTCCCTCATTTTGACATCATTGATAAAATTATCATCCATAACCAGTTTTACTAATCAACACCATAACCCAATTTCTAAGAATCTAGAGGCATCTATCAGCCTGTTCTCTGGCTGGTAGCTTTTAGGGTTACAAAGACACTACACCAAAAAAATCTTCAAGCCATACTCCCAGGTACCAAGCAGTGTATTGTTAACTCTTAATGGTCAGAGTGATGAAGAAATGTACTCAGGCCAAAGCTTATGCAGTTTTATTTAAATTCTTACATAATAAAATGTTCATATTTTATATTTTTGTAGATTACTTTCATCATCATTCTACATCATTCTTTGCCCATAAGTATAAGTCCTTATGTAGAACAGAGATAACTTTAGCTAATTTTGTTGCTTTATATGCCACATAATTGCCTGAGGGTATGATGGGAAGAGGCTTGCAATCTGAACCATGGCCAACTCATCTTGTACACTGAATCTTGTTGACCTTTGTGAGTTTCCTTTTTTGAATATCTTGTTCCTGTGTAAAGACAGGGACAGATGTTCCAAGAGTGTCTCATAGTCTCATTAGGAGACCTCTGGCTTCTTTATGTGTGTTACAACTTCCAAGGCTTCAGGAAGACCTTCCAGTAGATAAGGATATCTCCGTAAAAGTGAGAGAGGTAATGTGGTCAGGATTTTCCTGGGGGAGCTTAGAAGCAGTACTCCTGGAAGAAGGCATAAATGATTCTAGGGGGGAACTTAGAAGCAGTACTCCTGGAAGAAGGCATAAATAATTCATAAGAAAATTTCCATCAATCCAATATCCCTAAATTGTACAAATATTAAACGTCTCCCAAGTAAGTGACAGGGGGACATGAAAACCAAAGTTGGGACAGCAGGCATCATATGGCTCAGCTTTGCTGTATTTTATCAAAAAGCTGTGCTGGCCTTATGACTTTGGGCCCCATCAGACAAGTCTATGCCACATGCATTCATGAAAATTCATATATATGGTCATGGTTAGTTGGGTGTCTTTTTGTTGTTTTTTGTTTGTTGGTTGGTTGCATTTTGGAGGGGGGTGGATTTGTTTCTTTCTTGCAATTTTTTTCAACTATACATAAGTTACAGTTATCTGGGTAGAGAGTCCTCAACTAAGAAAATTTCTCCATCAGATTGCTTGTAGGCAAATTTCTAGTGACATTTTATTAATTAATTATTTACCTCAGAAGGTTCAGCCTGATGCCAGCAGTACCACACCTGGGCATATTGTCATGGGTGGTTTAAGAAATCAAACAGAGCAACCTGTAATCTCTAAGGTCCTGGTTTCATTTCCTGCCTCCACGTTACTACTTTGAGTTTCTTACTAATTTCCCTTCATGATGGAATATAAACTGTAACTTTGATAAATCCTTTACTCCCCAAATTTATTTTATCATGGTGTTTATCACAGCTATAGAAAGTAAACTAGGACACATGTAAATCACATTTCCCTATGAAAATTGTAAATAAGAAAAACCGAAAAGAAAATAAGTGAAAGTGGACTAAAATACTTTAAATTTATTTTTTTTCATATTTTGTCATTTTTGGCTTGTCACTAATATTTGAATTAGTGGGAAAGTAAATAACCCTAGAATAAATTGGCTCATTAATATGTAGATGTTTTTTAATATGACACTATTTTTATTCCTATTTCATTTGTTAAAAATAAAATATTTAAATTATGCCTATTTCTTATAAAAGTTATCATGCTATAAACACCTTTAATTATATGGCTACAATAATTAATATGAAATAATTGTATGAAAAGTGTTATAATGGTAGCACCGCTGATACAGACATATTAGAAAATTTTACCATATAGACAGTCAGTCGCCTTTTTCTGAAGTCCATTGGGTTTAAGGATGGATCCCTTCTATCTAGGTTATTCCTACATCACAACTACCCAGTTTTTTTTAATCCACATTAAATATTATTTACCTATACAGTACTGATTCACAATTAAATCTTGGAGAGTCAGAAATTTAAACTCATTCCATCTGTAATTCAACCCAGCTTCAGTTCATAAATATGTTTTGTTTATGTACATATAAATTCATACACATACACACATATATGATATATATGGATATACATATATAGATGGATATGCATATGCACACAGAATATGCTGCAATGTAAGTTTTTGCCTCTCTTTTAATCAAAACTTGCATTTGAAACAGTGCTCAATGGGCAAGAGTGCTTACTCCTAAGGCCAGAAACCTTAATTTGATATCTTGGATACACATGGTGGAAATAGAAAACTGATCCCCAAAAATTGTCCTCTGATTGTAATGATAAATCTTTTGCCAGATGCCTGAGTTCTGCCACCACGTTAGGGCCCCCAAATAACACACAGAGATTAATATTGCTTAGAATGCTGCTAGCCAATGACTAGGATTTCTTATTTATTAGCTTTGTCTGAAGTATCAACCCTAAACATTAATCTATATATTTAATAAAGACTTATTGAGGACACCAGCAGCATGTGTCCTCTCTTTCCAGAGATCACATGGCAACTCCCCTCTTTACTGTATTTCCCAGAATCCTCCTTCTCTCCTAGTCCTGCCTAACTTGCTTCCCTATTGGCCAAGAGTGCTTTATTTCTCAACCAATAAGAGAAACATATACACAGAAAGACGTACTCCTCAAGTTGTCCTCTGATCTCTACACAAACAAATCTTGGGATATCTGTTCCTAGATATGTGTTCAAATATGTGTGTGTACACACACAAACATGCACACACTATGTGAAATGAAATAAAAGAATTGAAAACATTATTCTCTTCCCTTGATACCATGCATTGGAAACAGCTTTGTAAGATAGAGAGATTACCTATTCTTTCTGTACAGAGCCAGGGTAAAGATTATGCAAGGTTGAGAGATGCTGCCACAATTCTGAAAACAAAAAATATTTGCAAAGAATTCCCTTGTTTAATATGTACATTGATGATGCAATTTATCAGCTAAATTGTGAATAAAACTGAAACTTTAGGAGGTTCCAACTGCTGAAGACCTGACAGACAATTGAACTTGATTACATTATGTTTTGTGTACCCTATGTCTGATGCCTGTGATATATTGTAAATTTCTGAATGAATTTTCATTGAGGTCACAATAAAATACCTTGATATAAAGAAAAAGACAGAATGTGATCATTGTTTCATTTACAGAAGGTGTTAGGATACATCTGCATAATTCACTAAAAAGACACTTTTAGAGTAAAGAGGCATTTACCCACTTCAAGTAATTATATTTGAATGAGTAATTGGAAGTGAATATTATACAGTCCCTTGTCTCAGGTAATTCTATAGTCATCTGCCTTCCACCTTATGTGATCCTTTTTAAAGTAAGAGAAACCATTCTATAAATGCATGATTGCAAACTTACCAAGAAAGGAATGAAAATAGCGACTGTTAGATGAATGATGCAATGAAGATGAGGATGAAAAGCAGGATGATGACTACATTGATGGAGTTACTGAGAATCTCCTGTCTTTGAAGATCTCTGTTAGGGACGACTCACTTTACTTCATTTAATTCCTAGAAAAATAGCAGAAAGATCACTATTATTATCTCACTACCAAAGCATTCACAGTTGAAATATCACATAAAACATTAAACAGTTAGTGTCAACACTTTGATCTCGTTGGCATCTAAGGCCATTCTCTTTTGGGTTTTTGTTTGTTTGTTTGTTTTGTTTTGTTTTTCATAGAGTTAGTCTGCTGTGTACATGTTAAAATATAGTTATACTTTGTTAAAACAGAGTGTTGAGCAGAAGGAAGGTAAGGGTTTGTGCTACTCACCCCTGCAGCAATCCATAGGAATATTACTTATATACCTGACATTACCCAATCTTCAGGTTTATTCCACTCCATTATTCATCATAGTGACTGATTTTATACATTTTCATATATCAACCTCCAAAGAACTAGCATGTACCTCTCAAACAGAGTCTCAAAAAAAGTACAAACAGTAATGAGTTAGTGGTTGCTGTTAGTATACATATGGATGTTATCCTGTTGATGGCTATCATTGTGTATAGTTTACTAGATTAGGATTAAAACACTTTTAAAAGAAGTTTAAATGAAATTTTAAGAACAATTGTCTGAAACCTTGGCAGTATTCCTTGCTAGTTTAAAAACAGTGATTATGCAAAATAGTCTGTAAGCTTTCAAAGTATATATAACAGAACCATAAAGAAATGTACACTCTAATTGTTTCCCCCAGTTACTACTTAACAACATGTCTTTAACAGGAATTTCTTTGGCTTTCTTACCTTTTCCTTTGAGTTTTGGGTGACAGACTTATTAATGTATTGCACTTATACTTGTCTTGGTGACAGGGATAAGTTCTTGTGTCACAACTGTTAAATTTAATGGAAAAATTTGTCTCATATTTAAATATAAATTCCAGTGTATTTTAGGAAACTTTAAAAAGTATATGAATATAATTTTAAAATATATTTTAAATTTAAAAATTTTTAAATTACACATATAAATTTTTAAATTTATGTAAAATGTAAATACATATGTTTATATGTTTAAAAGCACAGACATTCATATATGCACATAATGTATGGATTTATGCCACTCATTTTTGTTCAAAAAGCTTCTTCAATGTAGTGGATCATGTTTATGTACATACTCACAAATTTTTAAAGGGCTGAGAATTTGTGACTATCAGTGCTCAGCCATTCACAGATATGTTTATCAACCTTATCACCTTCCTCCCAAAGGTAAAGGAGTATCATAGAAGGTAGGACATAGAGAATGTAAGAGTTGGAAGCTGGAGAGGAAATGTGTGAAGTATTTTAATCTGAACATGATTTGAATGCTATATCTAAATTTACAGCAGCTGTGGTTATGTGCAATAGATGTGCTTATGATCAAGGCAGTTAAAAATTTGATGATGAAGAGAGGAGGGCCTCCTGATTCACCACCACTAAGGAGTTATTGTCGGCTGTTAATTGAGGAAGAGACTTCAATGTCATGTGCTATGCATTGGCTTCTAGGCACATAATATTTTAGAAGCTATATTATGAGCCTATTTTATGAATCCCTGCACTAATGAAACAAATTTGGTCCTGAATTTCTTAGTTTTATCAACTCTGTACAAGTTGGAATCATGTGGATATAAGTAACCTTAATTGATAAATTATATCCATCAGACTGGCCCTTAGATAAGTCTATAGGACATTTTCTCGATTAGTAATTGATGTGGGAGGACCTGGACACAGTATGGCAGTGCTATTCATGGGCAGGTGGTCTTGGATTGTTTAAGAAAGCAAGCTGAGCAACCTATTAGAAGCAAGCCAGTAAGCAGCACTCCTCATTGGCATGTTTCAGCTCCTATCTTGCCTTGTGTTCCCACCTTTGATTCCCTCAATAAACTATAATTTTAAAGCTGAAATATACCCCTTCATTTCCAAGTTGGTTTTGAACATGATTTAATCAACAACAGAACTCAAATTAGGACAAGTCCCCTATGAGTTCTTTGCTCTGTCAGCTCTGTCACCCAGCAGTATTTTTCTTTGAAATTCCTTTCTCATTAAGGATAATACTGTGAAGAAACATACTCTTCTAAAATTGAAACACAGATCAACTAAAACAAAAGACATGCTGGATTAACATATTACATATACTTGATTTATCACTGAAAACATAAATATACAAACTATTTTCTTAAAAAAAAAGTCAGCTTCCCATTACAAACTCAGAATTCTTTGATTATCTTGAGAGATAAAGGGTCTAACAGATCTTTTCTGGTCATGAAACTCCTATTTCTACTGTATCTTTTTATCTAACAAAGATGTAGTTTATGGCATGATTTAAAGAGAAAATGTTTCAGAAACTGAGAACCTCAAATATGCTACTGAAATATCCCCGGAGACTCAGGCCCAGGATCTCGGTGACCCAAATCACCAGGCAGAGTTGAAAACTTGATACAAAGAGCAAGAAGTTTTATTGCAGTTGTTTAGCAAGCTAACCCCATGTTAACTTGGGCCTTTCATCCATCCAACATGGTGGATGGCTAGGAAAGATGCCGCAAAGCCATGGCATAGAGATCTTATAGGGCAGCGTAAGGGGGGTGTGTAGGGGTATGCACAGGCTCAGGATTGGTGTGCCTCCAGACTTGGAGGGTTTGATCTGTGTTGATTAGTCAACCAGTTGTTATGATCTCTAGGCCCTCCCAGGGTGACTGCTATGCTCTGCGCGTCATTGCTGTGTACTTGTTTGTAAAACACAGCCAGATCTGTAAAGCATAGCACCACCAGCTAACTTCTGATTGGTTCCTTGCCATGAGGCAGGCATTTGGCCTCCAAGTGACCAAGGCAAGATTAAGCAAGCACATGTTAGGCTGCCATGGCTGCCAAAATGGGCAGGCATCTGACATCCTAGTGACCAAGGAGCGGTTAGGCAAGCACATGTTAGACTGTCATGGCTGCTGAAATGGGAACTGGTCCCTTCACTACTACCTATATAATTTCTTTGGGAAAAATTTGAAGATACCTGAAACCTTGAATATATGCTTATTTTGCCAATCAATAAAAGGGCAGACACTCTTCTGAAAGAGGCTGTTTTTCTTGAAGATCTATGTAGGTATCAAAGAAAATGAGAAAATCTATATAGTTGGACATTTCTGCTGCTTGAATGCGTTTCTTCACATTTATTCTTAGATATTCTGAAAATATGATACCTGTTGCCATGGGAGTGAGTCTTCTCTGTGTTTTGGTTGGTTTGAGAATCTTGCAACTTCAGTATTTTTCCATTAGAGTTGGAAATACAGCCCAATTTTTTTTTAATTCAAGTTAGGGAACAGGCTTGTTACATGTAAGTCCCTTCTCCCTCTCCCTCCCCTCACCCACATCCCTCCTCCCCCACTCCCAACCTACACCCCACCCCATCCATCCACCACTCCCCAGGCAGGGTAGGGCCCTCAACAGGGGCTTTGCAAAGTCCACCAAATCTTCCTGTGCTGGGCCTGGGCCCTTCCCCATGTGTCCAGGAAAAGAATGTATCCCTTCACATGGGATGGGCTCTCAAATTCCCTTCTTACACCAGGGAAAAATTCTAATCCACTTCCAGAGGCTCCCTGGAGTGCAGAGGCCTCCTTATTGACATCCATGTTCAGGGGGCTGGATCAGTCTTGTACTGGCCTCCCAGAAAGCATCTGGGGTCAATGTGCTCTCCCTTATTCAGGCCAACTGTTTCTGTGGGTTTCTCCAACCTGGTACAGACCCCTTCAATCTTCATTCCTCCCTCTCTTCAACTAAATTCCACATTTCAGCTCAGTGTATTTCTGTGGATGTCTGTCTCTGCTTCCATCAGCCACTGGATGAGGGCTCTAGGATGGCATAAAGAGTAGTCATCAGTCTCATTTTGGAGGAAGGTACAGCCCAATATTTGCTAACCATTTTTAGTCATAGTCTTTTTTTGCATTTGTTTTGATGGATCAGGAAATATGTGCATTCTCTACAAACACCTGGCATACATTTCCCTTTCTCTTTGTTTACAAATATTAGGTAGTATAACCCTGTGTTTCTCTGTAGTCAAGGTATGCTTTCTATAAACAGGAAAATAAACATAAATGAGAGCAAAGCTCAAAGGAAAGGGTTAAATAAATGAAGAGCAGAGAATAGAAACAGACATTTCAGAGGTTTAAATGCCAACAGTACTACAAGTTTCCTCAGGTATGTGAGGAATTTGTATGTGTATTTCCATTCTTCTTGACACTCCTTTGACCTGCTTTACTTAGACATCTATTCTAGACAATTTGAGTCCTGACTGATATTGTGCATGCTACCAGGTTGAATGTTTCTAGTGACACCTGATAACACATGATGTTTATGGGTTGACAATAGAGGTTAAATAATGAAGACTCTTTTTTTTCCAGAGAAGGGATTTTCTTGATAATAATAGTGCTTGTCATTGATTCCTCTTTGAGAGATCATCTCCTCAAAGACATTCTTAGAGAAGCCAGAGTTTTATAAGGAAGATAAGAAAATAGTCCAAATGTGACTGCTTAGTATCTTCTTTCTAAAGAATCTTCCATTTAAACATGTTTTCCAGCACTAATTTTGACAAGAGGTAGATATTTGAGACACCAGAGGAAAAGAGAATCCTGGTTTTCCTGTGACATTCTAGATATCACCTATTGAATAACAAATAGTTTGAAGAGTAGACATTCAACTGTAAGGCACTTTTTAATCTGAAGCAGCCTAATGGCAGAGATAATTTTTCCATTACTTGCTGTTTCAACCAGATACATTTTAGACATGAATCAACATGATCCCTTTTTTGTGCACTTTAAGGGATCAGATACTCTGAAAAAGGCTTTAAATATTTTTTAAATTTTATTTTTAATTACCTCACCAAGTAGTGGTTTTCCTACAACATCTCATACATATTTCCTTTTAGGTGACCATCCAACTCTTGACTCCTCCCCTTGTCTTCCTGATTTTCTTAGGACTTAATCCTTCCCACTCTAAATACCCCCCCTTTAAACTTATAACTTATGTGTGCTCTATTAGCATCTCTACACATCTCCCATAAAGTCTCTGTTTTAACCTCTCATGATCTTTTCTAATTTCCTGGCTTCTATATGTATTCCCACATAAATACAAGTCATTTTTTTCTTTACAGTAGAATAAAATTCCATTGAACATACATACGGCAATCCTTTATCCATTTTTCAGTCGATAGATATGTGTCTGGTTCCATTTTCTTCCTATTATGAATACAGCAGCAATAAAGTTTTACATGCAAGTATCTCAGCTGTAGCATGTACAGTTCTTTGGACACATGTCCAAGAATAGTATCTGTAGGTCATTTGGCAGTTACATTTATACTCTTTTGAAAAGCAACCCACACTAATTTCTGTAATGGCTTCACCACTTGGCCCCTACATCAAAAATGAAAATGTGTGTTGTCATTCCACATATTCATTTACTGCCATTTTGTCCATCCAGGTGTTTGGGGTATGTTAATATGGTTTAAAAACTGTATTGGATATATGCCACTCAAAGACTGTTGAAGAAGTTTGATTACACTTTCAAGGTATGTCTAAGAAGATAATTCAAGCTTGCCAATAGTTACCACAGACTATATTAGAGAAAATAAAGCTGTCTTCCCTCTATAATATAAAAAGGATTATTCAGAAAAATGTTGCACTATTTTAAACTATTATTACTAATGAGAATTACATAATAGTTGCAGTGATATTGAATCATTGATATTAGGATTGATCAGGACACATCATCCTGATATATCCAGGTCTTTCTGGAAATAGTAATTGTATATCAATCTGTATGCCTTCTTTTAATCTATATTCCTATTAAGTTTTAATTTAAAAAAGTGTATTGCGATAGGAGAGGAAATTTTTGGAACATATTAGTCAACACAAATACACAAAGATCATCCTAAGTACACATTAATAAAATGAATAAAGAGATACTAACATTGACAGAAAGGTTTTTGTTAATTTTTTATGTGTATGAATGTTTTCTTGCTTGTTTTTGTGCACTACATGCATGCTTGGTGCCTGCAGAGGCGAGATGGAGTTATGGATACTTGTGAACTATTGTCTGAGTACTGAAAACAAAATCTTGCTCCTCTACAAAAGCAGCTATTATTTTAAACAGCTGAGCCATCTTGATGGCCCTTGTATAAATTAATCTTTAATGGGGATATTTTAAGTATCAATTTAAAATGTATTTCCTACAAAGGAATTTTTCATTTCCTTTAAAATCATTGTTAACAATTGTTACAGTACTCAAAAATCAAGTTGTGCCTCCCAAAAAACTTCATAAGAGATTTGTATATTTAATTACTTGTACTCTGTGTTGGGGTTATGCGTGTGAACTTCATATATTTTGAATACACATAAGAATAAAACAAAATGGATGGGTCCAGTAGTGTCAAGATATTCTTATACTTCCAAAGGAGCTGAGTTCATTTCTTAGTGTTGAAGTCAGGAGGCTCACACTGTCTTTAACTCAACCTCAGAACTGGTGCCCTCTTCTGGCTGTCATGGGCACCTCTTTGTGATCCTATGTGTGCACACATGCACACAAAGAAATAAAATCTTTACTAAAGAAGAAAAATGACACTTATGAGAAAATATTCACAGATTTTGCAAGGAGGGACACAACATGCTAAGAATTCCACTGTGTGCAGCGAAATTTGAAGAAAAAAAAAGAAACAACTTTCTGCAAATCCACATAGATGGAACAATCACATGCTAATTGCCTACCAATTAGAAACTGTAAAACGGATGTCAATGAACTCTCTAAATTGCTGTTATTTTCTGTTTTCATTAAGGTTTTAAAATTATCCTTTTATTCTACTCTCCAGAATTTCATTACCCTCATTTTTGTCTGAAATTATAACTCAAATTCAAATGCTTAATTAGGAAAGAAGAATGTGAAGAATCTGACAACTTCTTTTCAATAGAAAATCTCACTGAGCAATTCAGTCCAGTCAAGAGCCACGGCTGCAAAGCTTTCCCTTAATGACCAACATTGTTCTCCACAGAGGATCTGACCTCATCAGAGGAGTGAATCCTTCTGGGTTAGTAACATTCTTCCAATTATTTATATTTCAAATCATGTCTACAGCATTTGTCTTAGCTCTATTCACATGCAATCCAGTAGATGAGTTCTGATTGTGAACTAGAAAATCAAATAAAGTAAAGTAAAGAAAAAGATATCAAAAGCACTCATTGTGTATAACTAATTCTAGGAGATTCATTTGCTCTTGAGACAGACACCATTTCTCCCAGGCCTGATTTCACATAAATTGCTACTGCATTATTACTTTTATGTCACCTATGGGAAAATACCGTGGCCCTTGTCAAAAGCAAATTACAGGAGAAAGGCTCTATTTTGCCTCACAGTTTGTGGTTATAATCCAATAATGGTGTGGAAGTCATGACAATAGAAGCTTGAGGCAGCAGTAGCATTGTATCTATAGTCAAGAAGAAGAAGATGGTAGATGCTTGTACACAGATCATTTCATCATTTTTATACAGAGAGAGCAGCAACCCCAATCTTTTATATATTATGTCTTTTGACAGCTGGTAACATTCATCATCCCCTCATTTCCTGAGAATGTCTTCAGCAAGAGTCTTTGAAATGGCATGTCTTGTGTTTTCATCAGAGTTCTGCAGGGTGGTCTTCCCTACTGAATCCCATGGTTGAAAAGAAATTCTAACTCGGTACTTGGTGTTAATAGACAAACTTTTCTCCAGATTTTCAGAAACTCAGTTATCTGAAGAGTTTTGTAAGACTTCTCAGACTCTATTCTATGAACACATCAATATAAAAGAATTATAGGAGTTGGGAAGTAGAGGTCAAGATTCACTGTTATACTCCAGAGAAGTAAAATGGTGATATACACTGTGGATAACAAAGATACTCTTTCAGAAAAAATTATTTCTTTCCTGCTCCTTCCTTCTTTTCTAAGCTCAGCAAGTTGGAGCTCTGAGACCAGAGTTGCTCTGTCTGCGTAAGCCAGCCACCAGTTGAAGAGAGTTTATTCCTTGTAAGCAATTCCTGTCTCCCGAGAACATATTGGGCAGTTTTGTCCAGTGATATGTTGACAGGTGACTTAGCCAGAATACCCCCTTAGGAATTTTGTGCCCTCTAGATTCTGCCCTAATCCTTAGCATTGCATCCCATCTAGTCCTCCTATCTCACAGAGTGCTTCCCAACTCCTTACTCACATGCCCTTTCCCATATTACAAGTGTTTCTGAATAGTTCTGTCTTTATTCATTTAAACACAATTTTGTTATGATTTTGTTTAAGACCAACTGTGCCTATTTTTTCTTTTATTAGTAAAACTAAAGTGACCCCCAGTAAGTACTATCTGTTTATAACCTTGATTGCCACCTGTAGATAAAAAAATGATTCTTATTTTAAATAAATCCATATTTGGCCTGCTTTCTTGAATTTGTCCCACATAACTCTTTGTAGTGTTCAGAATTTAAAATATGTTGTGAGATCATCTGACACTTATAATGTGAATGACTAAGAGCCACAGGTGTCTGAGAACTGAACTCAGGTTGTCTACCAGAAGAAATGTGCTGAGCCACATCTCCAGGCCTTCAATCTCTATTACTAATGACAATGAAAGATTCCTGGCTATAAAGACATGTGAGTGTCTTGAAATCCTTTATTAAGCAAAAATATCTCAAAGTAATTTGCCATAATCCTGAAATGAGGAACCCGAACAATTCCATTCTCAGAATCACTAATTTGGAGCAACTTGCAATGACACACCATAAACTGTACATCCTTTGCTTTTTAAGGGACCATTCATATTTCCCCATTTTTTGCTTTTTTTTCTCTGAGACAGGGTTTCTCTGTGGCTTTGGAGGCTGTCCTGGAACTAGCTTTTGTAGACCAGGCTGGTCTCGAACTCACAGAGATCCGCCTGCCTCTGCCTCCCGAGGGCATGGGTTAAAGGCATGTGCCACCAACGCCCGGCTCCCAATTTTTTCTTTGAGAAATCTTTTGTCCTCCTCCTTGGAGAAGTGCTCCTGTTCACTCTTTCTCCTATTCAGATGACATACAGTCTCCAAATTGTAATCACCATAAATAACATTTTCTGTGAACTTCTATAGATGCATAATCAGATGCTTTTCTCTTGTGATTTGCATTTTATGAGTTTAATCTACATGTTCATGAACTTCACTAGGATGGGAAGCTTTTCCATCTCAGAAATAGAATTTCCTGGTCAAGCTTTATTTCTCTCCATGCACAGATACAAATATCATACATAGTAGTTTATTTCATTATGTATATCATATATAAAACTGTGCTTGTTCTTTTGAATAAATGTCATTTAAAGATAAGATTCATATTTATCTTTAGAAATCTGCTTAGAGTACACAGAATCATATATCCTACATAATTATCTGGTAAATGTGTAAGTAGAATTTACAAATGATTTATAATAATAATACAGAATGTTTTCCACCATAGTCTATCTGAACTACTTCTGAGATATATTTTTGAGACAGAAACTGTTTAGTGCTACTGAAGTCATGATTCTTAGAAGACAATCTACAACCCGGAATTTAGTAAACCAGCATAATCTCTAAAAGAATCAATAAGCATTTGTCCTTGTGCTCAAACATAACTGTAGTCTTTACCCTTCACCAAGGAAAATTCTCTTTGTAACAGACAAAGGTGTTTTTTACAGGAAACCACAGCAAATCAAAATACAGAGTTTGGAAATCATTCCCAATGGAGACATCTACAAAACACTCCCATATTTATGGCTCGGGATATTGCAAAAGAGGTAACAGAAGGAGTATAAGAGCAGTAGGTTGAGGGACTTTGCTGTGAGGTTGTGTAGTGCCATCAGAAACCATACACATGACTGCCCAAACATGAGCTGAATAAGGAGCACAATCAATGATCATACTAAACTGGATGAGGAAAAGCCCACAAGGCCTCAGCACTACAGAAAGATCTGTAAGCAACAGTGTATAAAGCTGGAAGTAGATGTCTTCCTTTCCAGGGGAGAGAATATCATCTGGTTGTTAGTGACAAATGGTCAGTCACATACAAGTGACATTGTTTTGAATCAATAAATTATGCTTAGGAATATGTATGCTTATACAAATAATGTAGGTATGCAATAACAATTGGTGAAAAATGAGGCTATAAATTTCAAGGAGAGGGCTATATTGCAGTGTTTTTAAGGAGGAACAATATGAAAATTAAATTTGGATCTCAAAAATAAACCATCAAAATTATATGTACATATCTGGGAGAGTGCAGGGTATGCAGGTGAGCACAAGTGCCTGATAAGTTAAGAAGAAGGAGCTAGTGCTATAGCAGGTTGTAAGGTGCCTCTAATGTGGTGACTAGGAACTGGCATGTTGCATCTTTTTACAAGGAATGCCATATGTGAAAGTGGATGATGGAATTTTAGTAAAACTCTTAGATGATCATTTACATACAGCCTCTAGAATCCATCTAAGTGTCATTTAGAACTATATTTTCAGTAGTGCACAAGCTCAGAAGAAACCAGCTTTTCTTGTCAGTAACACCTAAGCACAATGTCCCTTCCCAGAGTGCAGTGATTACTGAGACTTGCAACCTATAACAGGGATGATAAAATAGGTATTTGTACCTGCAGATAGGAACCCTAGTACTGAACTGATTGGAGATTCAATGAGCAAATAATACCCCTTTTCTTTCTGTTAGCTATTACCAAATTATTTGGATGATCTACATGAGCCCCTCTGTAGCTTCAGACTTCTTGTCTATAGAATAAAGCATCCTCTTTGTGAAAACTCCTTGGACCATATAATGGGAATCTGAACATTTCCTTCCAAAGACATCTTCCTTGGACACAGAATCACTCAGAAGTCCCATGTTTGGATGTATGTGTGAGGATCATTTGAGAGAACATTAAGTGGGGAATTAGACACCCTGAAAGGCAGGCAGCAGGATCCCATGAGTTGGGTCTGGGACTCAGCTAAATGAAGGAAATAGAACTGAGCATTGGCCATTCTCTTTCTTTAGTTCCAGTTATTCACTAGGATCTGAGCAAAAAGTATCAAACTGTTGTCTCCCACTGAGAGTTATTGTTACCTTTTTGCCATCCACATCCTAATGGGCTGTACCCACAAACTATGAGCCTTAAGAAAGATTTTTTTCAAGTTGCTTTCTGTCAGAAATGGAAAAAGCACACCTTTTTTTATTTTTTTTGGTTTTTGAAGACAGGGTTTCTCTGTGGCTTTGGAGGCTGTCCTGGAACTAGCTCATTAATGTTGATGGATATTAATGACCATTGATTATTGTTCATTCTTGTTTGTTTTTGATTTGGTGATGGTAGCAAGATTATATGTGGGATTCTATCCATTTTTTCTTTTGACTGTTGGTAAGTTGGGATTATCTACTGCCTGTGTTTTTCTGGTTGTAATTAACCTCCCTCATTTGCAGTTTACCTTCCAGTAATTTCTGTAGGGTTGCATTGGTGGATATGTATTGTTTGAATCTTTTTTTTTTTTTCATGGAATATCTTGTTTTCTCCATCCATAATGATTGAAAGCTTTGCTGGGTATAATAGTCTGGGATGGTATCCATGGTCTCTTAGTGTAGGTAGAATATCTATCCAGTACCTTCTGGCTTTCAGAGTTTCCAAGGAAAAGTCTGGTGTGATTCAGATAGGTTTGCCTTTATGGGTTACTTGGTCTTTTTCCTTTGCTGCTCTTAATATTTTCTCTTTGTTGTGCATGCTTGGTGTTTTGATTATTATGTGGTGAGGTGACCTTTTTTTTTTGGTTCAGTGTATTTGGTGTTCTGTAGGCTTCTTGTATTTTCATTAGCATGTCTTTCTTTAAGTTGGGAAAGTTTTCTTCTATGATTTTGTTGAATATGTTTTCTGCTCCTGTGAGTTGGATGTCTTCACCTTCTTCTATACCTATTATTCTTAGGTTTGGTGATTTCAAGATGGTATCCCATATTTCCTGCATATTTTGTGTTATGGATTTGTTGGACTTAACATTTTCTTTGGTTGATGAATCTGTTTCCCCTAGTGTGTTCTTCAACTCCTGACATTCTCTCTTCCATCTCTTGTATTCTGTTGGTTATGCTTATATCTGTAGTTCCTGATCATTTACCTAGCTTTTCTCTTTCCAGCATTCCCTCAGATTGTGCTTTCTTTATTGTCTCTATTTCAGTTTTTAGGTCTTGAACTGTTTCCTTGAGAGATTTGTTGATATCTTATATTTTTTGGTTTGTTTTATCTTCAATTTCTTTAAGGGATTTTCTCATGTCCTCTTTGAGGTCCTCTATCATTTTCCTGAAGATGTTTTTAAGATAATTCTCTTCTGGTTCATCTGCATCGTGATGTTGAGATCTTACTGGTGTATGGTTCCTAGTCTCCGGTGGTGTCATATTGGGTTTTCTGTTGTTGGATGTGATTTTACCTTGTCCTCTTCTCATCCTTTCTTGGAGGCAGAGCTGTCACAGTGCCTCGGGGTGTCAGATCCTGCTGCTGAACTTCCGCTGCCAAACTTCATAAGGCACGCAAGTTGCTTGCCTCAGATGACTCTGAGCAGTGTTGATGAACTGGAACTCAAAGCACAACTTCTATATGTTGGTCACTAAGATCTTTTTGGATATTGATAGTCTCTCATACATCAGAGAAATGACATTTTTCAGAAGCTATTAATTTTCTCTCATACTAACAGAATTGCTTCATTTCTTCATAAGAATGCTGTGACACAGGAACCAGTGATTTCACTGTGAGCAGTAGGTGTGTGTGTGTGTGTGTGTGTGTGTGTGTGTGTGTGTGTGTGTGTGTGTGTGTGTTGTTGTTGTTGTTTTCCAAATTGCTTAAAGTTGATCCATGCATCTTAATTTTCAAAATATTTTCTTTTTCATCTAAGTATTCAAGACAAAAAGAAAAAATAATCCCTAACACAGATTAAAGTTGTTTTTTTCCAGCTCTATTTCCAACTGAGAGCTCAATTCAGCAAAATAAGTGAATTTGGTTTCAAGATAAAAGCATCCCAGTGTGATTAAACATGAGAAAAGGCATTTCAGGGGAATAGCTATTTACATGACTGTCTCTTCCACAGGTAGAATCAGTTAGGGCTGAGGAAAGTGGAAGTAGTCTGTTCTCAAGAGGAAATGTAAAACATTGCTGAAGGAAAACATACACAAAGTTCCAATGAATTAAGTAACTATTTCGTGGCTCTTTTTTTGTTTTTTTTTCATTCTAATAGAGTACAATAAAAGGACACAGAAAAGAATTTATGTGAAAGTAAGCAGAAATATTACTAAAAGGTATCATACATGATCATTTCATAAGGCAGCAAAGAGTAAGGAAGAGTGTTCAGGGAAGTTTCCCGTTGCAGAATGAAGACATAATGATGGAAAATGATTTCTGGTTATGAAGGGAGATTTATTTGTGATGTCAGGAGTCAATGAAGTATCTCAACAGGTAAAAGTGCTTATAGCCTATCTTAATGGCCTGAGTTCAATCCTTGGGTCTCACATGATGGAAAGAGAGAATTGACTCCCATGAGTTGTTTGCTGAGATTCACACTCATGTCTGGCCATATATGCCAGAAACACCTGCAAATATAAATAAATGAAGTAAGAAACGAAGAAAAGAAATTCTAATTTGGGACAATAGTTCTACCCCTTCCCCACAAAAAGACAAATTAATATTTATTGTTCAAAATTCTCTTCATGTACTATTTAAAACTCCACCTTATTAAACTGTCTATAAGGCAAGAAATACTTAAGTAAATTCCACACAATTAGCATATTATGAGTGTGTTTAAAATTGAGTTTACAGGCTACAGAAATGGTTCAGCTGTTAGAGCACTTGTGGCTGTTGCAGAAGACACAAGTTTTTTTCAAGCACCCATGTCATAGTTTTCCCTCTCAGGTCTTATAAAATTGGAAAAACAGCAGCAATACAGCATACAGGGACCAATTTCGAATATACCCAGCAGAGTGTCTGCAGAGATGGCTCTTATTGCTCCCACAGAGGGCCAGGGTTCAATTTCCAACACTCACATATTGGGTTACAACTGTGTGTGACTTCAAGCATAGGACTCTAGCTCCCTATTATAGCCTCTAAAACCATATGTGCTTGCTTACACATATATACACACAAAATTAAAAATAATCAAATATTTTGATAATTAATTTTTCCTAAATAGTACAAGTATGAGGCAGTGTAATTAATGTCATCAGTTAAAGGCAATTTTTACATTTGTATTTTATTTTAAATGTTTGCCTATATTTGATCACATATCTGCAAGCATTGTATTATATTTCATCATCTCATTAATTTCATTCCTGCAAGTTATTGTTATTTTATTTCTGTAAACTGGATTTTTAAAATACCCAATTCCATGCATAAATATATGCAAATTAAGTACTATCCACAGTGCTTTAATTATGAACATATTTTTAAAAGATGTATTCATCTATTATTTGCGTGTGATTTTCATGAGTTTGTGTACCACATTTTTATTGGAGCCCAAAAGAGGCCAGAAAATGAGTGATGGTTGCAAGCCAACACATGAATGTTGGAAATTCAACCTGAGTTTTCTGCAAGAGAGGCAAGATTTCTTAACTGCTGAGCTCTTTCTCAACCGCGGTTCTGGGAGAGTTTCAAATTTGACTCCTGAACTCTCTAACATTTCTTTGTACACATTTGATCAAACCTGAGGTAGAAAATTTTGAATAGTAGCTGAAGGAATTCGATCACTGGGGCTGGTGCAAGATAGCTCCACAGTTCCCATTTGTCTTCCAAACCTCCTCACTGTGTCTCAAGCACTTCCCAGTTTGAAGTCAGTTCCTAGAAGACACAATTCCATTCTGAAATATTTGAAGTGGGGATGCTGAGGGAGAAACAAGTGAGGTTTGAAGACACACTGGGATAATCTACCCTAGAAGCTAGAACAGCTAGATAAATTCCTCTGAAGAGAATCTTCCGGAGAAACGCAGACAAACAGCTGTCACTTCCGTGGAAGTGCTATCAGGAAAGTTTGTTTTGGATTCTGCCAAGTCCAAGACTCGTAGATGACATGGGTAACCCACCGACAGTTTCTTTTGCAGTTATCTTCCGTCAAAATCTACAGATGAAGACAGTCATTTTTGTAGATTCAAAAGGCTTTCAGAAACCCACTTTCCAATGAACTTCCACATGCAAATAATACTGAATTTTCAGTCTGTTTGTGTTTAGACATTATTTCCCCCTTCTCTAAATGTTAAGAGTTTTGAATTTCTAGACAGAGAATGAAACATATATTGTGTAAGCAATCCATATAACCTGCTTAGCACAGAGCTAAGCCTCCTTTTAATCCTAGCAATGTAGAGGCAGAGACAGGTAGATCTCTGTGAATTCAAGGCCAGCTTGGGTTCCAAAGCGAGTTCTAGGACAACAGGGTCTGCACAGTTAAACCCTGTCTTGAAGCCCCTCCACCCAACCAAAAAAAAAAAAAACAGAAGAGAAAGAAAAGTGCAGATAGTGGTTCTTTTTCCCTGAATATTCAGTGTGTGTGTGTGTGTGTGTGTGTGTGTGTGTGTTGGTTGGTTGTTCTGTTATTCGCCTTTTGACAGATCCCTGTTGTAAAGCACATTCCAACATTACAATTTCATCATAGGTCCATATCTAAAAATTTCAACCCAAGATACAATGATAGGAGTATTTAGTAGAAAGATATTATCTTCCAGAAAGGACCATTGTTAATTGTCGTATAGTGAATAGCAAAAGATATTCAGCTCTTTTCCAACCCAGAGTTGTGTTATGATATCCAGAGTTTCCCTTTGCCCAGAACTGGAGAGCCATCAAAATTATCAACCTGTACTTTGAGTCACCTTTTCAAGTTCTTCAACAATTTTTATATTTTAGTATTGGAACCATTAAGTATAACATCTCTCACAGACCATAAAATTAATAACTGTGTGGTGAATTCCCATGAGGAGTGATTAGCTACTTATGCTTCCAGCTTTTACTACAAGAGAATATGTATTTATGGCCTTTTCATGTGTCTGTCTTGTTGAAAATATTTCAAAAACAGTTGAAAATTTTTGAAGTCTGTATTTTTATTTTCAGACCTAGGTTGATGAAAAGCAAACTTTCATGTTATTATTTGTTATTTAAAAGAGATCCTTTGCATTACATTTCCTTTTGACATAGAAATCAAAGAGTAAGGTTGGAGTATTTTCAATTATCTTTTTTGAAAATACAGGACTTATCTTCTGTGTCAGGCTTACAGGGAATGAAACTGTACTTTTAGATGAAATGAACCCGGATGTTCTGAGACTAAAGACCAATAAATATTTTTAAAGGGTGCGCATTAGTTAATCTTGGTTGCCAGATTGCCTGGCTCTTGAGAATGAATTCATAAATAAGCTACTGGGTACATCGGTGGGGGATTTTCTTGATCAGGTTATTTGAAGTGTGAAAAATCACACCAAATGTGGGTGGTACCTTCCAATGTCAGCTAGAATCAAAGGAAGCCTGGGGACTTGAGGGAAAGAACTAATTCATTTTTGCTTGATTAATGACTGTCACTGCTGATTTATTCTGCTTGTGGTGTTGCTGCTACTACCACTGCTATTGCAACTGCTTCTGTCCTTCACTGATATCAGAATCAGCTCCATTTTCCTTCCAATGTTGACTGAATACCTGTGGTACTCCAAAAGTTGTCCCAAAATCCAACAAATATTGGTAATGCTTCAGCATCCAACATCAAAATCTGAGAAGCAATGGTTCCTCAACTGGGATGAAGACAGTCCTGGTTATTCAGACCCTATTCCCTATTGTATAAAATAATCTAAGTAACACACACACACACACACACACACACACTAAAATGTATGCATATATATGCTTATATATATCATGCCTCTCTATATATTCTATCATTTCTATACATATATTTCTCTATAGATACATGTACACACACATACACATACACACACACACACACACACACACACACACACACACACACACACACACTTTTCTATACCCCTAGAGAATGCTGACTAATAAGGGGCATTGAGATTTTAATAAATCAAGCATGCTTTCTATTCTGTAGTAAAAATTATACCAAACATTGCATTTCATTCACCTGAAACCTGAAAAACTATTTGCTTGTTATGAAAAAATAACAAAAAAATAGTGGAAAGTTTAAAATAAATGTCTATAAATATATATTTAAAAGTATTATCCACAATCATGACTTTACTAAAACAGCATAGTTGCTAACTTCTATCTATAAACATTTGTCCTTATAGCCTGACATGAATATATTACTTACCCTTCATCAAGGAAATTTCTCTTTACAAAAGATCAAGTCCATTACATAAAACCACATCCAATTTAAATACAAAGCTGGGGAGCCCAGTTCTGATAGTTATATCTACAAAACACTCCTTCTCCTAATGATGAGGATGAGTGGGCAGAAAGATTGTAAGATCAAAAAGATCAAGGAATTTGCTGTGAGATTGTGTGTCCTAATAACATCAGACTCATAATTTCTCACCAATATGAAGAAGTTGAGCTGAACACGAATGACATCAATGGACATGCTGAAGTGTGTAGGGGGAAAGCCCATAAGGCCTCAAACCTACATAAAGAACTGTAGTCAGCTGAGAAAAGCATAGAGTACAAGGAATAGTCTTCCCCAGAGTAGAGCAAAGCAAATGGCCATTCAATATCAAATGGTGCCCCTGAAAATGCATGTACTTAATGTTATACAGACTGAGTAGGCTATATTTAAGAGTATATGTGTATGTGCATATATGTGCATGCAATGATAGTAGATACACTGAGGAGCAAGGGAGTATGGATGAGTATATGAGACTGTTTGGAGAGAGTGAAGGAATGTGAAAGTATAAATGTAATTTTAATCTCAAAAATTAAAAAAAATAAATCACTAATATTTTTGCTAAATTTCTCATGGAGTGGTCAAGGAGTAAACTTAATTTTTTCATGCCACAATTTGACTGACTAAGTACTTCTTATACATTGTGAGTGGTTTTCTTCTGTGAGTCTAAGATTTTGGTGCATCACAGAAAGTGCCTGTATCATCAGTTGAAGTGAACCATTTGCCATTTAGCTTTGACGTGTTTCCTAGAGTGGTTACATAACACCCTATGGTTATGTTTTCATACCAGAGAGTTTGCTTTATGCAAAATCCCATATTAAAACAAGTAGAACATGAGAATTACATTTTTTTCCTTACTGGATCTCATATGTTGACAATCACATTGTCGTAATTATCAGAGAGACGCTGATTCCTTGGGAATGTTGAGATATGGAATAAATCTGTAACATTCACAGATTTGGTTAGAAATCATCTCTGAGGACTTTGAACAACAAGGTTTTAAACAAACAAATACAACCATGTTTTGTATCATATTCACCATCCTAGTATGTCATTTCTTATCATGAAATTCCTGAAGTTTTACTTAGAAGATACACAGTTTACATACATTTGTCTGAAAAAGAATGTGAATGTGTTTGATAATTAGCAAGTTATTTTCAGATAATTCTGAGGAATAGAATATCTGCCACAAATTATTTGTTTTTTCTAGGAAGAAAAAAATACATATAATTGAAATATTTCAGTGGAAGTTGCACATATAACACAGATGGTAAAATACATAGTGGGCTCTATTTAGGATGGTAATTGCAATACAATTGTTTAGTATAGAAGTGGTATAAATTGAAGACATAGGATTGAGAAAATAGAGGAAACGTATTTAGAAGGATGGATGTATATGTCTGCACAATGAGATATTGTTTCAGATTCACTGAAAGAAATCTAACAAATATCCCTCAGTTTATATCCTCAATTATATTTTGGAAAATGTTTAGGTGCCATGAAAAAAGCAAAAGTAGGCTTTCTGTCACTCAATCAATATGGCACAAACCCAAGGCTTCTGAATTAGGTGGGTGCTGTATTTTGTGTGATCTGGAAAAGAAGGGGATGCTAGCTCATCTGAAATGTGAGGAGCCCTTGTCATTAAAGTTGTTTGCAAAAATAAATAAGGGAGAGAAAAATTAGTGAAAACATAGAAATTGGATCCAACAGCCTAGTACTATGCTAGGAAAGAAAGAAGTGCTTTAAACTATAACTTAGAACCAGGAAGCATGCTGAGTAGTGCAGGGTTTTTGCAGAGAAAGGACTGGGGCTCATTTTAATTGAACTCAGAGTCCTTTGAAGAATGTGAGACAAACATCCATAAAAGTCATTAATTTTATTCTATGCAAATGGGTGCTATAGTACCCTTTCTCTTGGGATTTTGTAAAATATGTTTTCAAAATTCTTTTTCAAGACAGGAAGCACAGTGTGTCTAGAGAAAAAACTATATGCAGGCCAATTCATGTGATAATACTATGTTGTCAGTGAAGAAGCTTACTAATGAAAAACTGATAATAAGGACTAGAGGCTAGGAATATAATGGAAAATAAAGAAGAGCTTGGTGGATGATGGAATAGTCAGCATTTGATTCTTAGCTTAATCTATTTTAGAATAAATTAGTCGTCCTGGAAAAAAAAGTGAAAATAAGGAAGAATTGAATGAGAACCTGAATGGACGGTGGATTTTGTTGTTCGTGTTGATTTTCGGTTTTCACTTTTCATTTACTTTTTCATTCTTGAAAATTAAATACAAGTTTATAGTACAATATAGTAATATCTACTTTCCACTTAAAACACACTGACTATCAGTTTAAAAGAGGAACAAATAGCAACAACTGTAATTTCAATTTCTGACCAAGGAGCACTGAGATTAATGACAAGATAGGGCACTGTATTCTCTCTACTGCTGGACTAAGAGGGGCAATATGGGAGAACTGTTGGAGCTTCTTATAAATATACAAGCTTCCTTTGTTTTTATGTATAAAAATCATTTTGTTAATGTGTGAACCCACATATGTATGAACTTATTTTTATTTTAAATTATTAACTTTACATTTCATCCATTTAGACTTAAATTATCTGAAAGATAAGCTGTATTCTGGATGGGACCATATTCACATTCAATTTCACTGTAGTATATGGACATGGTTTTGATATAGCACACTTTTCACTTTAAATTATAAGTCATTAGGTAATCACTGTGTTTTAGAAATTCCCACATGCCTTTCATTCTGTCAAATATGAGAACAACTACAGGAAGGAGGGTATCATCATGTTCCAGACTTTGTTTCCAACAGCTCATAAATGGCAGTTAGGACTGGATACAGACTCAGGGCAAAATGGTGAATATGTGCCTTATCACAGACAATAATTTTTAGTATTCACGCATGTGTACTGGCCTGCTATTGGGGTTCTGACAGGCTATTCCTTCAGCTGCAGCCACTAAGAGCACCACCTGTGCATATTCATTATGCTCCCTTTAAAAAGGGTCCTGTCCAACTTCCACCCTTTTCTCTCTCTTTCTCTCCCTCTCTTCCACCCTCTCTTTCCAATTTTCCACTCTCCTCCACTCTTTCCTCTCTCCTGCTGTTCCTGTCTCCTGGGACTGCTTTCCCCATTTTGCTCTCCCCATTTTATGATCCCTTTCCCTAATAAAATCCTCTCTGCCTGAACCCTGTCACATTGCATCTTTATCTTGCATGCCTCTTTTCTTAAATTACAACAATAGTATTTTTTTACTCTATTCTTTCTTACTAGCCTAACTGTCCTCCAAATGCATCAGTATGTGCATTTAATTCTAGAATTCTATCACATCTCCAACATGCTTGATATTCCATTGAATATTTTTCCCACAAGTATATCTTTTTACAGAATCCATAATCTTTGATGACATGGAATGAATGCAGAAACTTTATCTTCCTTGTTTTATTTCTTAGTAGAAATTATTAAATTTCACATTGACTAAAAGCACAGAAGTCTAAATGTCTATACTAATAATTTTGACCTCACAAAAAGCACAGACTATTTAAGCGCCAGTTTTTGAAGGAAATGGAAGAGGTTTGATGCCTTTGTTACAGAGTGTTTGAATAAATACTTTAAATACTTTCCTGATTCATGGAGGATGCATCTAATGTTAGAAAGTACAAAGGTTTATCTGTATTAAAATGCCTCCTTGGGGATTTTATGCAGCAGTGATTCTAATAAAAATGCAAAAAGAATTATTAAGCCTGTTAAGTAACTTAAGGAGAAGCATTTTTATTAAGAATGTTTTGAATGTCTGAGTTCTTCGATAACTCATGTCATCCTTACAGGAGATACCTGAGTACCAAAATTTACAACATACTGAGCATGCTGCTGTGGCATGGGGCAATGTCCGAAGCGTAGCTTCTGAAAGAACTCTATGCACTCTCCCAATGAAGCAATAAGATGAGGTTACACACAGGTTTGATGCTTCATTTTGAAAATACATGGTACTAAGCTACCTGTTATCAAACAAATCAATAATTGCTATCATTAAATCAAGTTACAATATGCTAGCCACTGAATAAAATCTTTTGTTCATTTGTACCCTTTCATTTGAATGTTCCTTATCATGATTTGAATGAGAAATATCCCCTATAGTTCATGTATTTGAATACTCATTTCCCAATTAGTGGTACAGTATTGAGAGGTTATGGAAGCTTTAGAAGGTCAAGACTTGCCTGATAGAGTATATCACTTGCTGTGGCTTAGGTTTCTAAACTTCCCTCATTCCCTTTTTGCCCTGGGCATAATGTGTGCAGTTGAGATATGACTACTCAGATTCTTCCTTTAGCTCCCTGCTTCCTTGCCTTGTTCATTATCATGGACCCCGCTGCTGGAACCAAAGCCAAAATAAACTCTTCCTTCTATAACTTGCTTTTGTCAATACAGTTTTATTGCACCAAAAGAAAATTGACTAGTACTATCTTCAAAAACATTAATTTCCCATTTTAGGAGCAATGAGCAGCAGATCTGTGATTTAAACAAGTTTGGACTTACATAATTTATGCACAATAGCCATAAGGTTTGAGAGGTAAAGCGTAACGAATTTTGAAAGGACACCTGAGAATTTGGAAAACCAGTGCTAGATGGATTTAGGATTAGGAATTGGGTGCTGGTGTCAGTTAAATTTAGCTCACTAACAATGGACATAAACCTTATGGGAATAAGATAGAAGTTTGTGGAATAAAGTATGTTTCTCTTATTCTTCTGTAGGCAAAATTCCACTCAGAAGGAATTATGTCCTTCTAACTCTACCACAGAAAGAAGTGAACAAGCTTCAAAGGCAGCAGCATTAGAAGCATAGCTTCAACCACTGCCAACATTATCCTCGAAAGCACAGCTCTGTCTGCAGCCAGTGTCATCCTCAAGAGACAACAGTTAATCTTGTCCTCTTGGAGTCAGAGAACTTTCTCTATAATGAGTTCCTTAAATGATCTATAAAAGTACAGTAATTTTTGATATGTATAGATCATTCATTCTCCATTTTATTGCCAAATAACAGCTCCAATTTATAGAGAACCTACAAATACAACAGCTTGGGCATGGTCTGCATTACCTCTAATCATGCTTGCTTCCTACATGTATGTGCTCCTGGATATTTTGTAGGTGCTCCATAAATCAGAACTGTTATTTAGCCACAGGATGGAGAATGCTGGGACCATAAACAGTCCTTATTTGGGGTAAGACAGCTCTCCAGGTTTGTGCTTAGAGAAGTTTTTCCTCAATTGCTACTCCACACTGCTCTTTGAAATACAGTTAAAGAATCCATGCTTTCAGATGTCCTTGGAATGTACCAGTAAGCAAACATTTTTTTAAAATAATTTATTTAATTTCATTTTATGTGCATTGGTATGATGGTGTCAAATCCCTGGAACTATAGATACAGACAGGTACAAGCTGCCATGTGGGTGCTGGGAATTGAACCCAGGTCCTCTGGAAGAGCAACTAGTGCTCTTAACCACTTAGCCATCTCTCCATTCCCAGTAAGCAACCGTTTTATCTGTCACAACATTCATTGATAAAGTGTTTAGTCAATTTGAGTGAAGCATAAGAAACTCCAGAAGAAGCACTTTTGTTTTCTTTTGTCTCATTGTATATGTCAGCCAAGAACACAAGATCTAGGATGGTTCACTTTTATACCTGACCCACACAACTTTCCTTTACTGCTTTGGTGACTTATCATCATACTATATTATCCCTCCAAATGCTGTTCTTTAAAGATGAAATTAACGTCATATTATTTAAAATTCCCTGCAGTTACAATCAGAAAAAAAATGGTATTGTTGGTGGGAGTCATGGTTCATATCTATAATTCTATCACTCAGAAACCTGAGGATGGAAGATCTGTCATAAACCTGAACCTACACTCTTTAGTCCCTGGCTAGTTAGATTTACACAGGAAGTCCCTGTCTCAAACATTACCCCACCCCCCCCACACACACACCAAACAAATGAATAGAAATTAAATATAAAATAAAATAAAATTACATGATTATGCATTTGCCTTTGAGACTGGTTTTCTCAGGGAAGAGGCACAAACCAGGATAGGGTGACAGAAGACACTGGGCAGCAGTGGGTAGAAGATGTGTATCATGCATAGTACTGTCCACCATGGCATATTGTGGACAAAAGATAAATCTGACTCAGAAAGATGAACACAGTGACCCAAGAAAACCTATCCTCTGAAGATGTTAGCAGTTTATGATTGGACAGATATTTCTGATATTTCCATAGATCTTACATTGGTTAAGTTTGAGAATCATAAAAATTAAATTTCTGGGGCTGGAGCAGTGGATCTGTAGGTATTACACACCTGCCAACCTGAGTTCTATCACTGTATTCCATTAAAAGATAAGAGGAGGAAACTGACTCCACAAAATTGTTCCAACTTCACATTCACACTGTAGCATAGGTGACACTCCCATCTGATACACATATTGGGAATGCACAGCACAAAATCAATCAGTCACACATTCATGTAATTAATAAATGAATTTGTGTATGTATGTATGTATGTATGTATGTATGTATGTATGTTTTTGGGAAAAAGTGTGTAACTATGTCAAGAATACTAATATTTGTCCTTGTCTTCCAGGTTTTTTCCTCATACATTCATTTAAGGTTTACTCCTTCCTTATACACCATTTATTTATATATTCTCCCACTCTTTCTTATAAAATATCTCCTCTGTCTCTAAAATGAAAAATCAAAAGATATATCCTAGAAGAGGCTTTATTTCCAATTCTATTGCTGGCTTATCTTATAACCTTCATATAACACTTTGTTTTAAGTGCTTGGCTACCAGAGCTGAAGGGAAGCCTTAAAATCATTTGCTCTAATATTCTTTCCCAAGCGATAAAAGATGGAATTAAAGAGTAGACATGGGAAAAGGAGAGCCTGATGTCAAGCAGAGTTGTAGTAGCAATAGTAGCAAAACCAAACAAAATCCAAATATCACAATGACTGTATCAGAGCTCTAGAAGAGTAGGTCATTCAGTTTAAAGGGTCATGAAAATAATCGAGAAATGGGAAAAATTAGATTTTTAAATTACTCTTTACAGTGAGAATTTTAAACACTGAAGGAGGTAGAAGCAGGTCTGTGTGGGGACTCAAGTCAAAATAAAATATTTTCATGTTAAAATTAATGGAATTGGGTGAAGACTCTAAGATGGCATCTAAGGTAGTTTTCAGTCTCATTACTGGGAAAGAGCATTTAAGGTATCCTCTCCAATATTGCTTAGATTCTGAGTTGGGGTCATCCTTGTGGATCCCTGGAGTATCCCTCGTGGAAGATTTCTCATTAAGCTCATGATGGCTCCCTCTCTTAAGGTATCTCTTTCCTTCTCTGTTCTTCTCCCAAGTCAACCTCCCTCATCACTCATTTTATCCCATTTACCCTTCTTACCTCCTCTCTCTCCTACCTCCCTCCCATCTCCCCTCCTTGCTCCCAACTTACTCAACAGATCTTGTCCCTTTGCTCACCTCAGTGGGTCGATGTATGTCTCTCTTAGGGTCCTCATTGCTTCCAACCTTCGCTTGGGTTGAGGATTTGGTGGTCTAATGTATATGTAACTGTCTCAGTAATTTTCAGTGTTTTTTGTTGGTGTGCAGGAAGGCATCTTTGTATGTGTACTAATTTTGTAACTTGCATTTTAATTAAAGAAACTGTCAACTCTAAGACAACAGAAGAGTCTTTAAAGTCTTTTACGCATAGTATCATTAGGCTCACATCATTTGCAAAATGGGATATTTTGACATCTTTTCTTATACATATGGTTTTTATGTTATTTTCTTGTATTATTGCCCTTGTCAGGACTTTGGGTACTGTATCAGATAAGAGCATAGAGACTGTACATCCTTGTCTTGCTCCCTGTTTTGTGGCAATGATTTGAAAATTTCTCATTTTACATTAAGTTGACTAAAGTTTTATGAAACATAGTCTTTATTATGTTGAAGTATGTTGATTCTATCCCTAGTGTAAGGGGCCATGGGCCCAAAGCTATGATGTCTGAAGCCCACTTTTTGTAAGCTTTTTATGACCTTTAAAGTTTTCGGCTTAAAGCCCAACCCTGTGAGCCTCATATGACCCATAATTAGATACATTTGGCCAATCGGCTCTGCTAACGACTGCTGTTCTGAGAAAAGGCATGGGGCATTTCTGCCTGCTCTTTCGAAGATACTGCAAGAATGTCCCAGCCCCAGCAAATACCAGACGTTCCTTCCTGCTATTGCCCCCGCTTGCCTAATTTCCTCATTGCAGGGCTATATAAGCCCACTCTAAGCCCCAATAAATCGAGACCTTGACAATTGCATAGATGGACTCTGGTCCCCTCTTTTGTGCCGCTTGGTCTCCTTCCTTCTCTCACCCATGACTCTTTCAGGCAGCTCCCCTTCAGAACCCTGAATGACTAGACTCGCGGGACGGGTCACCCTAGACTCTCCATAATTTTATTATGAAGAAATATTAGATTTCTCATTTAATTTCTTCTATCTTTGTTCATTTGTATGTGGAATTACACTCATTATCAGCATTCATTAAAAAAAAAAATCCCTGAGCCTACAGTCTTCCCAGATGTGGTTTGTTAGCTGAACATATAGAACCAGCCACAAGTCATCCAATCCCCAACACCTGTGATCACTCACCGAGAGTTGTACATTTTAAATTTTTTCACCTTTTGATATGGCTATTTTATTAAAATGTTTGTTCAAAATAAATAGAAAATATATGAAACATTATTAACTACAATGAAGTAACAGCCATAGAGGAAAGTCAATCAACAATAAATGATATTATAAAACAGTAAGTTTTGGAGGAATTAACTAATAACTATTTTATGATGCTTTCCCTTGCAACTTCACTTTACACACCAAAATGACCCCAATGAATAATACAAAATTATACAATAAAATTTTACAATAAGTTAGTATTCAGAATATGTGGAACTCAAATAACTTAAATGAAGTCTCCTTTTTAAAAATGTTCAATTTTTAGATAAGCATTCCTTCCCTGTTCAGACTTTGTCTGAATTGATCTTGTGACTATATTATCCTATTATATTCAAGTGATAATAGAAGTGTTTCAGGAGCAAAGATATAGGGGAGGAAGCTCTAATTATGGCAGTTAAGAAAGTGGGTTCTGAGAGTTGATGAAATTTAAAAAGAAAAATGTAAGTAACCCCTCATTTATAACTTTTAGTCTGAAAAGCTAGGCTATCAGACATCTGTATCCTGAAGGGAGGTCTGCTGTATTTGGCTGGGTTCATCTTCCCCTGTAGTCAATCCTCATTATTGTGTCCTTGGAAATTGATGATAATAGTTATCTCTTTTTGTTGGTCTACAAGAATGAATTACATGTGTCATATTTTTCTACAGATCTCTACACCTTGTAGTTCCATGAATATAATTGCAAGTCTGTCCTTATACATGATTAAAAGCAACTTAGCAGTTACCAGTAGGACATCAGACTCAGGCTTACCTAAGGCTATCTGAACACTACCATCTTCTCTGGAACACAAGCAAGTTAATTTTCACCAGCCTCACTCTTTCTACACATAAAATGCAGATACTAACTCATCCTTTTGAAGAGATGAAGTGCCTGCCTGCTTTAAGTGTTATAAGAAGAAAAGGCTCATGATAATTCTCTTGTCAAAAAGCTGCAAATGTTCAACAATTCTAACAAGAATAGGCTAACCTGGACCACACAGTGTCACTAAAACTGCAGAGGAGGAACATGTACTACCTCATCTAAGCTATTTAATAGTTAAATAACATACATCGAGTATTCTGAATATCACTTTGAACTTTAGCAGTGTAAGTACCAGATATTTAAATAGTGTTTCCCAGCTCTAGGAAATTATTTGGAAAGTACTGATTTGAAACATAATTATGACTTCTTTGAGAGTAAACATATTCCCTCTTCAAGTAAATGCAACAACAACAAAATACCCCTTGGGATTTTAATAAGTGTTTTTCAAGACAATACATTTTGTTTAACAAAGGGTCTCTCTATATAGCTATGCATCCTCTAGGTGGTATAATGTTGAATCATACTGCCTCCATTTCTTAAAAGGTGAAATTGTATTCAACAGTGCCCAATAGATATCATTTTAATCTTCTTAATTCTCATAGATAGAATGATGTAAATCTTCACTAATACCTACTCGAATCCCTGTCAGAGCAGATAGGTGGAAAACACACATATTCCCCCCAAATTCAAGTAAACTATTACACACTGAACTATATGATCTACCCACATTATTCATAGCCCTTGTGACAGTATGAAAAAGTTCCACACAACCTCAATCCAGACAAAATCCTAGTATTTGCTCTTTCATCATATAAAAATATTTAAGACCTAAACCTGAGTGATCCACTTTTATTTGTGTGTGGGGGGAATGCAAGTGCACAAAACATAAGTCCTTGTAAGTCTGGAGGCCTGAGGCTGACACCAAATAACTTCTTCCATCAATTTCTACTTTATCTTTGAAAGAAAGAGTCTTAATGAGCCTGGAGCTCACAGGTTCAGTTTGACTCATTAGCCAGCAAGCTCCAGGGATCCCCACAATGTGGTGTGTGTGTGTGTATGTGTGTGTGTGTGTGTTTGAGATCATGTATGTGTCTGGTACTTGAGTGTAGGGGCACCAAACTCAGGTTGTTGTTCATGTTAAGCATGCAAGCACTTCACAACTGAGACATCTCTCCTGTGGTTTGCATTCATTTTATAAAAGTATGTTTCCCTTTATCTGATATGATGGGTCATCTGCATATTTCCAGTAATTATTCTCTAAGACACATATAAATCAAAATCAAACTTTGGCTAATGAATGATTTTTTCCATTATTCAGAATAGTCTTTACAAAATATTGTAGTGCATTCTTGTTTCTCTCAGTTTTAATTAGACATCTTGTAAATGGATTTCAATGTTCATATATTGAGTTTTTATTTCCTTGCTTTTCACATCCATAAGTGTTTCAGTAGAGTAGAATGGACATTGCTTAATGTTGACATAAATGTATTTTTAATATGAACTTGATATATCTCTGGCAGTTCTTCAAAGGATTTTGCCCTTTCCCACCCTCAAGCCGGAGGGAAGGAAAATAAAAAGCTATTATGCAGGTCAGAAATTCTAGGGCCCTTTCTTCTAGAAGACATTTTTACTTTCAGATACTTTCCCCTGTCCTTTTAGCAATGCTTACAACCCATAGAATACTTCAAACATGAAAGAGTTTAGTTGGTATTAAAGTCAACCGAAGTAGATTTTGTTCACTCTTCTTAACATTGCTTTTAGGAGGGAAAATTTTTCAAAAAAATCTAAGGGATCATCCTAATTATCAGTTAGTTATTAATAATTCACATCTTAAAATTTCAAGAGAAAAATGCTGAAACCTGACTGAATGAATTGTCTTAAATTGAGGGGAGAATACATCTTCTTGGAGATTGTGTGTGTGTGTGTGTGTGTGTGTGTGTGTGTGTGTGTGTGAGTGTGTGTGTGTTTGTGTCTGTGTGGGTATGTGGACAATAACTAGAAGAGCACGTTAACTAATACAGATTATAAACTCTGACATCAGCAAATAAGTGTAGCGTCTCTTTAAGCTGTAGGGTCCCAGAAGACATAAGTGGGCAGGAGTCTTATTAATTGATTATTTGCCTTAAGGATTTATGGAACAAAAGTGATGCTTACAGAGGACAATAGAATGAAAAATTCACATGACTCAAGTTTCAAATGACTAGGACAGTAGAACAAGCTTCGAAAGAAAAAATGGACTTAAATCTAAACCAGATACCAGGGGAAAAAATCCTGCCTTCAGAGTGATGATAATCTTAGGTAGTCACATCTAACACTTTATAACCTTCACAAACTAGTCATGTACTGAACAACACCTAGATGGAGCAAGGATATTTTTATCCAAAAATATTATTATTTGAGGAGTTAAAGTGATGGCTCATTTCTTAAAGACATTGCTGCTCTTACCTAGGATTGGATTTCTATTCCCACCACACCAGTCGTATGACTTACAATTACTGGAAATCAAATTCCAGTGGTTCCAGCATTGTCTCCTCGCCTTCATGAACTCACATAAACATATACACACAAATATAAATATCAATAAGTCCTTAAAATAAGGGATTACTATCCTCAGTAGGGAAGAGTTTATTGGAATAATAGGTAGCTAAAAGTTAAGAACATGAAAATTGGACATAGTGATTTAAGACTGGTCAATTTAAATCCATTTGACAATATGGAAAAGTTAGTTTAAATATTTTAATAAAACAAACAAGCAAGCTATTCATAAATATGCATAGACAAATCTTTAAAAATGTCACAGGTTAGGGTACAAAAGGCAGCCTCATAAAGATTAGGTTGGGTTTAGGCAGAAGAGGTGGAATATAGAAGTTATGCATTTCTATAGACTATGTCTTAGCATTGTGTATTTTATCAAATGTACAAATGTATAAAAATTCATGTAATATCATCTTATGCATTTGGATTGATAGAGAACTGTAGTATGATAGTGCTAAAAGCCAACCTTATACCAAGAGACAGGACATATTCAAATCAAATTACTGAGAATGAAAAAATACATTTCATGATGGGGGAAGTCCTTCTGTGTATATGTCTCTTTTATTGGTTGATAAATAAAGCACTGTTGGCCAATAGGAAAGCAAGATGGGTGGGACTCTGAGATAAAGAGGATTCTGGGAAATTTAGGAAAGAGAGGAGTTGCCATGTGATCCCAGGGAAGAGAGGACTCATGCCACTGGCATCCTTTATAAGATAAGTCTTAATAAAATAGATATTAATGTTTATGGCTGATATTTAAGACAGCTAGCAAATAATAAATCCTAGTCATTGGCCAACAGCATTGTAACTAATTTTAATCTCTGTGTGTTACTTGTGGCCCTAATTTGTTGGCAGAACTCAGTTGGTTTGTGGAAAGAGTTATCATTACAAATGGTGCCCACATGGTTTTATGAACTTCCACATAAAAACTTACAAAGGGATTTTAGAAACTAAAACAACAGAGTCAAGCACAGTTTCTTGAAAGCAGCATTTTATTGGGTGAGCTCTGTTTCCCAGGCATTAATAGACATATACACAGAAGGACTTCCTCCATCATAGTTCCAGTACTCTGAGTAAGTTCACACATTGTTACTAGGAAGTGTAAGACATAGGCAATGACATCAGGACATGTTGATGGTATTTGCATCCAAATGAATGGATATGTACCCTTAAGTTTATGCTTGTGCAGTTTGGATGCAGTGTTTCTCAAATGGTCATGTGTTAAAGCTTTGACCCTCAGTCAGTTTTACTATAAGAAGGTGATGGAAGCTTTAAGAAGTAGTGTCTGTCAAAGTTTGTTTGACCTGTGGGTTTTTACTTCAAAGGAAATTGTGGGTCAGTGGTTTCCTCTATTATTTCTCTTTCATTCTCGGTCATAAAGTGGGTCAGTTACTTCTATCTGTGTTTCTGGTACAATGTACCAAAAACCAAACAAACAAAAAATAAGGTGTGACTAGTAAGGGTCTCAGCATCCTTATCCATTTATCCAAATTTGGATGAGATAATCATATAAAAGTCAGATTTTTGCACTGTCTTAATTATTTTTTATGGTTGTGAAGAGACACCATTTCCATGGTAACTCATAAAGGAAAACATTTAATTGCAGTGGCTTACAGTTTGAGAGGTTTAGTATATATTGACATCATGGTAGAGCATGGTGGAATGCAGGCAGAAATCATGGCAGAGAAGGAGCTGAGGGTTCTACATCTTTTTTTAACAGGAAGTGAACTGTGTCACTGGGAGTAGTTTGAACAGAGGAGACCTCAAAGCACAACCCCTACAGTGACACAGTTCCTTCAATGTGGCCACGTCAATTTCAACAAAGACACACCTCCTAAAACTACCACTTCCTTTGGTAGCCATTTTGTTTCAAACCACCACACAGACAACTCAGATATACACAGCCTTACTTCACAGCATAATCTATGAGACATGAACAGAGACTTTCATCAAGGAAAGTGGTAGCCTCAACTAGATTGCCAAATGTATTTTTCATTCCACTACTAATATGTGTGTGTGTGTGCATATGTGTATATGTGTGTATGTATGTATGTACATATGAGTGTGTGTACATGTCTGTGTAGGTTCATCAGTCAAAGATACATTGTGGATCATTTGTATATGTACATGAAGACAGAAGTTTCTGTCCCACCTGGTCCAGCAGTCATTTAGCCACAAATTACACACAGAGAGCATTATATTATATATAAACTGGCCAATTGCTCAGGATTCTTATTGGCTAGCTCTCTCTTAATTATTAACCCATTTTTATTCATCTATATATCTCTACAAAATTTGGCTTACTAGAGAATGCCCAAGCATTCTATCTCCTTGGTAGCTACATGGTGTCTCTCCCCCTGCCCCTCTGCTTACTTTCTGTCTTCCTATTCCCAGAATTCTCCTAGTCTGTTAGCCCCACCTACTTTTCCTGCCTGGCTGCATCCCACCTATCCATTGGCCAAAAAGCATTATTCATCAACCAGTAAGAGAAACATATATTCACAGCATACAGAAGGGTATCCCCAATAATGTATGGACTCTCATATGCCAGAGATTAACACTTATGTGTTTTCTCTTAATTATTCTCTACTTTTATTTTTTAGACATGATCTTTAAGTGAGTAGGAATCTCATTGCATTGGCTACATTGGCTGGACAATGAACTCTAGAGATCCACTTGTCTCTAACAATCAATACAGGGTTTATAGATATAAACCAATGTTCCCATTTTTATTATATGTGGGTTCAAATTTTAGTCTTCTTTCCTGTGCAGCAGAAACTTCACTGGCAAAATCATCTACCAGATCCAACATCTATTCTTTGCTATGAGGAAATGTGAAAATAATAAAAGGCATATTTGGTAGCCAAAGTAGTGTTAGTAATTGAGTCAAATAAAGGACATTCCCCTGTCCTGTAACATCAGACTATCAACAATTGGTCTGAACATAGCTTGATTAAGAAAAGAACAATAAGAAGTCCTTATAACCCAAAGAAAAATGTAAAATACAAAGTTAATTCCACAATGTCTGTCTATATTTACTGCTTTCATAAGCCAATAATCCTTGCTTTCTGTTTCTGGCTCTTTTATGATTTTCTTCTTGACCCTTTGTCCATTCTTTTTTGTTTTAGAAATATACTTTAATAAAGAGGAAGTAAAGTGTTGACTAGAAAATCCATCTTGAAAATCAGAGCTGTATTCTGTCATTTGCTTACTTTTGTAAAATTTTAATTAATTTGTTTATTTTTCTCTCATACAATACTTCCTAGTTTCCACTTCCCCCACTTTTCCTCCTAATATGTGCAACATCTCCCCAGATCCATTGTTCCTCCATATTTCTTCAGAAAAGAACAGGCCTCCCAATGTTATCAACTAAATTTGGCACAATAAGTTGCAATAAGACTAGGCATATATTGTCATATTAAGGCTGGATGAGGCATCCCAGAAGGAGGAAATAGGTCCCAGAAGCAGGAAAATGAGTCATGGTCACCCCATTGCCATTTTATGGAGCCCAACAAAACCCCAGTCCTATGAACCACAGCATGTATACAGAGGTGCTGGTGCAGATCCTTGCAAGATCCGTGGTTGCCACTTCAGTATCTGAGCCTGTATGAGGCCTAGTTAGCTGATTCTGTGGGGCAGTATCATTGTGGTGTTGTTGACCCCTCTGGCTCCTACAATTCTTCCCCATTTATGCAGAGTTTCCCCAGCTCTGTCTAATGTTTGGATATAAGTCTTTCTATCTGCTCCCATCATCTGCTGGAGGAAGTCTCTCTGTTGATGATTTGAATAGGAACCAATTCTATGATCATTAAGAATCATTTCATTGACTATATCTGTCTGTCTGTCTGTCTGTCTACCTATCTAATATTTATTTATTTATTTATTTATTTATTTATTTATTTATTTATTCCTATTGTGTTTGTTTCTAACCTAGTTCTCTGAGTCAGCCAGCTTCTGGATCCTATAGCCTCAGGATACAGCAGTCATTATTTGGGTACTCACACAAGTTCTGAGCCACCATTGCTCCAGTGCATCTTGCAGGCAGGGCCCACTCTGGGTAATAGATTTTGATGGTGGATTGGTGTCCCTGTACCACCTCCGGTTGCAGGAGATGGCTGGTTCAGGTTCCATATTGGCCATTACTAGGAATGAATCTCACAGGATCTGTAAAGTTTCCATTGCATTAGGTTTCCATATCACCCCTTAAATGCACACCAATCTTCGTGATCGTTCCCAGTAGTCATTCCCTCCAGATCCCTCATGTTCCAATCTCCACCAGCACCCCTGCCATTCACCCACAAAGTCTGTTCTCTTTCCCATTCCCAGAAAGTTGTATGTGTCCCATCTAGACTTCTCTTTTTAATCTAACTTCTCTGGGTCTGTGATTGTAATGTGATTATCCTTTGCTTAACAACTAATATCAGTTATAAGTAAGTGCATATCATGCTTGTGTTTCTTGCTCTGGATTGCCTCAGGGTGATATATTTCTAGTTCCATCTATTTGCCAAGATCACAATGTCATGTTTTCCTAACAGCTGAGCACAACTCTGTTGTGCAAATGCACCACACTTTCTTTATTGATTCTCTGGTTGAAGGAAATCCAGGTTGGTGCTAGTTTCTGGGTGTTATGGGTATTATGGATGTAGCTATTAGGAATATAGCTGAGCAAGTGTCCTTGGGGCATGGTGGAGTATCTTTTGGGTATATGCTCAAAGAATAGCATAGCTGGTTCTTGAGGAGTATTAATTCCCAATATTCTGAGGAACTAACATTTGATTTCCATAGTGGCTACATGAGCTTACACTCCCACCAATAAGAAGGAATGCCTCCCTTGCTTACCATCCTGAGGTATCATTTGTGTTGATGATCTGAGCCACTGTAACAGGAATAGGATGGAATCTCAAAATCATTTAGATTTTCATTTCTCTGATGGAAAAGGATGTTGAGTATTTCTTTAAGTGTTGCTTAGCCATTTGAGATTACTCTAAACTCACTTTATGCTTTTTTTTTGTGACCTGTAAAGGATATTTTATTTTTGCATTACTTAAAACTTTTTTATTTTGAAAACAATCTTCTTTTACATACCAATCCTACTTCCCTCTTCCTCCTGTACTCCCATTTTCCCATCTGTCTCACCACCCCACCCCCTGATCCACACCTCAGAGAGGGTGAGGCCTCCCATGAGGTATCATCAAAGTCTGTCACATCATTTGGGGAAGGAGCAAGGCCCTTTTCTGTGTATCTAGGCTGAAGAAAGTATCCCTCCATAAGGAATGGACTGCAGAAAAGCCAGTTCTTGAACTTTGGATGACTACTGGTTCCACTGCCAGTGGCCCCATAAAATGCCCAAACTCTCCACTGTCACTCACATTCAAAGAACATTGTTTGGTGTTATGTCGGTTCCCTAGCTGTCAGTCTGGAGTCAATGAGCTCCTACTTGCTTAGGCCAACTAAGCTGTGGTTTTCTCCAACATGGTCTTGACACCTTTTGCTCATATTATCACTCTTCCTTCTCTACAAGTGGACTCCAGTAGTCCCGACTAGTGTTAGGCTGTGGATCAATGTATCTCCTTCCATCAGTTACTAGATAAAGCATATATAGTAGCAATTAAGACAGTCATCAAACTGATAGTGGAAGGGCAGTACCCTCTAAACTATCACTTAGATTCTTCCTTGAGGTCAGCCTTGTGGATTCCCGGGAATTTCCCTAGTAGATAGGTTTCTTATTAACCCACTAATGGTTGCCTCTATCAAGGTATCTATTTTCTTGCTCTCCCTTTCTGTCCTTTCTCCAACTCCACCCACTTTTAAATTGGCTTGTTTGATTTACTGATGTCTACTTTCTTGAATTCTTTATATATTTGGATGTTAGCCCTCTATTGGATTTGGAGTTGTGAAAATATTTTATTTTTCTGTAGGTTGCCATTTTGTCCTGTTGCTGGTGTGCTTTCACTTATAGAAGATTTCACTTTCATATGGCCCCATATATTACTTCCCTATCTTAGTGCTGGCTCTGTAAGTTTTCTGCTTAGGGAATTTCCTCCAATACCAATATATTCAAAACTATGCTTTTATTTCTCTTCCTTCTTGTTCAGTGTGTCTGATTTTATGATGAGGTCATTGAAGTATTTGGACTTTAATTTTGTGCAGGTTGACAAATATGGATCCATTTGCATTCTTCTATATGTAGACAACCAATGAATCCAACACCATTTGTTGAAGATCTTTTCTTTTTTCTATTGTGTATTTCTGGATCCTTATAAAAAAATTCAGGTGTCCACTGAAGTGTGAATTAATGTCTGGGTCTTTGATTAGATTCCAGGGATCAATATATTTGCTTTTGTGCCAGTGCCATTTGGGTGTTATTACTATAGCTATGTATTTTAGCTAGAAATCAGGGGTAGTGATACCTCTGGAAATTCTGAATGTATCTTTGTGTCTATTGAGAAGGGAAGTTACTTTTGTTCTGGATTGTTTTAGCTATCCTTAGTTTTGTTTTTCCTTATAAAATTGAGTATTGTCCCTGTAAGCTCTGTAAAGAATTATTTGGGAATTTTGAAGGGGATTGTATTCATCAAGAGGACAACTTCAGCAGATCAATGAGATAAAAATTGGAAAGGAAGAAGTCAAAGTATCATTAGTTATAGATTATATGAATATATATATATATATATATATATATATATATATATATATGATGCCAAAAATTCTAGGAGGCAACTTAAGTGATGTGGCTGGGTAGAAGACTAACACACATACTCACACACAAAACAGTAGCCCTCCTATCTACAAATTAGTACCAGACAGAGAATGAAATCAGGGAAACAGCCCCCTTCATAATAGTAACAAACATTATAAAATATCTTTGGGTACCGTTAATCAAGCAAGTGAAAGAATTGTATCACAAAAACTTCATGTCTTTGAAGAAATAAATAGAAGAAAGTATCAGACGATGGAAAGGTATCCTTTACTCATGGTTCTGTAGAATTAACATGCTAACAATGATTATCCTATAAAACACAGACTACACATTCAATAAAATTCTCTTCCCCTAAATTATTTGACACCACCCATTACTCTTTTCCATTCCTCTGATAATTTGCACTTATTTTTCTTCCATTTGGAATTCTGTTCCCTTGCATTCTTTTAGGTAAGCTCATATAATAATTCTTTTTGAAAAGAAAAGAAGTAAAAAGAAAATAGCCACAGCAGAAAAAAAAAAAAAAAGAAACAAAACTCACTAATGTACTTCTCCCCTTGCAGACAACACACTTCCTAATGAAGTATCTCTTCTCTATGTCCTCAAAACAATCTACATTTTAATCAATGTATATGTATTCCAGTAACACTGACCCAAAAGTGATTACGGACATTGTACTTGAATCACTTTGGGCAATATTCAAGTTTATCACCTTAACCTAAGAACTATGCCCATAAAACACATAAAACATGCTTTGGTGAAAGAACAAACAGACTAAAATTGAAGTCTGAAAGATTTATATTTAGGACTGTGTGATTCCTGTTAAAATGGACAGCCTTTGACAAGTATACAATTCTAGTATATTTACATGTATTAGAGTGTGAATAATGATGATAATGTTACTCTCCTAATTACAGACTAGATTAGAATTATTTATAATTATATGCTGGAGATGTAGCCCAGTTAATAGACTGCTGGTTGGGTGTGCAGGACAGCCTGGGGTTGTGTTTGTGCAATATAAACTACATATATGGGAATCATGGATAATCTCATAACTTGGGGGTTGGTTAAGAGGATCATAAGTTCATATTTGCTTATACAACTTCAAGATTCAAATGCATAGGGAAGAGAGTCTCTCTCCCTTTCTCTCTCTCTCTCTCTCTCTCTCTCTCTCTCTCTCTCTCTCTCTCTCTCTCACACACACACACACACACACACACACACACAGACACACACACACACACATGAATTTGCAAGAAATTATAACATAGAAGTGAATTTATTTTTTAGTTTTCAAGAATTTTACTTGTCCAGAGCTCTAAATGCAGAAATAAAATTCATGTTATATTTTACCTATATATTCAAAGTACCTTTCTTTTAATTATATTACTCACTGTCACTTATTACAATAAATCTTTCTGACACTGGCTTGAGTTATGCTTGTTGCGTTAGGGCCCCAAATAATACACAGAGACCTTTATTATGTACAAATGCTGCTTGGCCAATGACTAGGATTTCTCATCTGCTAGCTCAGTCTTAATTATCATAAATCTATATATTTTATAAGACTTATCTTATTTAGGATGCCTTGTATTGGCGTTCTCATTCTGGGATCACATGAAGACTCTGGAGGAAGAAAGAAAGTGCCCACTTCCTTCCTGTTCTTGTTTATATATGAGTCTCCTTGTTATGTCACTTCCTGCCTGGATCACCACTTCTTTACTACATTTCCCAGAATCCTCCTTGACTCCTAGTCCCGCCTTGCTTGTTGCCTCAATGGCCAAAGAGTACTTTATTTATCATCCAATAAGACAAACACATACACAGAAGCACTTCCTCCATCAGTCACTTGCAATTTTTTTAAAAAAATTATTAACTTTATTATAAAAATATTGTCAGTTAATAAAAGCATCATACAAAAAAACCCACAGTACATACAATTTATTGATATTCTTTACAGTTAGAATGGGCACTTGCAATAGAAGCTGTAAAGCTTCACATTAAAATTTTCTGATATAAATTTATGTATCACCATAATAAGCTCAATATTCAACAGATATTAGAACATTGTTCAAAGCAAGAGGCTTCATTTGTTTTCAATGAAATCAATAACACTATATTGGCATTATATTCAATGAAATATACTTGGATCATCCTTAAGCTGTAGACAAATTATCAGATTTCAAACATATTTCCATATTTGAAATTTTTATTCATTATCAACTGATCCACTGGACATTATTTTCTAGTTTGACAGTTTGACTGTGCTCCAATTTCTCCAAAGATTATTCACATAATTTTACTTAACAAGAAAATCATATGTGATTATATATGTACCCAAACATCTTACATCTCTCCCTCTTCTATATCATATGGGATCACATGCATAGACAAAATTTCTAAACTAATGCATTTTTTAAATTTTCAAGACAGGATTTCCTTGTGCAGCCCTGGGCATCCAGGAAATCACTCTGGGACCAGGATGGCCTCAAACTCAGAAATCTGCCTGACTCTGCTTCCTGAGTCCTGGAATTAAAGGGGTGTGCCACCACCACTTTACTAAACTAATGCACCTTTACTACTTTAAGCACTTTTTATCTTTTTTGATTACATCATCTAACTTGTTTCTACTTACTTATTTACTAATAACAATTTTATCAATCTAAATCCCTACGCTTTCCAAAGCCAGGTGGAAGAATTATTGAAGTTTTGAAAGAAACCAAGTTACACTTTGGTATATTATGACAGCCAATGTAATAGGTGTGATTCATATGACTAAGAATGGCTGTATTTTGACACTACAGTAGAGGTAGGTAGTTTCTTAACCATATGGGTATATGTATTATACCATAATCAACAAGTTGAATATGGTGAAACTACAAGGAGGTAGGATCAAAACAAGGTTGAATAGTGCATGTCTTCCCTGGTTTAGTGACAAATACACACAAATGTTGTTTGAGTAAAGATATGCAGTAGGATTTATTCTAGGGGACAGAGAAGAGATTGATTTGCTTTTATCACAGAACAAGTCAGTGACTCAATATAAAAATTAATTTTCAGAGTTTGACTTATTAATTAATTTATTTGAATAGGAGGTTTTCTTTTTCATAAAAGTCACAAGATTTGTTTCAAAGCATTACAAATGATTCATATAGTCCACCAGTACATTAAATCAATCAAACAAACAAATAAAACAGTTTTTCTGAGCCACCAAGGAGAATTTCTCAGTTCTATTGCACCAACAATTATAATAATAGGTGGAACTTTAATGACTATAGGACATATGAATCTTGGATTGTGTTTTATATTAACATATTAACATTAGACCTTAGAGACTACTTATTCAAAAGTTATGGCTTTAAATCATATTTTGAATTCAAGTTCACAAGGGATAGTTAGTTATCAACATACCAAAACCTACAATGAAATGATAAATTTGGGGTTTCAGCTGAAAAACTTTTCTTACCACACTGGCCTTGGGCATGTCTGTGAAAGATTGTCTTTACTGCTATTTAATAAATGATGTCCCAACCCACTGTGGGACCTCTTAGCAGAGGATCCTGGGCTGTATATAAGAGTTGAACATGAACCAGAGCTAAAACCGGATAATAAATCAACAAAAGGAGCTACTGCATAGTGTCTGCTTGTAGCTACTGACTTGGCTTCCATTCTATTGACAGACTATAAGTTGAAAATATATGCCAAGCCAACCCTCTCCAAAGAACTATATAAATAGGAGTTGAATTTCTGTCTTTCACCACTGCAGCTGCTTCCCACATATATAACTGTGGTTATATATGGCTGACCTATGTACCAGCATTTGGCAATCTCATTTTGCAAGCCATGATCCACTCCAAAAAATCTGTAATGCCAAGAAATGCCAAGTCTGAAAGAGATCATTATGTTCCTCTATAAGAATATAATTTGTATTGTATTCTTTCAGCAGATAAGACAAAACAGTATATATATACATAAATGCATATATATTTCAATATATATAGTTATATATTGAAAAATTCACACTTTTAAAAATTCTCTGTGTCATCTTTCTCACCAAGTTGGATCATGAGATAATGACATGAACAACTGCTAAAATGCTGCCTCTGAGATAATAACAACCATTAAAATCACAATATTCTGGTTTATTATCTAAATATACATATATTTTCACTTGACTGTTATATAATTAGCCTTGATTACACAATGTAACTAATATTCTTATTATACATTATGCTTCCCTATGTACCATCGACATCAGCAGACTGTTCTCATAGGACAATATGTGCACCTTTAGCCAAATCTTCTTCTTTGGAATAAGGTGCTTTATCATATTCATCTTAGCTGAAAAAGCCATTGCCATTCATAGACATTCCCATCCTTCCCCTGGATTATGGTTCATTATTCTGCAATTACAAGGTTAGTCCTTGCATCCAGTCAGAGCAGATTATCAGCAAATGCTTCCATAAAACCTATTAACTCCACTAATTCTTTGCACCTTTTGAATGCAAGCAGATTTGGTACTTAATTTCATTTCCAAAATGCTCAGTATTCTGGACCATTCACAAATTACACCTGATGTGCAGCCTGGATGTCAGCAGAATTTTTATTGGTGTTGTTGATCCTTCCAGATTGTCATTCCATCTCTTTCCTCCCGGTGCTTTATGAGTAGTTGCACAAAGATGAGATGCTATGTATCCTGGCTTATCTCCTAATTAAAATGATTGCACACCATGTATATGAAGCTAATTCTTCTGGCTTTGTTTTAAATTGATCACTCTGTCTGCTGACAGATATTGTATTTTCATCAAGCTAATGGTTTTACCCAGGAAAACGAACACAGGTGCTTCCTGTTGAAGTTTTGGACTCTAAATCCTATGGCTTTTGCCAAATTGAAGTTCTATAAATTTGCCTCTTTAATAATCAGGTTAATAAAAAGGTATCATTTATTAGAAATGGAAATGTCAGTTAGCTGATTCTCAATCCAGGAATCAGCAGAGATGAGTTCAAATGCTACTCTCCCGTTGATTTTGTGATTAACTCAATGCTTCCCTCACCTAAGACGTAAGTAATTTGACCTGATTAGTGATTTCCAAATGCATATAAAAAAGCATATTAAAATATGTGCTGTTTTAGAGGCCAAAGATACTATTTGATTTAAACAAGGTGGAAATAAGAAAAATATGCAGTTATAGAGCTCTTAAATTTTAACAATTTCCAAAAAGATTATAAACTACTAAATGCTGACAATTACTGAAATAACATATTTATTAGCCTATAAAATTATGTTATCTGAAGAAATGAATGTGTAAAGATATCTGAATTTCCTCTGTTGTTCTGTGTGATTGCCTAACTTTAATGACCGTGTCCTCTTAAACCCTAAAATTAATTTGTGACCTAGGTAATTCAAAGTGATGCAAGCTTAGAAAGGAAAGGACAGTGGAATCCTCACATAACAGTATTAGAAAACTGATTGAAAACAGCACCATGGTATTTCATGTGATTACAAACTCCCATTGGAAACCAAATGGCTGCAACTCCCTACATTGAATGTCCTAGACATAAGACTTAGGATACTTTGATTTCATGGGACAAAATTGTGTGAAGAGTATAATATCACTGTGCTCCAAATTAGTGAACTATTTGTTCATAATGTGTTCAGAAGCCCCCAGAATTGTATACTTTTTAGTAAAGCAGAGTCAGAGTGGCTACAGCCTTCTCGAAAATTGTATATACAAACAATGTCATGGAAGATGTGCTTTCTGAATTATTTTGCTAATGCTTTATGATTGAATTTCTTTTTCTTCTCATTTACAAACAGTAAATGTATAATGAAGTCAATTGCCAAGAGAACAATAGAAGTGTGTTTTGGGTTAGGCTGTATGAACCAGTGTCTCTAAGTAAAAAAAGGTCTGATATGGGTGGTTCAGATATACTCTTACATTGTGAAAAGATGTTGCCCATATTTGTAGTTTATTCTGTATCATTACTATTACATTGTATCATCAGTTTGTTACTACTTAGGAAACCTACAATGAAAGAGTAAATTAGACATAGCCTGCTCAAAATTTTTCCATACCTTTCCTTCCCTCTAACTTCCTACACAACTTGTCTTGTGGGCTGCTTTGTGCCTTAAATGGGGAGGCCTCTTTTACTAGATAAGTTTCTCTTCTGATGACTTCCAGCCATCTCAATCTTTGGAACAGGATTTAATGTTCATTTACTTGAAAAGGCTTGCGCTAGCCATCTGTTTGCTGCTAAGGCATGCAGTGCTCAACATTGCACTTTGTCAATTGTAGTCTTGGAAGACTCATTAATGCAGCATCCAATATGATCTGATATTTACCTTGGCCTATCTTCTCTTCTGTATATTTTAGCAGAGTTAATTTGCATATTTTAGATAAGCACACCATAATTATACTTGTTTACAAGTCTCTGTGTCCATAAATATTGCCAAGGTACAGATAGATACAGAAAACCAGTAACAGGTCTTCCACAGTTTGTTCAATGTTAATACCATCTGTTAATGATGGGTTAGAAGCCAGAAAATGGCCATTTTCATGCTATGTTTAGTGGAAGCAACAACAGTTCCTGAAATGAGATTGCTCATACTAAAATATTATATTTCTTGATTGCTAATTGTCTAAATGTAATCAGATTCACCTAAAACCTACAGATCCACCAGACTTCCGAGTTAAGTCAATAGTATCATGTTTTCCCAATGTCAAGGTTTCTTCTCGTAAATTCACTTAATAATTCCTGGCTTTAATGCCACTCATAATTTTAGTCTAGTGCTTAATATTTACCCTATTGCTGTATCTATCTTCCAGCATTTGAAGCTTTCCCATCCATGCCTCTCGTTTTTGTGATTATTGGTGCATTATGTTTGAGTCATAGACAATATCACCTCCTGTTTAATCCTCAGACTTTGAAGAACTCCAGAGGTTTATTAGCCATAGTGTCTATCTTTCCAACAATATTCCCTCAGCACTCCCCATCTTTATATTACTCTTCAGCTGTCTTCATCTTCTCACTCCTATTCAGGTGTACTTCTTGACTTCACATGACACTTAAGGGCAGAGAGAATGGATAATTGAAGTATCAGAATTTAGGCTGCATAATCTTGACTTTGCCTTAAACTTTGTCTGATAGAATGTATGCGGTGTGAGTAGCAGTCACAAAATGTGAGCAGCTTCCCAACTAATTCTTCTCAACTCATTTTAACTGGTAGCTTGAACTATCTATTTTAGATGTCACAACTCATTCAGATTTTTCAATAATATTATCATGATAAGTATAATAACTTCATTTCATAAACAAGGAAACAGAGATTCAGGGAGACTCAAGAATGATATGAAAAAATCCATTAATGAAATCTATGAAAACACAAACAAACATGGAATGACATTAAGATTAAAGTTTCAGACCTCAATGCATAAATAGAATCACTAAAGAAAACCCAAACTGAGATAAATCTGTAAATGAAATTTTAGGAAGTCAAATATAAACCTCAGAGGTAATCCTCATCAAAAAAGCAAAAGAAATCGAAGAGAGAACCTCAGACATTGAAGACATTAGAGAATAAATGAATAGTTTAGCCAAAGATAATGCCAAAATAAAAAAAATTCCAATCACAAAAGCATCCAGGATACTGTGAACAGACAAAATCTTAGAATTATAGGAATAGTGAAAAGAGAATAAACCCAGGTCAAAGGTACAGAAAATATTTTCATTAAAATCAAAAAAAAATGTCCTGATATCCAGAAACAACCTATCAGGTACAGGAAACATACCTAATACCAAATAGACTAGACAAGAAAAGAAACTCCCCACAATCAAACACTAGACATATACAACAAAGATATAATATCAAAATCTTAAATAGAAAAAGATCAATTAATATATAAATGACGTACCTGTTATAATAACACCTCACATTTCAGTAGAGACTCTCAAAAATCTAGAAGGGACTGGATAGTTGATTTGTAAACTCTCAGAGAACACAGAAGCTAGCCCAGCCTACAAATTCAGAAAAAAATTAAACAGTTAATAAAGAAACACATTTCATGATAAAACCTACTTTCAGCAGTATACATCGACAAATCCAGCACAACACAAAGCACTAGAAAGAAAACATCAACCCAAAGTATTTTACTTTTTATTTTGAGTATAGGTGTTTTGCCTGCATATGTGCCTATGCAATATGTACACGTTTGGTGCCACAGAGGTGAGAAGAGGGAAGTGAATCCCTTGGGACTAAAGTTAACAGACAGCTGTGAACCACCATTTGAATACTGGGAATTAAATATTGTTCCTTTGGAAGAGCAGGTAGTGCTTTTAAGCTCCAAGCCATCTATTCAGCTCCAATTTTGAGAAGAATACTTATAGAAAGAAATGAAAACAGAATTGGAGCCCTAGCACTTCCAACAGAAGTTAAGGAAGTCATATGACGTACAGGAATATGAGCTGAATTCAAATTGTCCCCAAGCTAAATGTGGCAGAAGTTAATCTTTCATTAAGATGTCAGCCAAGGCTGGAAGGTTTTGTTTTTATGATGCCTGTGCAGTGGTTTGAAGAATAAAATATTAATTTAATCCACGAGTTGTCTTGTCTACATGGCTTGGAGTAAATGATTGGTTTGACAGACATTTTCATACACTTGATTAGGCTGACTAGATCATCTGGCATTTCATAGAAGCTGGCTGGTATGAATGATGTGAACATGACAGGAGAAAATGGACTTGATTGATGGTATTCATAAAATGAAAGACTGTGATGATGGAATCATGAAATGACAGAACTGAGAAGCCTCACACATAGACACAATTCTGAAGGTTCTTGGGTATGCTAAGTCCTAGAAAAAAAACATTATCAGGAAAGTGGTAGTTTCAAAAACAGTTTGAGGGTATTCTGGAAGTACTTTTAAATTAATATTAGTTACAATGCAGAATTGTGTAAATAATGTCAAAGAGTTATCTGTTTCAAGTTATCACTCATAGTCTCTTTAATTTTCTTTTTGTGTGTGTGACAAGTAAAACATATGGAAGTCAGTAGATAATTTTTGTTTGTTTGTTCTTTATATCTCTACAATGGAGGCCCCAGGGATTTGGCTCAAATTTTTTAGGTGGGTAAGAATGCTTTTTTTTCCAATGAGACATCTTTCTGGCTCCAAGATAATTTTTTTTGCATGGCTTACTTTGATTGTTGGAGACAGAATATCAACATGTTTCTCTTATTGTCCTTGAGCTCACTGTGCACCCTATCCTTCTGCTCCACCCTCCAGAATACCAGAATACTACATGCTCTAGGACCAAGCCTGAGGATCTTTTTTATATTAATCTACATTTCTTTCTGGAAGCATTAAGCATGTGTGCAGATATAAGCTTATTATGTTCTGTTAGGAGTCTCCTCTACGGAGGTATGGGGCAACTCCTCTAGATGACTGCCATTTGCATGGCAAATACAAGAAAATTCTTGACATTATCAACTATTGACTACCTTTGTGCATATTGTTAGCTTGCTAAATAAAATCTTTTGTATGTGTTCAGCACTGATAGAATATATTCCATTAACTTCCCATCATTTATTGTTCAAACATCAATAGCAAATACAAACACCTGAAAAGGTCAGTAAGCACATTCCTGGACCCTTTGAGTAAAATTAATGTGTGCAAGTTATTTTCAAAAACATTCAAATGTAAATATAAGGATCTCATCTAAGAAACCACTTTATTATTAAAAAATAATTTTCTATACCTTAAATGCATCACCTTTTACATAAAACAAGTGAAGACACACATCAAAGAAAAAAGATATCGAAAATCTTATTCGGACTCTGAAAACAACAAGCAGACATGTGAATAGAAATCATGAAGAAGAAAAAAATATTGCTTCCATCCAGAATGAAAAGGGTCCTTATAATGATAACTCTTTCCACCAGCTGCCTGGGTTCTGCCGTAGAATTAGGGCTCCCAAATAACACACAGATTCTTATATTAGTTACAATGCTGCTGGCCAATGACTAGGATTTCTTATTGTCTAGCTCAGTCTTAATTATCAACCATAATTACTATCTACATATTTTAATATGGACTTATACTACCAAGGATGCCGGCATTATGCGTCCACTCTTTCAGGGATCATATGGAGACCCTCTCCTTTTCTTACATTTCCCAGAATCCTCCTTCTCTCCTAGCCCCACTTAACTTGCTTCCCTATTGGCTAACAGTGCCTTATTTATTATCCCATATGACAAGCATATACACAGAAGGACCTCCCCCATCAGGGCCTCACTTCAGTGCCTGTAATATGGACCTATATTCAAGCTCACATACATTAATTCTTTATTTATCTACTTTCTGGATGTTATAGTTAGTGTGCACTCTTTATTAAAAGTGAAATACCAAAACAATAAGATAGGAAAATAAAGAACAAGGGAACGTGAAAGGCTAAAAGGCAAGCAACGTTATGTATGTCAAATTCTCACTTTCTTGCTGTGAAATTATTCTTCCTGCACTTTGCATTTTCTTCTTAGCACATATCAGCTTTTACATAAATCTTTCACAGTGCATTTAGAACTAAGTAAAGCATTAATATGTTCATCTATGTGAAATGCTTCCTTAACTGTTACCTCAGGCAGTCATTTCACCGAATTTGATATGTAGAACACATTGACATTGTAAAAGTTAATGAGCCAATGATTAACAATACTCATTTTCCAAAAATGACTTTCCCAGAACAAGAGGATCAACAATTTGCTCAATCATCTCCAATATCTTGGAGAAATATCATTTCATTCTTTTTATACTAAATGCAGAATATTATAATTTTCTTAAGCACACAAGAACATGTAAAAACAATAAGAAAAATAGAGTTTGTTGTGTTGCCTTCCATCCTGGACAGATAGCGGCTAAAAGAGACAGGATACATTTCTCTAGGATAGGAACAACCTGGTTTGAAAATGCCTAAGCACAGAGAAAAGCTCAGTATTGACAATATGTACTGACAGGTGGCATGAAGACTCTAAAATTTGGATTTAAAAAGTGAAGTCAAGCAAGCAGATGGATCAGGATGAAGCATAAGCTGAGAATCAATATTCAAAAATCCCTTATGCTACATAAGCAGTTCATTAGGAATACAAGTAAAATAACTTTAAAATGGTATATTGTATATAAATGTTAGAGTGTTTCATATTCAGTGAGTGCTAATATTTAGGAAAGGATAAAACCATTACCAATATTGAAGTTCAATATAGAAAGGTCAGTATTATCATTGGAGTGCTCTGTCTGCAAGGTTTTCATCTTATTCTATGCATCTCACTTAATATCTTCCTCCATTGTGTCTTCTAAAATATATAGAGGTCACATTACTGTCATAGAAGACAATGAAAGAAGTGAAGTGACAAACTCAAGGGTCTGGAAGCAAATACAAATAAAACTTTTTGTGATAACATTTACTTTTAGATTTCTCTCATTATTTCATTGATGTTAAAATTACTGTCATAAACACAAGCAGCCATAGCAAGAACAATGTTATTGCAAGATCCATCCTAATCTTGTTAACAGGATAATATTCTCTGATATGTCTACTATCCATAGGTCTTATTAGAGAGTGTCCTCCAAAACAAAACATTCCTTACCAACTTCTATGGCTATTGCGATTACACTTGAATTTGAATGTGCAACTTCATAACTTGAAAGCTTAGCCTTATTTTCCAGAGAGGAAAAACAAGCACTGCCCACATATTTCAAACAGAGAATTGAGTCAAGGGGTCTCATTATATATGTGATAGATAAGTAAGAACACTAAACTCCTCAATCCTTCTAATAGCTGGAAAAAAAAAACAGACAATGGGAAAGCCATGTGTTTCTGAAGCTAAGAGTTGAAGATCATCTAATTACAGCTAAATAAAGTCAGGGGCACATGAGCAAAGTGTGAACACAGAAAGGTTTGTATAACTGCCAAGAATCCTACAAGATAGAGTCACAAAGAAGACCCAAGTTGCTTCTGGAGATGAGAGTTGCTCTGTCTACTTCATTCTCTTTGTACTCAGGATCAACTGAGCAAACTACTTCCCAATTGAGAAAACAAAACAAAACAAAACAAAACAAAAAACATCAGAAACAAGTAAACAAAAGAGCCTAGAAATTAAGACTTACAACTTCCCCAATTTACTCTCCAGTAGATTTTCATACCTTGATCTAGTTAGTATAACAGGGTGGAAATGTATTTAAGTGCAAATAGAATAATACAGAACACAACTGCAAATTGAACTGCAAATCATGGCATGTTTGTCTTTCTATCTGCCTATCTCTATATCCCTCTGGTTGGGCAGCAGGCTCATCAAATTCCCCAACTTAAATTTTCAAGACCAAGATGTATTGTAAGTAGGTAATGAAAGTAATTTTGCATCAGTGTTTTATCAGAAAAACAATAAAACATTAGACATAGATCTGAAGACTGGGAGGTTTGAAGCAGGTTTCAACCTTGCTAAAATCACAGTACCATTAGTTCACTATGTGTCTTTTGGTTGTTTTACATTCTCAGAGACAGAAATGCTCTTGTTCATCCTATGACCACCTAATGTTTCATTTTTACATTTTCTTATCTTAGAGATATATCCCTCTTGATTTTTTGAATTACTTTTATTTTTTCATGATATATTGTTACTAGCAAATATAAACTGCTCAGTCTGTATGTTTCCTATATGTCTGTTTTCAGAGCTGACCTGTTGGTATTGGATAATCAGCTGCTGTGTACTTACCTAGAGAAGAATATTTCTACCACTATCATCATTCTTTATTTGTATGTAGCTCCCTGTGTAGTGTTGATGCCTTGTGAACTTTCACATTCCATTTTTGCATACCTATTGTACTTGTTCAGCTCAAGTTTTGGCAGTCATGTTGTTGAGAGTTTATGGCTGTTGTTTCTAACTTTTCTTCACCTAATGCTCAGGGAACATTGAGGAAGAGGGGCCAAAAAGATACTAAGCTACAGAGTCAGGGATTTTGCTGGGAGATTGTCTCATTAGGGATATCAGAAGCTCCAAAAAGTCTCAACAATATCATGTTAGTCTTCTGTTTCTCATCTATATATTGTTTATTCTTTCCCTTTACTCTACTCTTTCCAATTCTGCACCAGACCCCCTCCCATTTTCTGTCTCTCATAGAAAACAAACATATTTCTTAAGGATAATAATAAAATATGAACAACAATAAAAAACAAACAGAAGGCATAAAGCCCAAGAAAAGGCACAAGAAACATAGATCAACTCATTTTCACACTAAGGAATCCAATAAAATACTAAACTGTGAATCATAATATATATGGTACACACACACACACACAGAGATGCACACACATATACACAGACACACAGACACACAGACACACACACACACACACACACACACACACACACATATATATATATATATATATATATATATATATATATATAATGATAATTATTTGAAATGTCTTGACATGACATTATAAAGCAACGGTCATAACGAGATTCCAAGAAGTTTGTATCCTATTGACTCCCAACTGCTGGGCTTATGGGATGACTTATCCAGACCTCCTGAACCTGGATGTCAGTGTAGAGTAGTTTTATTTTTATTTTTATTTTTTTTACAAAGTAAAACTCCACAGGGGAAATCTAAATTTTCTTTTGCAAATAGCTATCAATTATAGATAATTTCTGGGTTAGGGATGGGGACATGTGTTCACATCTTCTATCAACTCTAGGATTCCATCTGGTGTAGAGCTGTGTAGGTGCTGTGGATGCTTCTTCAGTCTCTGTGAGACTATAAACACATGGATTCTGTTGGTTGAGGGGCCCTTGTTTCCTTGGTGTCCTTCACCAACTCTAACTCCTGTAGCAGAGAGATTAGCATGTAGTAGTAAGGACTCTGTATAAGCATAACCTCAGCTTTTCCATGTTCAATAAGTTGGGTAGGTGTTGGCCTTTGCAATAAGATTCATCTCTGATTTGTGGAGAGAAGTCTATATAGTTTTGGCAACAGCCTGGATTCTTTTTGAGTGCCATTGAACACTTTGGGAAAACAACTCAATTAGATGTAACCCAATCCTGGTACTGGAAGCCTATTTTGGTGACAAAATATTCCATTGGTGGCTCTGTGTCCATCAATATTTGGTGATATTATTTAGATCAACTTCATATATGTCTACTTTTAGGAAACTTCAATTGCGTTAGGATTTCATTACACCCTGAAAATTGTCTTAAAGTTTACCTGTCTCTCCTATATACTCTAATGCCTCCTTCCTTCCCCCTCCCCTCTTAAGCCTCCTGTTCCAGTCACCCTGAAGATCAGTTTCAAGAAAGAAAGGTAGAATATACCAAACATTTATAGCAATACCTTTGACATAATGAATAGCAGATATTTTCATTGTTATTAGAATATTTGAGTGACTTCTGTTTCATTAAGGATTTTTTCTTAATGTTAGCAGGCCATCAAAGATTACAATGATGGACTATGGTAGAGCCTTAATAGTACCACCATTGACCAGAATGTACAAGACACTGCATTTCATCTCCAACACCATACAAAAAATGAAGAAAGAAAATTAAAGGATTTTTCATACATATATCTGAATAAAAAGCATTACTTATTTTTCTGTGAATTTGAGCCTTGCTATATGCATACAGGGTTTAAATGGGTCTATGACCTGCATTCAAGGTTGGTTTAGATCATGTCATCCTCAGTAATATATCTTTAAGATTGTCCACAATGCTGAACTTCAATACTGTCTTCAATTTTTTTTTTGTTTTTGTTTGTTTGTTTAGTTTGGTTTGGTTTTTAGAGACAGGGTTTCTCTGTGTAGCTTTGGAGCCTATTCTGGCAGTTGCTCTGGAGACCAGACTGGCCTTGAACTCACAGAGACCCGCCTGTCTCTGCCTGCCGAGTGCTGGGATTAAAGGCATATGCCACCAACACCCAGCCTTCAATTTGTATAAGTGAATGTTTAAACTAAGTTTTATTTTCATGTAGATAAACACACTCTAAATAATTTAGAATAACTGAAGCTCTGTGGCACAGTGTTATGGGTGTTGGTAGTAGTAATATAATGCATGTTGCAAAAAACCTATAATATAGAATATTGAATGATTTAAATTAGAAGGATATAACAAATGTTTTTGGACAATATTTTAACCCAAACTCAAATAATTTTCAGTGGCTATATCTATTAAAATGTTACTTGACAGTACATAAATTGGCATAATTTTACAGAGCAAATAAATATAAAGCATAAAGAGATATATTTTAGATTTTATAGTATGGCTTCAGCACAGTATGATTATGAGCCACCTGGAGAGTAAGAAAAAATGCTGTTTCAGAAAAAGTAGGAGTGACTACTGTGATATTTGACTTTAATGATAACCTGAGGTGAGAGTTATCTTAAAGGAGAGTCCCAATAAAGAATCATTTTCACTGAGTTGGTTTATTGGCAAATAAATGGAGGGGAGGATTGTCCACATTACTCTTGGGAGCATCATTCCTTAGGTAGTGTATACTGAACTCTGTAAGAGTACACAGACAATTGTTTCTGTGGGTTTCACCAGCTTGGTCTGGATCCCTTTGCTCATCACTTGTCCTTCTCTGCAACTGGATTCCAGTTCAGTTCAGTGATTAGATGTGGGTGTCTGCTTTTACTTCCACCAGCTGCTGGATGAAGGCTATATGAGGGCATATAAGTCAGTTATCAATGTCTTTATTAGGGGAGTGCATTTAACGTAGACTCTCCTCTGTTGCTTAGATTGTTAGCTGGTGTCATCTTTGTAGGTCTCCAGACATTTCCCTAGTGTCTGATTTCTCTGCAAACCTAAAATGTCCTCCTCTATTACGATATCTCTGTTCTTGTTTTCTTCTATTCTTCCCCCTATTCAACTTTTCTGCTCCCTCAGGACCTGAACAACAGGGAGCTCTTGGTCCCCAGACTGATAGCTGGGATACCAGCACAGGACTGATCCAGACCCCAGGAACGTGGTGAGGAGACCTCAGAAATCTACAGGACATCTGGTATAGTTCAGTGTTTATCCCTAGCATAGGTATGGACTTTTAGAGCCCATTCCACATAGAGGGATACTCTCTGAGCCAATACACATGTGGGTGGGCCTAGGCCCTATCCCAAATGATATGATACACTCTGATGACCACCCCCCATGGAAGGCCTCACCCTCCCTGGGGAGCAGAAAGGATATGTGATAGGTAGGGTTTTGGGTTGTGGTAGGGGAGGAGGGAGGGAGAGTGAATTGGAATTGACATGTAAAACAATCTTGATTCTAATTCAAATAGAATAGGGAAAAAATAAAACCACAAATAAAAAAGAAAAAAAAAAAGAGTGTACAGACAAATAAGCAAGTGAGCATGCATGAATTCTTTTCTCTTTACTCTTGACTGTGGATGTGATGAAACTTTAAGCTCTTAATGCTGTCACTTCTCACAATGATCTTCTGTGACCCAGAACCACAAGATAAAATAAAACTTTTCCCTTGTATGGAGTGCCCATAAGTCTATAACAAGGCCAATGATCATTAGATGGTTGACGGTTTGCACAATGTTAGCTGGTATTAAGTTGACCACAGGACTTGCCTCTGACTCTTAGTTTAAGCCAAAATATAAGAAAAGGATAATCCTCTAATAGGTGTTCCAGGTGACTTAATCATCAAGGCTTATAAAATAATTCCCATTCAGTCATATGCTGATTCAATCAGAGTTGGGATAAGATCCAAGAACAAGTGTTAGTCAAGCTCCCTAAGTGTATACATAGTGTGTGTGCACTGGATAAAGTTAGGAAGTCAGAGAAATTGTTCTGTATTTGTGGATGATTGTTGTCGGGGCAGAAATGTAAAGGAAGGGATTCCAAGTCTTCTTTATTCCATCCCTTCAATTTTTTCTCTCCACTGAGACTCTACAATGATAGGAATCTATTTTCCTTCTTGCTAGACTTGGTTTACTTATTTTCCTGCTTCTGTATTTAAAACACATTTCAGATCATTTGAAAATTATTTGCAGATAGCCTGTTTGAAATTTATTACACAGAATGAATAAAGATCATTATTTTTCTTCAAGTAAATAGTTTTGTTTGATATTCTGTCTAGTTTTCAATAATAAAATACCATTGCTGAATACCTTTGTGACATATGGTGTCTATGTGGCCCTTGAACAATTTTATTTTGACATTAACCTAATGATTCATCTTTATAGGAACCTAGAAAATTGAGTTTCAAATGCATTTTCCCATCTTCCACATCTTTGTTCCTTCATTTACAAAGAGATTTTATGGAATGGGAAGAGATTAGGGCATAGAAAGACATCAAAACCAATAAAGGCAAAAACCCTGCTTGCAAAAAGGCTGGAAACCTCTCCCTGCCAGGACTATTTTACTAAAATATGGTTAGTTTTTCAAATAAATTCAGTGGAAGCTGGCAAGATGGCTCAGCAGTTGAAACATTTGAATGCAATGGTGAACAGAGTTTACATCTACAGAAACTCATGTAACTGTCAGTTAGGCTTCAAGGCCCACTTGGTATACTAGCCTCAGGAGGCAGAAATATGATATCTCTACAGCCAGATTGCTAGTAGGACCAGCCACATTACTGAGCTCTTTGCTTGATTGAGGGATTGTGTATCTGTGGATAAGGTGCAAGAGCAGTGTAGAATTATTCCTGACATCCACCTTTAGGCTCCAGATAAGTAAAAAACTGGGCCAGGCATTGGTGGCTCACGCCTTTAATTCCAGCACTCGGGAGGCAGAGGCAGGCGGATCTCTGTGAGTTCAAGGCCAGCCTGGTCTCCAGATGGAGTGCCAGGATAGGCTCCAAAACCACATAGAAACCCTGTCTGGAAAAACAAAACAAAAAAAAAAAAAAAACAAAAAAAAAAAGGAAGAAAAAAAAGAAATGAATACAAACCTACCTACATTTGTCTATGTACATGCAAAAACCTGTATAAACACATTAAAAATAATAAAAAAAGATTTTCTTGATGGTTATAGCAATGTACACCATAAGAACAAATTTCCTCAAACAATTAATTTATGATGACTGGAATAATTTATATAAACCACTTTATAGAACCAGATATATGACAAATGAAATCAAAACTACGTGATTTATATGCCAAATAATGTAGTATTAGGTAACATTAAATAGGACCCAAGTGAATTCAAAGCATTTAAGATGAAAAAGCTGAAATTACAAGAAGTGAAGTGATGTAGAGACATGATCAAGGTCAGATGGCATTAATTAAATAATGTTTCACTATAATGGATGGTTTTAACCAGCCTTGAATCATCAGGAAAAAAGTTGCAATTACTCCTCTTAAGTAAACAGAATTTAATAATGAATGTGAACATCAAAACTGACTAACATGGCTGAATCATCTTGTTATGTTTATTAAAAAATCCGGTTTTACAACAGTAGATGATAATATTGTAATCAATCATTTGAGCAACTATTTAATAGAAGTACCTCATATCATTAAGAGTTTTCTCATTCACCTGTGTATTTTAGTTAGTTGGTGAATTAAAAGGAAATCTAGTATCAAAGTATAGTTGTTTTTGATGGATGCTAGATGAATGCAATACAGTGGGAAGAGAAGCAAATGCCCTGGCTGGGACACCAATGGTAAGAGGTTCTGCTGACCACAGAGACGCTTTCATCTCCAAGCAGACTATAGGTTCAACTTATCAAATGCAAATATTTAAGTAAGCAAGTAAACATTTGTACAGTCTGAATTTGCTGCTCTACAACCTTTGCGACTGCCATTTTAGTCAAAGATCAGGGAATGCCTTTCTTTAGAAGGATCATGGGATACCATTGATAAGTAATATATTAGAAATCATTTCTTAAACTATTTCACCATCATTGCTTTTAAAATAACTTAAAAGAAGAAATGGCACAGTTAAAAGCATGAAGAATATTATGGTAGACCAGTCACCCATTGAACAGTGTGCTGAATGGGAAACATTTTGATACTGTGTAGCCATCTTCTCTCTATTGAGAACATCTCTAAGAGAGAGTAGGGTACAAAATGAATGTTTGTATGTTTTTACCAGTGCAGTGGAACAGAGGCTTCTCCTCAAAATATTAATGTTTATAGTGCCCTGAAATTATTAATAAATTGTTTTTGATTTGAAGTTTTATATAAAATCCATTAGGACTTTATAGTATTGGCTTATGGTTTTGCTAAGGTCACTGCTTATCACTTCACTGTCTTCCCAGCACAGCCAGCCAGCCACTGGTTCCCAGCTCTTTGGGGTCATAGCTATTGCAGTCTAATCTTTTTCCCTCCTTTTACAGAAGCCAACTACAATTCTCTTACTGAAACAAGATTAGATCATGGTTTTGTTAGAAGACATTACCTCATGACCCATCACTCCTCTTAGAGACCTGAACAAAGACAAAAAGACACTTGGGAATGGAGATGCTACACACCTCACAGGTTTTGGAGTAGGCAGTGCATGGTGCCAGTATCTCCACCCAAAGACAACATTCCCACTGCATTTACACAAGTGACTCACAAATATTAGAATCTGAAGAAACCCAGATATAGGTACTGAGAATCTCTTAGGCCAAAGTACTTTATGAAAACTTACCTACCATTGGTTGTGGTGACAGATAGAAATGAAAAAAGAATTAACATTGTCATTTATGGCCAGCAAGGAATGTTAGCAAAACATTTTGTAGGAAGGGTAGCCAATTACCTAGTCACTAGTTCATACTGGGTCTAATTCTGGGCCAGAGTTCGATAATCTCAGATATCCTAATCCTCCAGAGAAAATAACATTAGAAGGTAAATATTTAAAAATAATATGTCAAAATACAGTTGGTAAACAAAGGGACATGCTTTGTATTTGAACACTGTTTGCATCTTTAGTGTAAAGGGTACAATAAACACTATCAGTAAAGGAGATGCAGACTATGGAAATGATCCCTGAAAGTATAGCTATCCTTAGGTTCTTTTTTGAGTACCATACATTCTGCATTTTATTTCAATTGGACCCTTAAAATCATGTTACTTTCCCTGGGGATATTATTGATTTTTGTCTAGTTAGATGGGTATAAGGAATATAAATGACATGCAATTGATTTTTTTCCTCAGGTGTAGGAACCCCAGTTTGTTGGTAATACAATAAGACTCTATAGTAGTCCTTTGTGTTTAAGTGGGTATAGGTGATTAAACTGTTCCAAAAGGACATGATTAGACATGACATGAGTTATTTCCAGGCTAATAACAAAACAATGAAAAGGTATGTCTTACATATGGCTTGATCATCATCAGTTACAAAGGGATGATAGAACCTGGGATCCTTTAGACCACAGGAGGCACATCACCAATTTAACCATTCTCAATCCTCAACCCCATATTCAATATTCAAAATCCAATGAAAAATAAAATCTATTTGTTTTAAATTGTATGAATTTCTTGTTTACTTCTATGGTGATTGAATAAGATTGGTCATCCGAGGCTCATTTATTTGAATGCTTTGTCACCAGGGAGTGAAACTCTTTGATAGAATTTGAAGGATTAGGAGGCATGGGCTTGTTGAAAGAAGTATGTAACTACTGGGCATCAGGTTTGAGGTTGCAGAACTCATGCCAGGCTCAGACTCTATTCCTTGGGCCTGTGTATCAGGATGTAGAATGATCAGCTACTTTTCCAGAACCATGTCTGCCTGCATTCATGCCATGTTCTCCACCATGATGGTAATAGATAAGCCTATAACTGTGAGTGAGACACCAATTAAATGCTTTTTTTAAAATAAGAAAGATAGTGTTTCTTCATAGCAATAAAACTGTGACTAAGAAAACTTGTAAATTGCTTCTTGGCTTCTTACAGATCATCAAAACTGTCATCATCCAAATTTGTCTGTCTCTCCCTGTAAGCAACTCACACAGATTATTGAGGTAAATCAAATTACCTCTCAATTCATTTATGAAGTATTCTGATGTGGGTAACATATATGCTTTAAATTATACTTTAAAAGTCATATGAATTTTAGTCTCCCTGTATTCACATTCATTAAACATAATAAAAAAGCAAGAATGTATTAATGTACTCTGTGATCTGATCCTAGGTAAGAGATCAAATCCAGCAAGGGGGAATGGAAACAGATAATCATGGTAATGGGGTGGACAGGAAAAATGCCATCCCAACACATGAGCTGTAAACTAGTCAAAATCAACAGACTTATATATAAATTTTTTGTTCCAATTCTTCCAGTTGTTCAAGATTGGTATCTGTGGGCTGTGGGTCTCTGCATCAGTTACTGGAGGAATATTCTCTGATGATAATTGATATATGCATCAATGTATGAGATGTATGAGTACAGCAGAATATTGTTAGGCATTATTACATTCATATTTTTTCTCAACTAAAGTTTGGTTCTATCCTAGGTCTCTAGACCATTCTGGCTCTGGGTCCTGGCACTCCAGGGAGTGTCAGGGGTGGGCTCATTCTAGTGACATAGTGACATGGGTTTCAATTGGCAAGAGTCATTGGTTAGATACTCTCACAATTTTTTTTCTTTTCTTTCTTTCTTTCTTTCTTTCTTTCTTTCTTTCTTTCTTTCTTTTTTGGTTTTTTGAGACAGGGTTTCTCTGTGGCTTTGGAGCCTGTCCTGGGCTAGCTCTTGTAGACCAGGCTGGTGTCAAACTCACAGAGATCCACCTGCCTCTTCCTCCCGAGTGCTGGGATTAAAGGCATGCACCACCAACGCTCGGCATACTCTCACAATTTCTGTGCCACTCTTACCCCAACACATCCTATTAGGCAGGACAGACAATAGGTCAAATGTTATGTGGCTGTCATGCTTTTCCAACCTCTGTATTGGAAGTCTTACCTGGTCAGAGGACATGGATATTTTAGACTACATGTCCACTATTGCTAAGAGTCTTAACTTGGATCATCCTTGTAGATTCCTTGGTGTTTCTCTTGCACCAGGTTTCTATCTGATCCTGAAATACTACCTCTCCTATCCAGCCATCTCCTTCAGTACTCTTTCCCTTCCATTCACACCACAACCATATCCCTCATTTTCCAACCCCACCTGCCCCCAGTCCACCCACAAGATCTCTTCTTTTTCACATTCCAAGGGATTTCTGAGCATCCCACTCATTGAAGTCATCAAGTTACCTAGCCTCACTTGGACTGTGGATTGTAGCATGGCTATCCTTCACTTTTCAGTTAAAATCTGCTTACAAGTGAGTGCATATTGTGTGTGTATTTCTGGATCTGGGTTACCTCATTCACTATGAAATTTTATAGTTCCATCCATTTGCCTGCAAGTTTCAAGTGTTGTTTTTTACCACTGAGTGATACTCTATTGTGTAAATATACCACATTTTTGTTATCCATCTTTAAATTGAAGAATATCTAGGTTGTCTCCAGTTTCTGGATATTATGAAAATATTGTACCATGAACATAGTTGAGCAAGTGCTCTTTGGATATATATTCAAGAGTGGTAGAGCTTAGTCTTGATCTAGACAATACCAAATTTTCTGAGAAAACACTGTATTGATTTCCAAAGTGGCTGTCCAAGTTTGTTTGCCCACCAGCAATGTAGGAGTATTCCTGCTTGCTCCACATCCTCTCCAGCAAAAGAAGTCACTTGTGTTTTTGATATGAGCCATTCTGACAGGCACAAGATGGAATGTGAGTTGTTTTGATTGTCATTTCCCTGATGGCTAACAATATTGAACATATCTTTTAGTAATTCTTAGCCATTTGAGATCTGTCTGTTGAGAATTCTCTGTTTAGATCTGTACACAATTTTTTTAAATTGCATTATTTGGGTTCTTTGTTATTATTTTTGTTTTGTTTTATTCGTTTGTTTGCTTGGATTTTTGAAGTCTGGATTCTTGAGTTTATTATATTTTTTTTGGAAATCTACCCTCTGTTGGATGTGAAGTTGGTGAAAGTCATTTACCTTTCTGTAGGCTTCAATTTTGTCTTATTGTTGCTTTCTTTTGCTCACAGAAGCTTTTCAGGTTCATGGGCTCCCATTTATTAATAGTCAATCTTAGTGTCTGTGCTACTTGTGTTACCCTTTTTATTGTTTTTGTTTTTTCAAGACAGGGTTTCTCTGTGTAACAGCCCAGGATATCCTGGAGCTCATTTTATAGCCCAGTCTGGCCTCAAACTCAAGGAAATCTTCCTGCCTTTGCCTGTTTTTTGCTGGAATTAAGGGCATGTGTTTCCATTGACCAGCTATAATTATATTTTATTGTTTGTCTTTAATTTTTGTGTAACTGTAGGAGATAAAAGGATTCAAATAACCCAAATTTAGATGAATATTTTCTCATGATCTCTGTAATAAACTTAATTCCTGAAACCCAGAAATGTCTCTTATCTAAATCTTGAAACCAGGCAGAAGTTACTATTTATTCATTTACTCATTCATTCATTCATTCATTCATTCATTCACACATTCTTTCATACATTCATTCTAGAAGGGTCTAAGTATCCCAGAGATACTATTTGACAATTTAATCACTTATGACCAACTCTTACTAGGAATAGTAACAAGATACTGTAAAAAGGGTCTCAGCAGTGAACTTGAAGTGTTGGCTTAGCAGGTACTCTTCCAGAGGACCCAGATTCAGTTCTAAGCACCCAGATCATCGCTCACAAGCCTCTTTAATCCAACTTTCAGGAACTGGATGTTTACTTCTGACCCCTGTATTCACCAGGTATACACTTACTGCATAGATATGTATGTAGGCAAAATATCCTATATATATCTTAAAGGAGATGTCTGAATATCTCCATGTCATACAAACACATTGGAATTATTTATGCAAAATTACCCTTACTTTTAATGCTAAATATATATGATTATAAAAATGTTAATAAATTGCTATTTTAATAAGATATACCTGGAAATACTAAGAAAATTGGAAGTTGAGTAATTTGAATCTCATTTGGCATCTTGTATAAATTATAAAATTGCAGTTTTGTTTTTTGGCTTTACTGGCATTTGTAATATTTATCCTTTTGTGTTTATATATAACTCCATCTGTTTTCAACCTTATGAAGTAATTTTTTCTTTTTTTAAATTTTCTTTTTATAAATATCACCTTTCTTGAGATATTTTTCCTTTTGATTGCTTTTATTAATTTTTAAAAATTAAAATATAAATATATAATCTCCTCCCACTTCCTTTTTATCACTGCAATGCTATGCATCTCTATTGGCAGTTGAAGTTTATTTCATTTTCTTCTTGCATCCAGTCTCTAGAATGTTTGCTTATTCAACACTTCCATTTACATCCATTCCATTTTCACCCACTCCATCACTTTGACATTTTCTTTATTTGTTTTATTTTTACCTTTCCCAGTTTCTATTTTTCTAAGAAAAAAATCATAGGAATTTATTACTGGTGTACAATGGAAAATACATAATTTGTGGTTACTGGTGCACCAAATTCCAGATGCTCAATGATGCAGCACTGACAAAGTTTGAAAGATATCTCTTTTGGAAAGGAAGAAGTGATGTAATTGACAATTCACATTGATCATCATCAATTTTCTTACATTTGATTTGTGATATTGAGTTATGGCAGTGAGGATCCCGCCATTTGCAAACATTTTCATTTTATAAATCTTGGTGACTGGTGTGTTAGCTTGTGGAGAACTGGTGTTTTTTGACCACATCAGCATAACTAAAATGTGTATCACTACACTTAAAGGCAGTGCTGCCTGCAATTTGTATTCTAAAGTATTTAAAATGACACTTTTAAACATTATTTGGGATTTGCTTTGTCCAAAGCAAATGCAACTTTAATCCCTATTGTCAAGACAGCTATTGTTACCAATATGAATCAATAGGTTATGATTTTATATGATATTACATATTGCTTTACATGGTGTAGGTTGAACTGGATGCAGCTGACACCTTTGTCTTATTAAAATTCAACAGATTGTTGAATTATACCATAGAATGTCAACAATATCGATTCATTGTTACATGAGAAGCCAATCTAGATGAAGCACTGCAGTCTTATATAGAAGAAGCAGCTCTTATTTATAGCTCCCAATAGTTTTAGAGAGGTTGGAGTTTTTAGAGATCCTCAAAATAACAAAAATTCTCTTCAGCTTATCTGGAATATTGATGTTGATTCAATGACATGCATCATATTTGGGTGTGTAACTGCACATTTTCTCCTGAATTTTGCAAAGTTTGGAGTTTGATATTTTTATACATAACAGCTGCATAATATCAGTGTGCTATAAGGTATAAAACCTTAAGCATGTAGTTAGAAAGCCATGAGTTCCTTTCTCACTTAGAATTTGGATGACAGAGAGAAAGAATATAGCCAGGTCTATGATTACCAATGGATAAGTAATAATACCACTAAATGTTTAATACAATTCTAGGACTTTTTCCCTGCTTACATTAGAAAATAATGACAGACAACCCATTTTGGTCTTATTCATATACAGTTGCCTCCTTACAACTCCTCCAGTGATCAAAAATATGTTGTATAAATGTATAAATCTTTGAAGAACAAATAAAAATACTGCTTAAAACACAACAGAAACACTCTTAATTGCATATGTAAATTATCTCTGAAAACTGACCCTGTCCTACATAAATCGTCTTATACATTATACCTGTGCAAGTCTGTCTTATTTGGAAAATTAAACAAAACAGCATGTGAAGAAGAAGTCAACTAAAAAATAAAGAAGTATAATCTAAGAGTGAAGAAGTAACTTTTAAAAAGATACAATGCTAAGTGTTTGTTTGGAAATGTGTATCTAATTTTATCTAATCCAAATTTTCATCCTGTTCTTTATATTCATTGCCAAATTCAGTATTGTTTTTATCTTTTATTGAGACCATTTTACTCAGTGTATACACAAGGACATGAAAACATACAAAGAAAACAATTGTCTTGTGTTGAGAGCATCTCACAATATCATAGCCAACACCAAAGCAAACTGCAAAGAGGTGAGAATGAAAACTCAGGTAGCCAGACCAAGGCAGTCAGACTAGATCAAAACTTGTAGATAGTCATTCATGGTTTGATTATTTTAATAATTACATGATTTAATTGTTTCCCACATTTAGCCATAGTAGAAATTTGGGGGAAAATGTCTCCATACAACAATTCTCATAATGTAGCTCTAGGAATGATTACAGTGAAATTCCCTTTCAAAATACCTGATACAGGAAATTCTCTTAGGAGTTTGTCATAAAAATGCTAGGTCCATCCTTTCCAATTTGTATCCCCTTGATCTCCTTTTGTTGTCATATTGCTCTAGCTATCACTTCAAGTACAATATTGAAGAGATACCAGAGAGTGGACAGCCTTGTCTTCTTCCTGATTTTAGAGGAATCACATTGAGTTTCTCGCCATTTAGTTTGATGTTGGCCATTGGCTTACAGTATATTGCTTTTATTATGTGCAGGTATGTTCCTGCTATCCCTGATGTCTCCAGGAACTTTATCAAGAAGCATGTGGAATTTTGTCAAAGGCTTTTTCAGCATGTAGTAGATGATCACGTCTTTTTCTTTTTCACTTTGTTTATATGGTGGATTGCATTGATGGATTTTCTTATGTTGAACCAACCCTGCATCCCAGGGATGAAGCCTACTTGATCATGGTGGATGATTTTTCTGATGCGTTCTTGCATTTGGTTTGCCAGTATTTTATTGAGTATTTTTGCATCGAGGTTCTGTTTGCAGATGATATGATAGTTTACATAGTTGACACAAAAATCTCTACAAGAGAACTCCTACAACTGGCAACACATTCAGCAATGTGGCAGGATACAAAATTAACTCAAAAAAATCAGTAGCCCTACTATATACTGATGATAAGAGGGCTGAGAAAGAAATCACAGAACATCACACCTTACAATTACAACTAACAACATAAAATATCTTGGGATAACACTAACCAAACAAGTGAAAACTTATATAGCAAAAACTTTGAGTCTTTAAAGAAAGAAATTAAAGAAGATACCAGAAAATAGAAAGATCTCCCATGCCCTTGGATAGGTAGGATCAACATAGTAAAAATGGCAATCTCGCCAAAATCAATCTAAACATTCAATGCAATCCCCATCAAAATACTGGCACAATTCTTCACAGACCTTGAAAGAACAATAATCAACTTTATACAGAGAAACAAAACACAAAGGATAGCCAAAACAACCCTCTACAGTGAAGGAACTTCCTGAGGCATCACTATCCCTGACTTCAAGCTCTTTCATAGAGCTATAGTCCTGAAAACAGCTTGATGCTGGAACAAAAATAGACAGGTAGACCAATGGAATCAAACTGAAAATCCTGGTACTAACCCATATACCAATGAACACCTGAGTTTTGACAAAGAAGCTAAAGATATACAATGGAATAAAGACATCATCTTCAACAAATGGGTCATTTATCACAATACTTCCTGATCCTTGGATGGAGGGCAGAGGACAGTCTGCACATCTACATTTAACACCACAGTCACTTATTGTCAGTACTTGGGCCAGTTATCAGACTCTATATAACAATTTTACACTACACAAGGAAACTTCCATGACCAAGGCTGAGAGCTACACCCATCTGTGGGTACATTCAACTACTCCCACGTTTCATTAATTTTAAATCTATGCTCCATTTCTCTTCATCAGGTTTCAGTAAATGTTGGCTGTTTTTCAGGTTTTCATAATTCCCAGATGGTCTATTTCAAAGCTTTATAATATCAAATTCAATTTCGATCCATCTAACATGATTGGCAGAGTAATCTTCAAAAAATGGAATATTTTTAGATCCTATAAGCACTTACTGCCTCAGAAGCCCTGCAAAGAGCAGCATCCCCCTCTTCCTGGACACTGTCTCCTCCTAACCTTTCCACGAAGCCTTCCCATTTCCCTGTCTTCTATGTGACTGCTGCTGCTGCTTTTTCCACTTGCCATTAAACACAGATGGAATGATGTTGGTTCCACATAAACAATGCTGAAACTTTCACCCACAAACACTTTCCCCCATTCAATGATCTTGCCAATGTATAATTTGCTGTTTGGTGCTTTATCATTATGTACCCTGAGTTATGGTGGAGTTCTAGAATCTGATCCCATGGTAGGTAGATGGGGATTGAATATCAGAGTTTTGGGGAAGCTTGTGCAGAATCCATTTTGTGATGAACATCTCCTCTGCTTTGCTTTCCTTCCCTTAGGGTGCAATTGGGTTTTTGTTTATTTATTTTAAGTTTGGAAAGATGACTCAGCATTTTAAAATTATAAATGGTCTTTAGAGTAACAGTGCAGTGTTTCCTGTGGCTTCATGCATACATACCTTCAGATGCTCCTTTTTATACGGAACAATAACTTCAAACTGCTCAACACCTGAATATTTATAGCCAATACTCATGATCAAATATAATCTTTAAAATCTAACAAATGCTGCTAAGAATTTAAACTTCCATAAATGAGCATGGTTTTATTCACTAGCAGCCTCAGAATATTGACTCCCAAGGTATGAAATAATTCACCTGCAGACTTGCACATTTATAAATTTATTTTCTATAGAAAAATATATAGCCCATTATTTTACTAAGGTTACATATTTGTTTTATTTATTTATTTATTTATTTATTTATTTATTTATTTATTGTTTTTCGAGACAGGGTTTCTGTGTGTGGCTTTGGAGCCTATTCTGGCACTTGCTCTGGAGACCAGGCTGGCCTCGAGCTCACAAAGATCCACCTGCCTCTGCCTCTGCCTCCTGAGTGCTGGGATTAAAGGCATGTGCCACCCATGCCCAGCCATATTTGTTTTCTATTGTGTTTCTTTCTACAATGGTGGATATCATGAAAAGATTAGGATATTTCTTTAACATAGAAAAAATACCAATTAAGTATCATTTGTAGGTCAAGTAAAATTAATTTGGACACTGAAAGTTTCCTACAGTACTGCAGAACATACTCTGTATTGATGTCATTTGTCAATAGGTTTATTTTTGATGCCTTATTGAATGTGTATTCATTCTATCTACATCTCATATTTTCTTCACTGACTTCAGAATTTAGGTCACATAAGTAGACAAATGGTCATCAGTACTTGTAACAACAACAACAACAACAAAAAAAAAAAAACAAAGGCAGATTAGAGTTTTTGGTAAGTTCAGAATCTCTTACCTGATTATGATATAAATATTGGACCTAACCAAACCTCATGACAAAAGATAGCAGGTGGGCATATCCCTAGGGGCCTTGTAAAGAGGATAAATTATTACAGGATTATGACCCTCCGCTTCTTTATTTCCTGCTGACCTCTTCAATTTTCCTTTCATTTCTCCCTTGAAAACTGTCCATAACATTATGGTATTTGATTCACACAGAGAATAAATGAAGAATTTTGTCCACTTTTCTCTTGACAGTAGTTGTTGTGTGGTAGCCTCTTGTCTTAAAGTAATAGTAGCAATGTGTAATAATTTCCTTGAACAAAAATCCTTTCAGCAAAATACTGTAAATAGAGTTCTATATTTAGATGCAACAATGTGCTAATAATATGCAATAAAGTCTTACATTAACAATGATTTGCTAATGATTGAGCCAAGCAATTTAAATTAAACTTAAGTTGATGAATTGTTTTCTGTTTAGACTAAAATGAAATAATATCACTAGTAAATGGTACATCTGGTTTTCTCCTCCAAGGATCTCTCCATTCTGGAACTTCAGTTTTGATTTAAAGTCCTGCAAACCAAACACAAAATTTCACTTTGACAGGTGTCATCCGTCTCATACCTCTTCACCACCCACCATGGCTCTGTTGACTGGTATTACTTATGCCTTTCTTTCTTGACACACAAGAGGTAGACACACTTAGATATATATAATTTATCTGTAGCTTCATTATTAAGCTCCCCATCCAGGTCTTTTTACTCATGTTCCTGAAATAGAATGAAGGTCTCCATTCCTTGGTCTCTACCTCTAGGATACCTTGCTTGTATTCTAAAGAGCCCACACTCATCACTACGGAAGTCTTCATTGTAGATGTTGTTCTCCAAACTTCCCCACAGCTTATGAAATACAATTCTCATTTATTCACATATAATAAGTAATTTTCCATTTTTGTCCATTACCAATAAATGCTTTTTAAAACTTTTCTTCTATTTGCTAATACTTAGCAGAATTCAAAACTATTAAAATGCTATAGGTTTTCACATAACAACTTCCAACACTTGTTCTTGCTTTTATAATCTGTTTTGTTCTTTGTTTTCATAGTTGTTCACATTTCTCATTATTCTTTTAAGTTTCCCATGAAGCCTGAACTTTATGGTACTTTTTTCCCTCCTTCCTCAGGCAGATATAAATTCTTTTATACTTGCAGTTAGGGGAAATTTAAGGCTGAGATTTTCTTATGGAATTATTTTTCCTTTGGTAGAATACATTTAACCCAATCTTATTCTATAAGCAAATACATAACTGTATTCACATTTATGTGTACACTTAACCATGTTGCTTCAGCCATAATAAGTAATTACTAAACATTTGCTAAATAAATTAGATAGTAAACATGGTTATTTTTCTCAAAATATTATATGCATTGATACTTTACTCCTAGTTCTCACAGCTTTTATTAGTTAAAAAGTACACAGATATTAAAATGCTCTCCATCTTCTGTAGTAGTGTACACAGTGCTGCAACTGCTATCTTTAAACTCTTTTTTAAAACCGATTATTTATACTCTCCAAATGACTGTATATACTTGAGTCTGATGTAGAAATAGTATGTTTGATCTACTTATCTAAACATAACTGCTAAGGTGGACCAAAATGGTCATGCAATTGAGCTGGCATGCTGGGTACCTTCCTATCAATTATATTGTTCATAGAAAGGTCAGAAAACTGACTCTCATAGCATACACTTCTGCTGGAAGACAGGGTTGACCACTTTAAATAGACACTCTTAGATGATGCTGAGACAAATTCCTCTTAGATACCATGGAAAAACTATGAATCCAGATAGGTGGAGCTCAGTCTGTAATCTTTCTCCATGTAGGCAATACCAAGTAAAATCCAACCTCCCCGTCTCTTCAGCTTTGCTCCAAACCATTTCCTTTCCTCAATTACACTCATCTGGGATATTAAGCCTTAGAAACTCAGCTTCTTTGCATCTGTCTTAGATCTTTCAAAATGAATCATACAGACCATTCCTGAATGTACTCTTTCCAACTCATGTTTGAATTTTGGTCTTTTACTGGGAGTCCTCATCCTACTGAAAATATAATTATCTGCCTTTCCACTTGGAGGAGGGGCTGTAGAAATGTTTTAAGATATGACAACTCTTTCCTCTATTTTTCTCAATATTCCCCAGGTAGTTTCTGGAACATTTGTTTCATTTAGAACAAATCACTATTGCTATACATTAAGTGCTCAGGGAAAAAAATGCCTTAAACTAAGTGATGTCTTGGAATGTGATGTTTAGAGAATACTGTACATACCACACTCCTACAAATTATCTCGTTCGGTTATATAAAACACAGTAATTTATTTAAAATATGTAATATTTCTGAAAGATAACACTTTTCTCTTAATAATAAGGATTGAATGCTTCAAAGAGTGTGATTTGAAAGCACTGCTGAATGTATATGAACATGACTCATAATTCAGATCTCATAGAACTACCCTGGGCTAGCTCTAGTCCTACTGACACATCTGAGCCTGTTTTCCTTCTTTTTAGGTGAGAATCATATCACCCACTCTTATCAAATAAGTTATCTCATAAAAATATAAAAATTAATAAGCGAATACATATTAATTTTGGTACAATTGGTGAAGAAATGCATTAGTCCTTTGGAATCACAGATAAGCATTATTCTACTTGACTTTCTTTAATTGGTTTTTGATAACTAGACCTTCTCCAGTTAATTGTACACTGTAATTATGACTCTTCACTCATTGTATATTCAGCCTATGTGTAGCCCTGAACTCATAGCAGATGTCCTCAAAAAATAAATAATCAAGATGTTTGCACCAGGCTCTGTGCATACATGCTATTGTTCTTTAGCCTAGGGTTTGTTTGGGGGGGATTTTAAGGATGGGAGTGTGTGTGTCTCTGATTCTTTTGTCCGATGTTGAAACCTATTTCCTCCTACTGGGTTGCCTTTGCCACCTTTATTATGAGGGCATATGCCTATTCTTGTGGGATCTTCTTATGTGAAGTTTGGTTGATATCACTGGGAGGCCTGGTCTTTCCTGAAGGGAAATGGAAGATCAGTGGATCTGGGGGAGATGGAGTAGGGATTGGTAGGAGGGGAAAGAGGGGAGTCTGCAACTTGGATGTGTTTTATGAGAAGAATAGATAGATAGAGAGATAGATGATAGATAGATAGATGAATAAAACTTAAACAAAGAATGTGCCTTGATAGAACAATAGGTGTCCTGTGACCTGTATTGAAACAAGTATCATATACTGTATATTTCTGGGGCAATAGCAGGAAGAAAGACTAGCAGGAAGTAAAACCAAAGGATTGTCTCTGAGAGAAAATGCAAGGCAGAGTTATTTTCTTGATACATGCTGAGCATAGGTACGTAGATTATCACACTTATGATCATAAAGTAGGATAGATAGTATAGATGGAGTCATGCAGCCAAAGCAAGTATATCCTGAGCTTAAAACAAGTCTGTCTCTTTACCACTGCAGATAAATGAAATAAACAATGAGGAGCCAGAGTGTAGCAGTACAAGGCAGTTCTCTGGAACTAAATATATAGAGAAAAGTAAGGAGCCTGCAGATTCGTCCCAGGACTCCTAAGGAGACTCCAAAAGTCTATTCCTGGTGCTGAGCCAGGAGTTAAAGATAGGAAGATTTCTTCACAGCCTTGGTGATTTCAAACAGAAACCTTCCAAAGAAGCTGAAAGCACTTATTGGAAACTAAGATGGTTATTTAAAGATACACACAACAAATCTCTAGCAAATTTATATTTATATGCATTATCATATACACACATAAGTTATTTGATGTTTTGAACAGTGATTGTTAGTAATGAAGATTCATCAGACATTAATGGTGATGTCTTCCTCGGCCACTCAGAACATGATCCTGATCCTCTTCCTAAGCGTTTTCAAGCACTTACATCTCAGTTGGAGACATATGCTGACACATGCTAAGAGTGGACAATTTATTCTATTACCATCTGACATCCAATTCAGCAGGGGCTGAAAGACCAGTGTCTACAAAACAAGTCAATCATGATATGCATGTGTTCACTCAGCTCTTCATTCTTCATTTGTAACTTATGCAGTTGGACTTCATGTTACTTATTGAAACATTATTATATTCCAAACTAGTGACTCTAGGCACAGTGATAATTATAGCAATGCCCAATACTAGTCAACTGAAATAATTTTACAGCTCCATAGTATTCTGTGATGATATTTTGGTAAAGAACATTGCTTGACCCTCACACTAAAATTTCATCACAAGTAATGTTTATTCCATGAGTTTTTCCTCAAATGTAAATATAATAATTCATCCATATATTAATGCAGCAGGTATCCTTAGATCGATAAAGAGTGGTATGGAAACCCCTTCTTGAACAGACTGCTGGCACTAATGACCAGAATCATGTGTGTGGAGAGTTCACACATGGTGTTTGATATGAACTGTGCTACATATGCTCTATCCTTTTATAAGAACATACTGACTACAGGCAAATGTATATGCTTTGCACCAAAACTGGCCAGTGATTATAGTTAGTCAATATGAAGGTCAAACTGTTACAGAGAGGAAGGAGTGATGAACAAAGGGGTTAAGGCCAGGCTTGAGAAACCCACAGAACCAGCTGACCTGATCAATGGGGAGCTCATGGTCCCCAGACTGATAGCTGGGAAACCAGCATAGGACTGTTCCAGAACTCCTGAAGGAAGAATTCAGTTTGGAGGTCTGAAAAATCTATGGGCCACTGGTAGTGGATCAGTATTTACCCTTAGTACACAAATGAACTTTGGGAAGCCTATCCTCATAGAGGGATACTCTTGCAGCCTAGACACACTGGGGGTGGTCTAGGCCCTGCTCCAAATGATATAACAGACTTTGAAGATCCCCCAAGGAAGGCCTCACCCTTCCTGAGGTACAGAAAGGGGTTGGGATAGGGAGGTCGGTGGGGGTCAGGGAAGGAGGGAAGGGAGAGGGAACAGAGTTGACATGTAAAAGAAGTTTGTTTCTAATTTAAATAAAAATATGAATGTCAACTAAATGGAGATGATTCTGAAGTATTCTGCATGCCAAGGGAAAAATGTCTGACTTATTAATATATGAAAATTTTACTTCCAGATGCCATCAATAATGTAGAAGAAATGGATATTGGTAGTGCTAACATCAATAGAGTCTGCAGTTCAATAGTGAGATAACTGAGAAGGTTCAAAAACAAATAGTTACTAAGAGTGTGTACTAACATGGTGTTGCACTGTTAAAGAGGCAGAAAACTTGCCTATATAAGGCATCATGGTGAATCTGTGCAGTGGACTTATGGACAGGTAAGCACAATTTTCCCTAGTAGCAGAATAAGAAACCACATCAACTTACAGTATTAGAGACTGCTTGTAAACTATACATTGTTTATTAGGTAGTTGACACTTTAAGAAGCATAAAAGTCATGCGACACATAAGCCTCCTCACTTCAACAGGAATCATTTTCTTGTTTCTGCTATGCGTATTTAGCTTTTTTTTTCTCATCTGAAGATGTTACACAGTACAGTAATCTTCTAATGAAACTGTTTCATAGTGTGTTGTTGCTGTTGGCAATTATTATGATCCTGGTAATCTAATAATGGCAATGTGCTACTTACTTATACTAAACACATGTATTTTTTTCTGTTCTATGATATGTAACATTTATAGTATTATGTGTGTACATGTAGATAAGTATAAGTAAATGGTTGCTTAGAGGCAAAGTAGAAACACAGTCAGAAATGACAATGGTGTCAAACAACCACACATTTTCTCCATAGAAGCCTAAATAGTGACATGATTGGCATCTCTTTTTAAAATGTAAACACATTCAGTTTCATTCAAAAATATTTAATATTGCAGAAATTTGACCCTAGTATCAATACAATGTATATTTTAAAGGACATGTATTTTGTGTTAAGACTTGAACATTTTGCTCAATATTTGTCATTATACAATTCAAATACCCAACAAAAATACATTCTGTTTAAATACTCACAATAGGGAATATTTAAGAGTTATTCCCATTTCACAGTTCTTTAGGAGTGTTGTTCTTAGCAAGTAATTTCTGAATGTTTTGAAACAATCCTAGAATTTTCCTCTTATTTGTGTACATGCACTTCCAAATTTTAGTCACATCAACAGATAATATCAATTACATTAATAGATTTTATGTTAGCTGACCATTCCATAAATAGAAGAATATTGTTTGTTCATGTATTTATTTTTAATAGGTTTTTAAATTAGATTTGTTAATTAACTTGGAATTTCACATGTGTGTACACAATAGATATAAGGTTACCATGTTAAATTATTAGAGTATTGTTCCATTTGTGAGATCACAATAGTCACTAATGATTCTATAAATATTTACTTTGCTTATAAGTTTTCAAAATAGATTTTAGAAAAGTCACTTTAATTTCTTGTTTAGCTGCTTGGTAGAGTTTTCTACTGACTTAGCAACAACCTCACATGTCTTTCTTACTAATGGCAGTTAATTGTTGGTTCTATTGATTCAATGTGTATTGACCAACTTCAATTTTTTACCTACATTTTGGTCCAATTCATCCTAAGTCTTCTGTTGTTTGTTTTTGTTTCTTGGTGATATTTTTTTTACTTTATTCTTTTGCTTTTCAACAATGGGAGATTCTGTTAAGCTACTTTAATATCCATAGAGGATTATTTCCTCTTTTCAAGCTTTGATGGTCACTCTTAACTGTGGTTTTGATATCTACAATTTCTTTCAGATATTAAAATTTCATCACTTTCCTTACATTGTGTCCCCATTAGTACATACCAGTTATTTGACACCTTATATGCCCCAGGTGTTATTTTTGAGGCAGTTTTGCTTCAACTTACCTGACAATGATTTAAAACCTTTTTGTAAGATTGAATTTGTTTAGTGGTCTTTACACTGTACATTAGTTTGTGTGTCTATATGAACATGTATTTACACAACTCCATGACATATAACACTTTGCTGAAGATTTCATGCTGTCAAAATTTTTGTTCATCCCTGATCTTTCATCTGGCACCATTGTTTTCTTCTCTTGGAAATCATCTTTTATTTTGTTCAGTTAAGCTTACCTCTTAGCTAAATTATATGTTTCTTTAAGGATGGTTCATCAGACTAAACACTAATATATAGTGAAGCTTAAAGTCTCTATTAAATCCTTCATATAGATTTGATAACTGAGCTCTGTCTACTGCATTACCCATTACTCAGTTCTATCATGATGACTGTCCATGTGGTATTTTGTATCATTTAATCTTTATTCAAGGGATTTACCTCTAAAAGATCTAAACTGAGCCTGAGAGATGGCCCCATGGACATGTGGACCTAAAGATGGACTTAACCACACAGACACAAACACATAAAATATGTCATTTTAAATATCTAATATATGATTTTACCAGGTTTCCTATCAGATCCGAATTTTGTGCCAAGAACATATTGTTTTCATACATAAGTCCTTCACCCATCACCATTGTGGGAATATGGTCCTAAATAGTAATAAGTCAGAAAAGCATAATTTATTAGTATAAGGGTGTGTCTTCCATTTTCTGCTTAATTTTGACCCCATTATACACAGGAATAAGACAAAACAAAAAAAAATCCAAGCAACATTCTTGGTGCTCTTGCAAAACGTCTGTATAAACTGAAGTCGTAGGCTAGAGAACAAATTGTATGAACTACATTGTCTAATAATGAATACTTGTCTATAGAACTGGGAAAAAGGCGACCCTGTGTAAGCACACCCTTCAGAGTTTTTCTACCAGTAATTAGAACCTGAAGATTGTAAAGAATTTTACTTGCTGAATGAAGGAAATTATCTAGGGGCTATTTTTCATCTCATATATACATACCTTCTTTTTAATATCTCCATTTTTCTCTTGAAAATATAACAATAAACAGATGAAATAGTCTGGCACTGTCTCATTGCCACTATGGTTTAACATGTGACTTTTGATATGACTTCTCTACTACATTGCTCTAAATGGAAAGTAGATTTGTTTCTTAAATGTAGCCACTAAATCAAAGTATCTTTTCTTATAGAGACAAAAGACTGATAAAGTATATATCAAGATCCTGTATATTGTGAAAGGTCCTATTTTTTTACATTTTGGAATCATTGTATATCATAGATGTAATTTGTAAAATGAGTGTAAAGTTAAGGCAAATATATTTTGTACATCCTGCACATTGAAATTGTATGTCAAACATTTAGGGAATTATGTCATGGAAGACATCCATGATTAGGATATGATGTGCCTAAAATGTTAATTAAAAATACAAAATAAAGCTGGTCAGTGTTGTCATATGCCTTTAATCGCAGCATTCAGGATACAGAGACAGGTGGATCTCAGAATTTAAGGCCAAGCTGGTATGTAGAGCAAGTTCCAGGACAGCCAGTGTTACACAGAAAAACCCTGTCTCATGAAAAAAACAAACTAATCTAGATAAAACTGAAAGCATATACTTTTCATTTTAGGAAAATAAATAAATAAATAAATAAATAAATAAATACACACATAGTTGTGATAGTCCAGTTTAAATTTTACATTTAAATATGCATAATGTGGAGCTATGATTTGATCAACAACAAAGATGTTGTTAGTGTAATGTAAAAACTCATTTTAATTGAATTATTTGGAGACTAGCTCAACAAAGAAAGCTGATGTAACTAGTTTGAATTTTACAAATTAAAGCAGCATACACATACCTCCTCACCAAAGGGAGCACCATCAAAAGCTCTCTATGCTACTCATTCATGCACATTTAGTCAGTAAATGATGGAGAACTAACTCTACAAAAAACCCCAGGAAGCAGTATTAAAATAAGTTCCATTTCTCACCATTAAATCCATCATTCTCAAAATACAGAAATTAAATTATTTCAGATTTATTTATACTGTTATGTATTATGTGATAGGCATTATCCTAGAATGCATTGGGGAGGCAGAGTAGCAAGCATTATTTATTCTGAAATTTTAGTATATGTGCTCATTACAATACTTATTAGAAAAGGTTATTAATACCAATTATCACATGTGGTCTTTAACACAGTTGTTCCATAAGTAGGAAAGAATGATTCTTTATTATTATCTAAGGCTAAAAAAGGATAAACTTAATGAAACTGTTTATATCATAAAGTTATTAAATAATACAATCAGTATTTGGGCCCAGGAAATTTGGTTCCCAGAGTCAGCAATATCAAAAATATATTTAATACATTTTTTGGAAAATGAAAGAAATGTGAAATAAGAGAATTAAGAAAAAGATTTCCCCAAGCAAGCGGCTGTTTGCTGTGAGCCAGACAAGGTATTGAATAGGTGTCTCTGGAGCACAGTAAGAATCCAGTGGAGACTGGAAATAAAGTGTTGCTTGGCTGAAAATTAAAAACAAAAACAAAAAACAGTTGCACATCTTTATACATTTCCATGGGAAAGAAGAGTCCCAGGCATTCAGTGACTGGGAAGAGCCATGAGGGAATAGTAAATAGGTAGTCTGACTTTCTGATTAGGGAGCATGATCTGGGGTCTTAATGCCATTTGAATGGTTAAGAAGCAGCAGTTATTTGTAGCAATAACAGATTCCTTTGGACTTAAGTTCACACAGATAAAATCTCATGTGCACAGTGCTATATTTCAGAGGAGTTATAGTGTATCTTCACGACTTCCCACTAATTCTTTTATTGAGCAAACTCTGGCAGAAAAACAGTGTATCTGTCAATATTTGAGGTTAAGCTGAGATAAGGGGAAATATCTTAATGCATGAAGCAAACAAAACTGTGTTCTTTACAAGCATGTGGAAATCCTGTAGATGGGTCATTTTGCTTAAAGTATTGTAATCTTGTTGAATCTAGGAAAGCATAGGTTTCATGTTGGTAAACATCACCAATAATATTCCATAAACAGTGTGAAAGAGTATAGAGAATTTAACTGAAGCTCCAGAGTAATCACTGCATGAATGAGGTACAAAATTTATTTTGCTCATTTTTATATTTTCTTTTATTCTTCAGAATTTTCAATATGTTTCCAACAATATATAATTATATTCATCTCTGTTTCCTTCTAGCAACAGCTCCTGTATTCACAACATGTTCCCCTCCCATTGTCATGACTTCTCCTTCTAAAGAATTGTTTTTATTATTTTTAATAATGTGTATGTATCTATGTCTGCAATGGGTATATGAATGCAAGAACAGGCACCCACAGAGGCTTCCAGAGGCATGGGATCCCTGGAGCTGGAATTACAGTAAGTTGTCAGCCACTGGACATGACATAGTAGCTGTGAACTGAACTTCAATACTCTGGAAGGTTAGTGGATACTCTGAACTGCTGAGGCATCTTTCCAAACCTTCCTTTTTTATTATTCCATAAGATATCGGCCTGGTTTTACTAGAGCCCTGGAAACCAACCAATGCTAACACCTTCAAAAGAAAATAAGTCTCTTTCCCCAGCAGCTTGTAACTGTCAACAGAACTTCAGCAAGAGTAGGACCTTGAGACTGCCTCCCCCACTTAAAACTGAAATTTAGGATGGCTTGCACTCAGGAAGGTCTTATGCAAATAACTGAAGCTGTTGTGATTTCATATGTTCAATAGCCACATAATGTCCAAAAGGCAATATTTATCATCACTTCCCCCATTCTCAGGCTTACATATTCTTTCTGCCTCCTTTTCTGTGTGTCTTCAGTATGAGTTATGTTGTACAGTCTACTTGTGAAGAAGGCAGAGGAAAGGAATGCTCTGATGCTAAGATATGTGTACTAAATAACGCATACAACCTGATTCATGAATTAAGTGTGGCACAAATCATAGAGATCTCGTGGTATTTTTCTCAGCCAACTAAGCATAGCAAATATGTCAGAAAGTAAACAACATTCAGCATAGTAAAAATGTATGTGTTTCTTTTGAAATAACATTCCCAAATGTTATTATCATAATTTACCAAGGCTCTTCTGTCTATTTTAAGTGATAGACTTCACTAATTGTGTTAGTAAAACATTTCCTACTTTGGAACTTACTCATATATTCTTTAAAATATATTTATTGAGAAACGTCTCACTAACTAGCCCAGTATTTGAACTCAGAATCCTCCTGCATCATTCCCCAGAGTACTTGAATACCAAGCACGTAACACATGCCCATCTTTCTTTTGGAATTACACAGAGAGAAAAGCTATTAATTGTCTGATTCAAAGATCCCACTGATGGCTTTTGGGTGGAAAAAGAAATAGCAGCTGAGAAAGAATCAAACTTACATCTGCCAGTTGCTCTGCCAGGAATGAGCTAGAGAACATCAGGTCAGTGTGATTTTGGCTACTGATGGATTACTGTTGACACCTGTATAGAAATACCTGAGGTGAGAAATAAGATACAATACATGCATGAGTTCTGTCTATAGAGTTCTTTCTCAAAGCACATGCAAAATAACCCTGTGGAGTAGTGTTGTTTTCCAGTGTCCAAATGTGTTTTACAATACTGCCAAGGTAAGTGGTATTTTATAACATAAAAATTTCAAAAGATAGCCGGGCATTGGTGGCTCACGCCTTTAATCCCAGAACTTGGGAGGCAGAGGCAGGTGGATCTCTGTGAGTTCAATGCCAGCCTGGTCTCCAGAGCAAGTGCCAGGATAGGCTCCAAAGCTACACAGAGAAACCCTGTCTCGAAAAACCAAAATAAATAAATAAATAAATAAATAAATAAATAAATAAATAAAACAAAAATTTCAAAAGTTAACTTGTCTCTTTTAGTCACTTAATTATTAAGTTCAGTATATAATGATTCAATTTTTTCTTAATTAAAGCAAAAACAATATACTGTAACTAGGAAATCATTATGTTATGGCTCTGTAGGAAAATTCTCAATTGAATTTGATTCTTTTTTCCTACAATAATGTAAAAACAAACAACTACTTTTAAAGACAAGAGGTCTAAGGATGTGTAGCTTAAAAATGTTCCAACTGGACAATAAATATATGTTTCAGGCATTCAAATATATTTCATTTGATTATTAGATAGGAGAAGTACCATATTTCATAATTAGAGAAAATGAAAAGGATTAAAGGTAGTATTCCTACACTACTATTTGTCATATCCAGGAAAAGATCACTAGTTCTATTATCCCCAATACCATTTTGGCATTTGTTAAATTCCTTAAAGTTTCCATTTCAGATCTTATTTATTGATATATCATATGTTACTTATCAATGTATCATACAATAATAACCCGCATGTCATATTCTACTTATCCATATTTGTAGTGAGATATCTACCCCGCCCCCACCTGTAGCACTGACCATGCCTGTTTGGGTGTGGTCACAGGTGAGGACATGAGAGGGAGTGAGTTTAGGTCTGTGGTCCAGGCTGGTGGCTCTCTTGTGTCTGGTCGGGTCACAGGGAGCAGCCTGTATGAATCCTTAGAGCAGAAACCTGTGGCAGCCATCTGCTTCTTTTGTAAGTGACTTCTCCCTGAAATAAATTATATTTAACCTATATTTGTACCTAGTCCCATGAATCACTAACCATCCCTAAACACATATCATTTACTACTCATCCCTATATCATATACTACTTATCCATATTACTTAAACTACTTATCCACATATATATTATATATCAATGTATCATACACTATTTACATTTATTTGTGCCATGAACTGAGACCATACTCTCAAATACTAATATACAAAATACAGTGTTCTGTTATTGTATTAGGGACCTATCTGTATTTGATACCACAACAAATATTCACAAGTCATATACAGATATGACAAAGCATCAGGGCACAAAAGCTGACTAACATTTGCACTGAGATGAGCCAATCAATACTGGATGATATGTTAAGCAGACATATCAAGGTGTGTGCCAAGATATCAGCTTGGGCAAGCTTCTTCAATAATATTTTACTAGTTCACTAGAAGGCAAAGGAACAAAATGGCTTTAATAGTCATTTCAGCCTTTCTGTTGGCCTGGATTCTAAGCTGAGTTAATTTGGGTTTTGTGTTCACCATGTCTACATGACAGAATGAAGGCAAGTATCCAGAAAGGAGATTTGCCTGGGGATTCTCCCTAAAGAAAGGTTGTATTTCATCAGTGCTTTCTGATTTCTATGCTGAGGTGTAGACACTGTGGTCACCAGGGTGGCCTTCACAGCATAGCTTATTTGTGATAAGTTCACAACTTGGTTTTGGGGTCGAGGTGAAGAAGTATCCCATGGAAATTTTTTTTTTATCTGTGGTGCTCTTGGGGATTATTACAGAGCTCCAGCATACCTGATCCTGTAAGAGGTCCATATTGACTATCAGCTTTAAGGCAAAGCATCATGGGAGAGACAAGCAGGGTGCCTCAATCTCTCTCTGATGGTTTTTTTTTGTGGGTTTTTATGTTCTATACACATATGAGCACTTTGGTGCTATGTTTTCACAAACTCCTTGAGCTGGTAGTGTCTTTAGAATAATTACCTGGTCTCTGTATTGCTGCCATTTCATTTTAGATTTTTTAAAGAGCTCCATGGAGATATGGAATAGTTCTACAGTCTTGACCATTATTTTCCTAGGTCCTAAAATTTATTTTGCTATAAATCATTATCTTCTCAATATCAAGTTGTGATATTTTTCATTCCCAAGTTCATACCTTAGCTGCTTTTTACCAGTACTGTCTTACAGACAAGAAAGTATTGGAAAAAAAACAGAAATTACTGAATTATTTGGGTGGTGGTGGCACACACCTTTAATCCAAGAACTTGGAAGGCAGAGGCACATGGATCTCAGTGAGTTCCAGGCCAGCCTGGTAGACAAAGGGTGTTCCAAGACATCTAGGATGGTTACACAGAGAAACCCTGTCTCAAAAAAACCAAAAAGAGAGAAAGTATTGAATTATTCAGAAAAGTTTTTAAGAATCTGAGATACAATGTATTTCAATGTGCAATTACCTGATTTTCAAAATTTCACTGGTAAAAATACTTTTCTTCATAAAATTATTTTCATATTAAATTATAATTAAATAATTTACTACACCTTCTTCTTCTTCTTCTTCTTCTTCTTCTTCTTCTTCTTCTTCTTCTTCTTCCTCCTATTACTCCTATGTATTTCCTTTTTTCCTCTCAAGTTTATTGCCTTTTTTCTTTAATTGCTATTGTTACTTGTGTGTGTGTGTGTGTGTGTGTGTGTGTGTGTATGTGTGTGTGTTTGTGTGTGTGTGTTTGTGTGGTGTGGTGTGTGTGTATGTATGTCTTGGTTTGTATATTTTGTCAGCTTAACATAAGCTAGGCCTATCTCAGTAGAGAAAATGGCTCCATAAATTTGGTCTATATAGTAAGTTCATGTGGCATTTTCTTGATTAATGATTGATCTGGGATTGCCCAGCCCCAGTATACTGTGATGTTGTCCCTGGGCAGATGGTTCACACACAGGAATCAAAAAATAATATGTAAAGTGCCCTTTAATACAACTTAATAGAAATGAAACAGAAAAAGAGTCCACAAGATGTCTCAGTGTATTTAGGCAGGGGCACAAGGAGAAAAGAGAGTCCTTCAAGTTGTCCTTCAACCTGTGAACACAGCATGACATACACCCACAAAAATCAATAAATACATGCAATAAACACTTTTAAAAAGAAACAGATGTTTAAAATCATATTTTATAGTTCTGGTCATGTTTATTGAAAAACTAATATAAAATACTTAAATAAAATACAATGAAAGAACAGAAGAATAACAGAAAAAGTGCTCTTTGAAATAATCACAACTATGAAAACCTGTAGAGTCAATTTGAAATACTCTTCTAAATGACAAAATATCAAAGGGGTTGAAATGATTTAGAAAACTTCACCAACTCATGGTTAAAATTTGCTTCAGAATGACCATACAATAGTAATTAAAAAAATGTGACTATATTTCAATATGAGATGAGAATATATAACTAAAAACTACAAAGACAAATAATAAAAGACACATATTCTAACCTTTCATATGCTTAAATTTTTATTCATATTAATGAAACAAGAGTAAATCCTGAAAGAATAAAAATAGGGCTGGTATGATTGCTCAGTGTCTAGAGGTACTACCTGCCAATCATAGAGACTTGAGATCTATACATGGAACAAAGATGGTAGAAAGAGAAAACTATCTCCTTCAAGTTATCTTCTGAACCAGCCATGTGAGAGGCTAGGAGTATATAATTCAAACCTGTTCCTTGCTGAAGTCTATTAATTTAGTTCTATTGCTGTTTGTTTGTATGGGCTGCGTTTATGTCTTCCTTCTTTTTTTACCAAATGAAAGTGTTCATTTCCTATTTGCTCCATCCAAATTTGAATAGCTGGACTTATAGAGAAAAAGTGTATTGAAATTATCTAAGGTTTAACATTTTAAGGTATAACCATAGTTGGACTGGGATAGTTAATTATGTTCTTACCCAAAAGTGATTGCTTCAGTCACAAGGCTAATTATATGCACTTATTTTATTATTGTCATAATTTAGCTACAGGGGTATGACTAATACACTGCCACTGTTCTCAAACTTGGAAACTTTTAATTTAATTTAATATATTAATTATATTTGTTCTTTTACATTCTCATATATATAAAATATATTCCTGTAAGAATGGTATTTGGGGCATTACAGCCACATTGAAATCTTGAACTCATAAAGTTAAGGTTGTCTGTACTGGGCTTGCATTAGACTGTTTTATCACAGTGAGTTATGGATAGGGGTGTGTCTCGTGGATCTTTTGAACTCTCCCTCTCAGAGTTATTTTTTGATAGGGGATGTAATTCTGTATGCTGTGAATATATTTTTCTCTTACTGGTGGAACAATAAAGCTGTTTTGGATAATGGACAGGCAGGATGTAGCTATGCAGGAAGTATAGGTGGGACTACCAGATTAGCAAAATTCTGGGAGAGGACACACAGAGTGAGTTGCAAGGTAGATGCAATGTAGATACCAAGAAGGTGGGACACTGGTCATTCTCTGGTAAGGTAATGCCACATGCAGAAACATAGATTAATAGTTAAGGGTTAATAATTAAGAAAAAGCTAGCCAATAAGAAGACTGAGCCATCAGCTAAGCAATTTATAATTAATATAAGACTCTGTATATTTATTTGGCACTAAATAGCTTCAAGACCATGTGGGACAAAATTTTCTGTCAACAGTTTATTTTTTAAATTTTATTTAGTAAAATTTATTTTCATTTATTTTACATATTGACCACAGTATCTCCCTTCCCATTCCTTCCCATCCCCTCTCATCTTCCTCAATCCCATCCATTCTTCCTCCATCTCCATTCAGATAAAGGGGCAGTATTTCCAAGGGCTTGAATAAAGCAAGGCACATCAAGGTGATGCAGAACCTAGCTCCTGCCCCTGTATCAAGTTTGGGTGAAGTAATCCAGAATGAGGAACTGGTTTACAAAAGTCATCTAAGTGTGAGAGACAGATCCAGATCTCACTGCCAGGAGCCTTAAAAACAGACGAAGCTAAGTAACTACCACATGCATGCAGAGGGCCTTGGATGGTCCCATGCAGGCTCTGTAACTGGTGGTCCAGAGTCCATGAGTTCTTCCATCATGACATTGCTTCCCTGGAATCATATAATCCCTTTTCACTTTCTTCATCAAAACTCAGCTCTATTCCAGTGCTTGGCTGGGGATCTTTGTATATTGTTCCACCAGTTACTGGATAAAGGCTCTCTGATGACAATTAATGTAGTTACCTATTTGATTGCAGTAGATGACCAGTACATGCACCTTCTCTGCTATTGCTAGGAATCTTAGTTGGGGTTATCTTCATGGATTTCAGGGGGATTCCTGATATCAAGTTTCTCCCTAACCCTGAAACATACCTCCCCACCAAAACATCACTTTCATTACTCTCCCCTTCTGACCCACTCTCAACAGGCTGCCTCAAGTTGCCATTCTCCCCTCCTTTCCTTCTCTCCCACCAGTTTACCCAGGAGATCTCTTCTATTTACCCTTCCCAGAGAAACTCATGCACCCATCTTTGGATTCACTACTTATCCACCCTCAGAGGGCTGTGGATTGTAGGTTGGTTATCCTATACTTTACTCCTAATATCTATTTATGAGTGACTACATAACCATGTTTGTCTTTCTGGGTCTGCGTTATCTCACTCACAATGATAGATAAATTTTATTTCCTTAACACTGCACTTTCAGATTTATAGAACTCTGTTGAGCTTCCTTACTGTTTACTTCATATTTTGCTGTGTATATTCATGAATATTCAACAAAAATTACAGATTTTTGTCTAGTGAGATGTGTCAGTGCCTGATTGCATATGGTGAAAGAAGACTTATAATTCTGCAAATTACTCTCTGAAATTCACACACTACATTAAATAGGTGCACACAATCCTACATGGATGTCCCCAACAAATATACATTAGTAAAAGAAATACTAATTCAAATAACAGAAGTTCAGACACAGTAAGACAAAAATCCTTGCTGAGGATTTGAAAGAAAATTTAAGAACATGAAAAATAATACATGAATGTAATGACATATTTCAATGATTCTTTTTCTTTGACTAATTTGATATATTGATTCTGTGAATTGTTTGCTTGCTTGTATATTCAATACATTTATTTTATAACTTATTTTGATAATACTGCTTTAAATTCCTAGAGTTTCACAATCGCCTTTAAACCAGAGATGTATAGACTTAGTATGTGTGAACAACTGTAAGATGAGTCTCATAATTTCATCTCTTGATGTATGTTTACATAAACAATGCCAATTCTTTGAAAATAAGTATTTGATTTTCCACACAAGACAAGGGTGATGATAAGTATGAAAGTCATTTTTTTTTTTTTTAGAACAGATGTGTATTTCAGCTTTTGGTTATTACCCGGTTGTAAAGGTGTAACAAAGTCTAACTTTCATTGACAGCCTAGAACAGAGATACTGCTATTGACAAAGTCAGAAAGTCTAAATGTTTAAAACAACTTGCTAAGTATGGAGACTAATGAACTCTCTTCAAATTCATGCCTATAAATATTTTACCGATGGCATCCTGTGGTCACAGTCTTTTTTTGTAATTTTTAAAAAAATTAAATTAGAAACAAGCTTCTTTTGCATGTCAGTCTCAGTTTCCTCTTCCTCCCCTCCTCCCCTGCCTCCCTGAGATACCTCTATCCCCTTTCTGCTCCCCAGGAATGGTGAGTCTGTCCATGGGGGATCTTCAAAATCTGGAGCTTGGCCTAGACCCTCCCTAGTGTGTCTTGGATGAAAGAGTATCCCTGCATGTGGAGATGGCTCCCAAATTTCATTTGTGTACTAGGGTTAAATACTGATCCACTATCAGTTGCCCTATAGATTGTCCAGACCTCCAAACTAACTTCCTCCTTCAGGTGGTCTGGACCAGTCTTATACTGGTTTCCCAGCTATCACTCTGGGGTCCATGAGCAATCCCTTGTTCAGGTCAGCTGTTTTGGTCACAGTCTTTTCTTCCTTATTAATTCTTGTCTACATTGACATGTTTCATGAAATCATCTTAATAAAATCCCATACCACTGTGGGAAAAACAAGGCATTTACTTACTACTTCTAAAAATTACATTTGTAGTATGGTTTATTATAATCTAACACAAGTTTAGTTAATTTATCATATGATTATAACTTTTTTATATTGTATAAAATATAATTTAGAATACTGGCCATCATTACATGTGATATTATTGTGTTATAATTTTGTAGTATTAGAAAAAGACACTTAATACATTTAAAAGTATAATTGTAGTATTCATTTACTTTCAGGACCACTGTTATTATAACACATTAAACATTTGTTTTACACATGGAACTTTTAAAATGTAATTTTTAATATATATTTGACTATATGGGTGATATGAACTTTGTTTTGTGAATTATATCATTCTAGCATATTTTCCTCTGTTTAGTCAGGTTACTTGGGAAATTAATGCTAAATATTGACAGACAGTGAAAGACCTGAAACAGAAAAGAAAGCATTAACTTTATTTCAACAGATCATCCTTCACAGTGTCTATTAAACCTTGATGTCTCTAATGAAAGGCGTTGTGAGACCCTTTTTTTACCAGTATTTCTAGTACTGATTTATCATTTTCTAATGAAATTTTCAACTGTCTCTTCCAGTCTTTGGGAGGTTCTTACTGTATCATCTGATATGTCTGCTTGCTCTTATAGACAATTACCCCCACTCCCAAGTGAAGAACAAGAAAGATGTAGTTCTACACTAAAATATAAGAATAAAGAAAGATTTAGAGGGCGACTCCTCACTGAGACATGTCAACTCAACTCAAGAGAAAGTTATCAGTGCATTGCTTCCTTTCCAATATGGATGAAATACCTATGAGATATCAACAATACAGGACCACACCCATCCTAGAGACCACACCCATCCTAGACACCATTCTGAGACCATGGTGTATATATCACACAAGTCTAAAAAACAACATTGAATTATAGTCCAGATGTACTTCAAGTCCTACTTACTTGAGCTTATAAGATCAAGAACAGCCTGAACCACAAAGCAAATAGTATATATTTAAAATTATGTAGAGTTTCACTAGATTGTTGGGCTTTTCCATTAAAACTCATTGGAAATAAAATATTAACAGAAATAAAAAGGTACAACTTATTAATTACCAAATTCCAATACTTTTTATATGACAAAGAAAATTCAATTAATAATATTTATTTAATTTATAAAATTATTGCGGTAGTTTTAATGTATTTGGCCACATAAACTTATAGGGAGTGGTAGTGTTAGGAGGAGTAGCCTTGTTGGAAGAAGTGTGGTTTTGTTGTAGGGGGCCTGATGACCCATATATTTACTACAAATCTTGAGACTGGAGGACACACCTTTAAACTGGAACACACTTTCTGCTGCAAGTATGTCACTGTGGGGGTGGGCTTTAACATCTTTTCTCAAGTTTTACTCAGTGTGACAGTCAATTAACTTCCTGTTTCCTGGAAAGTGTAGGACACTTGGTTATTTTTCCAGCACCTTGCCTGCCTGCATGCTGCCATGCTCCCCCTCATAATCATATTGGACTGAACCTCTGGAACTGTAATTGAGCCACCCTCAATTAAATGTTTTCTTTATAAGAGTTTTGGTCATGGTGTCTCTTCACAGCAATAAAAATCCCAACAAAGACAATGATCAAGACTGCCAAGAGTAGTGATTTCAAATATATTAAGTTGTAAAAGAACACTCATGTTACATGCTGATAGCTACTGGGAATTTCTCAAAGTCACTTCCCTAGAAAAATTATAGAAAAACAGTTACTGCTTAAAGACAGAAAAATGGTTTACTTCAGGGAACAGCCCACTGGCAGGATATCCAATTCCAAGTGGTCAGTACAATAGCAGCACTAAACAGACTCAGTAGGTTTAGAAAGAGAGAGAGAGAGAGAGAGAGAGAGAGAGAGAGAGAGAGAGAGAGAACACAATAGGTAAAACATTTTTCATGAGTTTGTGAGGAAGTTCGAGAGACACAGTTTTTTTATTTATTTATTCCCATTTTTTAAATTTAAATTAGAAACAAGATTGTTTTACATGTTAACCCCAGTTCCCTCTACCTCCCCTCCTCCCCTGGCACCCACTAACACCCTAACTATCCCATACCCTATCTGCTCCCCAGGGAGTGTAAGGCCTTTCATGGGGGATTTTTAAGAGTCTGTCATATCCTTTGGGATAGGGCCTAGGCCCTCCTCCATGTGTCTTGGCTGAGGGAGTATCTTTCTATGTTGAATGGGCTCCCTAAGTCCTTTCCTATGCTAGGGATAAAAACTGATCTACTACAAGAGGCTCCATAGAGTTCCAAGGACTTCTTACTAACACCCACATTCATGGGGTCTGGACCAGTGCCATGCTAGTTTCCCAGCAATCAGTCAGGTGACAATGACATTCCCCTTGTTTAGGTGAGCAGTTTCTGTGGGTTTCACCAGCCTGGTCTTGACCTCTTTGCTCATCACTCCTCCTCCTCGGCAATTGGATTCCAGTTAAGTTCTGTGATTAGTTGTGGGTATCTGCTTCTACTTCTATCAGCTGCTGGATGAAGGCTCCAGGATGGCATATAAGGTAGTCCTCAATCTCATTATCAGGGAAGGGCATTTAAGGTAGCCTCTCCTCTGTTGCTTAGATTGTTAGTTGGTGTTGTTCTTGTAGATCTCTGGGAATGTTCCTAGTGACTGAATTCTCTTTAAACCTATAATGGCTCCCTCTATTATGCTATCTCTTATCTTGCTCTCCTCTATTCTTCCCCAGATTCAACTACTCAGAGGGAAAAAAAATCGAATCTTGAAATTCGAAGATAAATGAATGGAACTAGAAGAAACCATTCTGAGTGAGGTAATCCAGTCACAAAAAGACAAACATGGTATGTACTAACTCATATATGAATTTTAGACATAGAGCAAAGGATTAGCAGCCTACAATCCACACCGCCAGAGAAGCTAGTAAACAAGGAGGACACTAAGAGAGACTTACATGGTCCCCTGGAGAAGGGGAAAGGGACAAGATCTCCTGGGCAAATTAGGGGCATGGGGGAGGGGAGAGGGAGCTAGGAGAATGAGAAAGGGAGAAGAGGAGTGAGGAGAACATGACAGAGCAGGAAGTTTGAGTTTGGAGAAGAATAGAGCAGAGCAAGATAAGAGATTCCATAATAGACAGACATGGGTTTTGAAATCAGGAAAGAAACAAGGGCAATGATGCAAATTCAATATTAGTGTATAGAATTCTTTACAAAAATTACAGAGAACACTACTGAATGTGTTAATATTTGTAGTAGAATTTCTGCAAATAAGCCTTGTAAATAGGTCTTGGATAGTTTTATTGCATTGTTTTGACACGTATTTTGTATATTCAACACAGAAAAATTACATATCTTAGAATTACATATCTTCAGAAAAGTGGCTTTCTAAAGAGTTAACTAACCTTTCTTGTATACCTAAGTGTTATGTACCTAAGCTCCTGTAACTAATGTTTCACACTAACCTCAAAATTATACCCTAAATACATTGCACTACATCCCACAATGATCATACCTACCTAGGATCTCTGTATTATTCTGACCTTCCCTTTTCTTGTTATCTGTGACTACCCAGATACATTTCAGGGTTGTTTGTTCCTTGAACACCCAGACCTTTTATTGATGTAATGCATTTGGTGTGCCTTACCTGCTGTTTTAGTTGCTTAGATCTCTTTCATCAAGACAGGTAACTGCTCAATACTACAAACCCAGAATCTGAAATTTGTGGATTAAAAATTACTTAGTTCACAAACTTGGAATATCACTTAGTGTCTGTGACTGTCTGATAGCAAATTATTTGTCTATATTTCAGAGAGGTGTGAGGAGTACAAGATGGCTTTAACTGTGGAGATGCTGAGAAAGTTATCATGTTGATAAAATCTTGCATAGCTTCTGTCCTTTTCAGAATGTCAAGATACACTTTTAAATAGGCAGACTGCTTCTTGCTTATGACCTCTATCACACCTTTTCTAACCCCATCTATAAAACAGACTCTTCATTCCTCTACTTCCATAATGATATCTTAAGCAAAATCCATTAAGGAGAAGCAATGCTTTTTAACTAATTTACTTGTTTGCTCTATGTCTTATTTCGAATAATTGTTCAGAAGTGAGTTCAGGGGATATGACCTGTTAGTAACATAATAACTATGTGTTAGAAGCAGTGAGGAGTGACTGAAGAACATAAGGAAATTTCATGTAGAGAATTAACCTTTAATATTTTTTATGATTTTGTTGTTTTCAATATTCCACTAAATATTTACCTTGAAACATATAGTAGCAATAACAAAGTCAGACCATCTAATGATTCTTATGTTTTTCTTTCTCTTACTGAATTTCAATTCCTCAAAAGTATGCATGTAGTTGAAGTTATTTTGTACTGTAATTGTGTGACTTCTGAGCCTACAACAATCAGCTTCTTGTTTGCCACAGCATCTCTAAAAAGTCTCAACAATACCATGTATGGATTTTTAGCAGAACCCAAGACATTCAGGAGGAAGACTCCTTGAAGCTACAAACCTAGTTACATTTAAGAACTGTCTTAGATTACAATGAAATGCATAAAACATTATTTAAGGATAGAATCCAAAACTATTCAGATTCACCTGTATCTCAAACTAAATCTATTTGCTGTTGTCTCCAACAATTTATTGCTTAAACACCTCTCACTGTGCATAATAATAACATGCCTGCACTTCTCAATAATCCTTTATGGTTTACATCCAGTTTCTTGAAAGCAGACTTTTCCAATGATCATTAATTATAAAACAAAAACAAAAAAGTTAGCCAGTAAGTATGGATTTTACATTATGTATTCTGACAATGCTCCTTGCCTCCAATTGCTATGCTGAGTGTGTTTCTCTGGAGTCTGCTCTGTACGAGAACATGCAGATTTTTTTTAACTAAAATTCTACTTTTTCTGCTGCAATTTAGAGTTCTTTGTAGAGTCTCATTCAACATGTAGATAGACATGATCTTGAAAACTAAAATGGACTGCGGCTAAGAAAAGGAGTGGTGACTGTAGCTAACTACCATGTTCCTTATTCTTAGTCTAAGCTGGTGCCTTTTGTGTTTCCGAATAGAGGATTACTCTCATTTGTAGCACATGTGCTTTTTTGTCTGAGAGAGTTTCTGTGTGTGGGTGTAGGTATGTGCATGCCTTAGCATGCACATGGAAGTCAGAGAACAGTGTCTAGCACTGTCTACAACATCCATCCTGTTTGACACAAGGTTTTTTGATATTCACTATAGCATATGATTGATTAGTAGTTCATGACCTTCTGAAGAGCCACCTAACTCTACTTCCCACATCATCTCAGGGGCAATAAGACTGTGGTTACAGACTACCATGGGTAATGAACAATCTCTTTAGTCTAATGGGGTCAAGAATTTTATTATTATTTTCTTTGTTATTTAAAACAATTTTTGAATTTAAGGGTATTTTGATCATATTTGTCACCTTTCCCAGAAGGAAAACAGCCCAAGAGAAGGTACAAGGATCTTAGACCCACTCATTTGCATACTCAGGAGTATAATAAAAACACTAAGCTGAAAGTCATATTATAAGTGCAGACACCATGGTGCAGGTCAGTGCAGGTCTTAGGCATTCTGTTTGGTCTCTGTTCATATGAACTTCTCATATGTTGATTTAGAGGGTCTTGTTTTGTTTGTGCCTTTTGTCCCCTCTAGCATTTACACTATTTCTACCTCCTCTTCCATGGGGTTCATTGAGGTCTGAAAGAAGGGATTTGATGAAGAAATTCCAAATAAACCTGAGTGATCCAAGGTCTTTCATTGTCTGTGGAATAGCTGCTCCTGGGTCTCTATATTTGTTGCCATCTGCTGTAGGGGTAAGGTTTTCTGATGATAGCCAAACACAGTACTTATCTATGAGTATAACAGACTATCATTCGCAGTAATTTTCCACTGTATTTTGTTTTCTTTTTACACACATAGGACCCTGAGCTATCTCATATCATGTTAACTAAGCAGGTTTGGGTATGAACTCATCACATGGGTCTGGCCTCAAGTCAAATCAGTTACTGCTTGTTTACTTCCACAAGTTTTGTGGAATGCCCATATCTTGAAGATATGATACTACTGTAGATAAAAGGTTTGTGGCTGATTTGCTCTTTACATTTCTGTTTTGAGGGTGGGCATTCACAGTAAGTTCCTATTTTAAAGATACTGGGATATACAGGTGAGGGTCTATGTAGACACGGTCTTGATATCTCCATCCTATTGATTTGCATAGGTGTTGTCTTCAATGATGAGAATTTACTGTCAGTTTGTGGAGAGTAACTATGGTCTTTAAAACAGTCTGGATTTTTGTTAAATCTGTGTAATTAGTAATTTGAGCAGAGAAGTGATTGTACAAATACCACAGACTCCTAAGGAAGTCTTCAATCAGTTCTTTCCTTCTAACATGTGGACACTACAAATTAAACTTAGGTTATCATACCTGGCAACAAGTACTTTTATCCAGCATCTCTCCAGGCCTTGAGAATAACTTTTGTTTTTACTGTGTTCTGAATAAGAATGATTTCATTGTCCCATGATCATATGTTCAGATGATGCATCAAGCAATGGCTGCCCCTTCTGAGAAGGTAAGTTTAATTTCCAGGTTGTATATTGTGGCCCCAAACTATCCATTACTGCACTTCCAGAGAATCCAACCCCTTCCTCCCCTGGTTTCTGTGCACAGTAGGAACACATGCATTGCACAGAAATTCATCCCAGGAAAATACTCATGTAGATGGAATAGAATTTAAGAAGAACATTTGAAATATTTTCTAAGTTGCTAAATTCCATTTCTGTAATTCCATTTGTATCTCAGTTGTTGAGTCAATGAAGCTAATAAAATCTTGGGTTCTCCAAGTGCTATACCATGACTCCTCACAAACTCAGATGTGTTTTCCTATAAAATCAAATAGATTTGACGTACATAGTTGATATAGAAATCTAGTGCTAATAGACAGAAGGCACTGTGAGGCATGCTTTCCTAAAACCCGGAGAAGCAATTGGAAGTAGATTTTTGCTGGAAGTAACATCATCTACATCTGCTTTACTAAGAGTTTATTGTCTCAGATCAGAGTGGCAGAGAGTAGTCAATAAATAACCCAATAATTCAAAACATGTGCTGTCTTTAACTGTTACAGACAAGCATGAACAATGAGGTGGGTTGATGAAGGTACAGACAGACCAGAGCATTGGGGACACTCAAGCTTTCAGGAGGACAAAGCTTATTTCATGTTTTGTAAATTGTATAAAAACTGCCTGTCTTGTTTTTCCATCTAATAAACTTCAAAAATAGGATTTTTCTTTTTAAATTGATTTTAAAAATGTAATATTAAGCATTATATAAAAGTTTAACATAAGATTGAATTCAATCAACTCATCTGCCTCCAAAATCACTTCCTAATTTGTATTCTCATACTCTTCTATTTTGTCTCTTCACAACTGCCAGCCCCCAAGACACTGAGTCCATTTATTTCTCTAACATTTTATTTTTAATTTGAAATATCAAGGCAGTTACCTCTGCTCTCTTCATTTCATCTGCTATACTTGCCATGTCTTTATTCTTTTGGTGGCATTTTTACATTTAGAATTTTATTACATATACTTTATTAAAGTTTATCAAAAACTTGTTTATATTTAAAATGCTCTCTAAAATACAGCAGTGCATCACAGATTGCTCACTCATTCTCAATTGCACTTAAGGCCATCTATTTTATACCCTACAGTACAACTGATCATTTTTTCAAGGTAACACCTTGCAGTAAATTGAAATGATCCATATAGAAGAGAACTAACACCTTAATTCTATCTCAAGTTGTTCATGCAAAGAATATTTCAGCATTTTTCTTTTGTTTGCTCTTCTTTCGGTGTATTCTATTCTAGTTCACTTCAGTAACATTTAGTAAATATATCATAAGTAATGAACTTAGGATGCAAGAGACTACCTTGTTTAGGAAACACAAAAGAAGAGAAACTATATAATGGAATTTGCAATGACTCTAGTTTTACTTCAAATTCAAGAAGTGACACACACATATGTACCCCAATATTTTTTCTGCTGTGAGGAAAACTAATAAATGGACTGAAATGCCTACATGAGCAGCAATTTTCAAAGCAAAAGCAGGCAGTCGAGGAATAAAACAGGATTCCTTGTGCATGGAACTAGAGACAGTTCCAATACTCATCAATATGAATAAATAGGATGGCTCGTTGTATGATCTTCTCTAGTTGGCCTAGTAATTATAACAGAGAAGCATGGCCTGAGAACCTGTGTAAGAAAAAAGGTAGAACAGAACAGTAGTTATTTTTTTTTATTTAATAAATGTTTTAATGGTAAGGTCAGGCTAAAAATTGGTGTTAGGGTCATTCTAGTGATATACATAAGAATTTAAGAGAGCTTTAAAATCTTCAATTTCATGGTGTGAACTCCAAAGTGGCACACTTCCTCCAACAAGGCCACACCTCCTCCAAGAAAGACTTACTTCCTACTAGTGCCACTTCCCATGAGATTATGGGAGCCAATTACATACAAATAATGACACCCACAGTTACAAATTCATATACTTGTATACACATGAATGCACACTGACAAGTAGAAACAGGAACATTTATAAATGTATGTCAGAGAGCACAGAATAGCCTACAAAGCTGTATTTTAGATGAAAACATAAATGACTATGAATCATTAAACAAATTAAGCAACCTTGTCTTCCACATGCTGTGTCCACCCACTTTAGAATCATCCCAGAATCTTTTTTTTTCCCATCAGCATATATTAGACTCACATCTTGGAATTGGATTTCTGATGGCTTTCCTCACCTAAGTTTCCTTGGTTTGTCTGCCAGGGGCATGAGTTTCCAGAAACACAGGACTCAAATGGAATCCACCACAGAGTTGGTGTGTACTATGAATTCTTTAACTGAGGGGATAGGGGAAAAAACACACACTCTCTTTATGGTTTGTTTCAAATCTTTTCTTTGCTCTTCTTTGCATTTTGTATTCTTTATTTTCCTTGTGATTTCCTCCTTTCAATCTTGATCTTTTCCTTCTAGCTCTGTCATTCTTGATGTTTTCCTTATAACTCATTTTAATCTTATCTTTATTCTTTCCTTTATAGCTTATATACCTCAGCAAAATCTTTCAGGTAATTTAAAAACTACAATGTAATTACATTCTGTTTTTCAAGTGAAGGATTACGATGAATAAAGGCAAAAAACATCATATTTTCCATATCACTTACATGATTAAACATTTTATATATTACTGGTTAATAACAAATTATCCCAAGAACCCATATCCAAGCAACTTGTTATAGATAAACAGTGTATAAGCAAGACACCTGCACTTCAATTGCTACCTGCTGCTCCTCTGACATGGCCTCCAGCCCTATGGATTCAATGAGTATTATGTTGAATAGGAAGTATCATATCCCCTTATTTTTTCCAAGATTAATATGGTTTTTATGATAAATATGTTCAAGTGTAAGGCCTATCTGATCTGCAACCTAAGTTCTGGTCTCAACATGGAGAAGGTAAAAGAAGAAGGGAAGAGAAACGGGGATAAAGAGAAAGAGGGATTACCGGGGGAGGAAGGAAGTGAAAGAAGAAATGAAGTGAAAAAAAAAAAGAAGGAAATTCCAGAATACAGATAGATAAACAACAATGGTTGTGAGATGAGAGACTGTGATAAGAAACAGATATTTTGACATCTTCAGTATATGGATTACAAATTAAGATGAGAATATTTGAGATCCTATTATTAGCAGAATAATTCACTTTCCACAAGCCTAAAGGTACATTCATGTTCCACTCTCCATCTCATGAAGGTCAAGAGGATTGGTTACAGAAAGAAAATATTTCCATAATCATTACCCATTCTTTAAATGCATTTCAGAGAGTCTATATGACTCTCATCCACCAATATATGGTATTGTAAGTAAAGAATTGTTGTTGGATTGACTTGTGTGTTCATTCAAGAAATATTTAGCAATAATCTATTTCAGAGGGCATGAAAATATATTTGTGGAAAATGTCTTAATCTCTGTCATTAAGGATGAAAAGAAACATAAAACACAATCCACATCAAGTGCCAGCAATACCACTCTTAGGCATATACCCAAAGGAGGCTCAATCTTACCACAAGACACTTGCTCAACTATGTTCATAGTAGCATTATTCATAGTAACCAGAACTTGTAAACAACCTCAGTGCCCTCAAGTGAAGAACAGATAAATAAAAAGTGGTACATTCACCATGGAGTAGTACTCAATGATAAAATATTAACAGTGACATCATGAATTAGAAAAATGGAACTAGAAAAAAACATCATTCTCAGTGAGTTAACCCAGACCACGAAAGGCAAACACAGTATGTACTCACTCATAAGTGGATATTGGATGGATAACAATGGATAGCAAGACTATAATCAACAGCCTTAGAGTAGCTATGTTAAAAGGAGGACCCTAAGAGGGATGAATGAATCTCTCTGGATTGGGGAAATAGATGAGCTCTGCTCGGTATATAGTGAATGTGGGTCAGGGGGTTAAAGGGAAGGGAATTGGGATGGGAATGCGAGAGATCAGGATGGTCAAGTTCCAGGAGGGACAGAGGCAGAGCAATGAAAGAGATACCTTGAGAGAGGGAGCCTTTTCGGGGTTAAGCAGAAACCTGGAGCCAGCGGAACTCCCAGAAATCCACAAGGATGTTCACAGCTAAGACTCTTAGCAATAATAGCAAGGGTGCCTGAAATTGCCTCCAGTAATAAAATTGGTGACTACCCTAATTGTCATTGTACAAACTTCATCTAGTACAGATAGAAGGAGATGCAGAGACACATAGCCAAGCACAGTTGAATAGAGGGAGGAAGGATTAGATGAGCAAGAGTGGGGGACAAGATCATTATGGAGAATCCCACAGAGACAGCTGACCTAAACTATGAAAACTTACGGACTTCAGACTGATAGCTAGGGAGCCTGAATGCACCAAAGTAGGCCATCTTTTGTGACAGTTGTGTAACTTGGTCTTTTGAGGGGCTTCTATCAGTGGACCAATATCTGTCCCTGATATATGAGCTGCTTTTTGAAAGATATTACCTATGGTGGCATGCCTCACTCAGCCTTGATGCAGGGTGGAAGAGCTTGGTCCTGCCTCAACTTGATAAACCATGTTTTGTTGAATCCTTTGAAGGCCTTATCCTTTCTGAGGAGTTGATGGGAGGAAGAAATGAGCTTGGGGGATGGAACATGAGGAGAGCAGGGAGGGGAAACTGAGGTTGGTATGTAAACTGAATAGAAAACAGAAAGAAGAGAAGGATGAGAAGTTACACTGTTCAGAGTTATGACTCAGAAATATGGGCAGACTCAACAGAATCTTGTGTCAGCTTAGAGGGACTGTGCTGGTAGATGGGAATTCTGGGGAGGAAGAGTATATTATCTCATTAAAGGAAGACTCATTCTTCTCGCCAACCCAATTGAACACAAAACATAATATCAAGAGAATTTGAATGAAAGTGAAAATAGAATACACACTGGAGCATAGTGACCAGAATTTACCACCAATGAACAGAAAACTAGATACTGTGAGGTAGAATAACCAGAGAAATTCATGAAGAATTCATGAAGAAATATATACTGGAGTTATGGTTAAAATGTAACAAAAACTAACGACTAATAAATAAATAGAAATGACAATGGACTAAGAAATAGGTAATGAAAAATAATTTTAATGTTTAAGAAAAGGTCATTTTGTAACCAAGATGGTAACAAATGATTTTTTCTAGCTTCCTGAACATTTGGACATTGAGCAATTGAGAGTTTTGCCCATCACAATTGCTATGATAAAGTGCGAGGGGAACCTTGGAAGCTTCCATGGCTGGCCGTGGTGACCGAGACAAGGGACAAACATGACAGGCACACAGAGCTTAACTGAGAAGTTTTATTAGATAGGGGAGGGAGTAGGAAAGAGAAATGAAGTAAAGAGATATAGACACTCATGTGTACACACACACACACACACACACACAGAGAGAGAGAGAGAGAGAGAGAGAGAGAGAGAGAGAGGGAGAGAGAGAGAGAAGAAGAAGAAGAAGAAGAAGAAGAAGAAGAAGAAGAAGAAGAAGAAGAAGAAGAAGAAGAAGAAGAAGAAGAAGAAAAGATGGAAACGGGAAAAGTCTTGTATGCCACATGGGAACAGTGAGGAAAGAGAAAATAAATGGGGGCTGTCTTTCTTTTAAAGAGGTTCTTTGCATGTGCATTCAAACTATTAGTCATGGAACCCTGGGCTGACCATAGTACTGCTTCTGCTAGGTGACCGGGGCAGCCCAATATCATGCCTGAATCCTTACAAGTTCCTTGTATATTATACATATCATCTTTGGTCATGGTTTAGGCAGAATTTTGAAACAGAGATAAACAAATTCATCTGTGTATCATTTCAGGTTATATTTGTTTTATGTGAATATCATGTATTCATTCCTGTACAACAAATATTTAGCCTATTGTAACATCTGAAAAATAACTCTGTGAAATGCCTCCATTGTCTATTATCATTGACTAAAATAATTGATAATTTTATCATATTCACTTGATAGTGATTTACTACTGTTTCCACATTTTACAGACAATGCAACTAAAAGGTAAAGACGCCATTTACCTTTAAAAATACTCTAATTTCTATTTCATTTTAGAGAAACCATAAAGCTGCCTTTCATCCAAACCTCCATTAGCCCTCACTGGTGTAGTCATGAAAGCATCAAACTCTGTGCTTGCTTTCTCCCACTCCTTTCAGACCAAGTATTCTTTGAACCACAGTCTCAGCCACCCTTGTGAAGTATAATTCAGGTATATGATTCCTTTCCCTAAACATATTTTCTTTCTTGGGGCCAAATTCAATTTGAATTTTCTCTCTCATTCTGTGCTTTGATTGTCTTGGTAGGAACAGTATGTTTTGGCTCTAGAGAGAAACATCATTCTCTCTCATGTACACAGAATGCATGTTGATTTGTTGTTTATAAAAATAAGCTATATTTTACTTTCAGCAGATACAGAGACTAAGTGTTTTGATTTATGCAAATAAGCTACTTCAAATACATAAAACATAAGATATTGACCTCAATTCATCACTAGCACATTTTCATTGCAAAAGAAAAAATACAGAACCATGCTAATTTTCCCTTTAATTTCTTTTACAAGCCACATTTCTTTCCTGTCATTAGCTGAATTTATTCACAATGATGGCAGACTGTTTACATTCAAGCAGCATTAATACTTAAAATAAAAACCAATTTTCCAAACCTTTTGCTAATTTTTTGAGGAATAAATGCTGTGAGTATGCCAGAGGCAACAAAATTATTATAGCTAGTACACAAAATAAAAACATATAGCCCACATCTTTCCCAATTAAAATGGAATAAAATTCCACCATAGTTTCCCACTATGAATAATGCTAATGTTTTCAAATGGTCCTGATGTGTGTCAATAATTTATAACTCCCCATCTTGCTTAGAAGGATTTTATACAGCAATTATGGTATCTTCTTGTTAGCCTAAAATCTGATTGTGGGAGGAACTTTGAAAGTTTGCTACAATGAAAAAAACTGAGCACAGTTAGAGAATTGATTTATCAGACATTTTCAGGCAGTAATTTGAATATATTTGACCAAGAGGTTTACTTCAAACTAAAGAGTTCAGATTACTTGGGTGTACTGTGTACTAGAAGGCTGCCGTTGAGTCTCTACAGCGTTATATTAGTAGGACAGCATTATAAACTATATGTTCCATGGAAAATAATCCCTTTTATGACTTTTTCACTCCACAGTCTTGTATCACTATCCAGGACCTCAGAAGCCAAGCAGAAGTGAAAGGAGTTCTGGATTTGTTTAAGATTAATTTTACTATGACCTCAACCAATCTCTGTGACATTTTCAGAAAGACCATGGTATCATTGTTCTTTATATTTATACAACACTCCATTAGGATATATGTACCATATTTTTATTAACCATTAATGAGTTGAAGAATATCTCGGATGAATCCATATTATAGTTATTGTGGATAAAGAAGCAATGAAAACATTTTTACAAATATCCCTGTAGTTGGTAGTGGTGGGACAACACAGCATAGCTAGAGAAATTACGTTGTGTCTCAGAAGTAGAAGGCAGAAGACAACAGATTGCCAACTCTTAGAGGGCTTAGCCCTAGTGACTTGAAGCTTTTAGTACATTTTTTGGTCGATGACTGTCTTGGAGAACACAGTGGTGTGTGGCTACACAACTAACCGGGTGGTAGTCAGTGATATAAGAAAAAAACTGATAAATCCATGGATAAAAAGCCATTGAACAGCATTCCTCTATGGCTTTTACATTATTTCCTGATTCTAAGTTCCTGGTCTCCCTAAATTCCTACTATGCCTTGCCTCCATGATGTAGATTGTTACCTGAATGTGTAGGTGAAATGAACTTTTTCTTCACCAAGTTGCTTTTGGTCAAAATGATTTTTAGCAATAGAATACCTAACTAAGACAGGCAAGATGCACTTCAAGCTGAGTGCTTGAAGATGTATGAGATGTATGAAGTGTATGAGAAGATCATACATTCTTCTTCTTGTAGTTTTTGAGTCTGGTCACTGCTAGGAAGCATACAGCAGAGCTGATGTGACTTCCAGGTGCATCACTTTGCCAGATGGTGCTTCACATGTGACATTGCTGATATTAATTGAAAGCCTTTGTGGACATTTTCTTTGCCATTAATAAGTATTTATAGAAAGATAAATTGAGATAATGTAAATTTTCAGAGCCTACTGACTCTTGCCTTTGCTCACTTGATTATTTGTCTATAGATCCTGTCCAGGAATTGATTGCTTTGATATAGTAATGTTAATTTTTGATTCAATCGTTGCTTATATATAAACTAAAGATTTTTTTTTAATGGAAGCTCATCAGACCTCCCTATCCTCTATTGTGTATTTGTATCTTAAGTATTTACTTGTATGAATATATATTTGTAGGGATTTGAACACAGTTATTTACTATTCACCAAAAATTAATATATTCAAACAATGAATCTTGAGCATATCAGCCTCTATTTCCCACAACATCCAAATGTATCTTTGTCAGAACATCATATACTCTTCTATTCATTTATTTGTTCTTTCAATTTAAAAACACTGAATCCAATTCATACTGCCAATAAGAATATGGTTGTAGAATCATCCATTGTGGCATGGAAATCTATCAGTGGTCATACCCCAAAGATTGTGACCTTCATACCTGCAGCAGCCATCAATTAATTGCCTATAGCTCATTGGTTAGAAGTAGTGCCTTTGAAGCCCCTCCTCACTCTATGATATAATTTTTAGCCATCTGGATCTTGTGCAGATACCCAGAGATTTTATGAATTCATCTGAACAACAAACTTGTGTTCTTGAGTAAGTATTCCTCAGATCTTCTATGTAGTTGTAGTCTCTTTTCTTCATGGGCCAACAGTCAAATAGCCCTAAATAAACACACAAAACTGCTATTAATTATAAACTGAAGGGAGGGAGAAGGGAACTGGGATTGTCATGTAATCCAATCTTGTTTGTAATTCAAATATTAAAAAAGAATAAAAAATTATAAACTGTTTGGTCAATGGCTTAGGCTTCTTACCGAGTAGCTCATTCTTAAGTATTAACCCATTTCTATTAACTATGCATTGCCATAATGATGTGGGTTACATGTAATCCGGCATGTAAAACCTTCAGCTGATACATTCCTCTCTCGAGGTTTCTCTCTCTCTCTCTTTCCTTTCCCCCGAATTCTCCTTGTCTGGTTGCCCTGTCTATGCTTCCTGCCTGGTTACTGGACAATCACTGTTTTATTCATCAACCACTAAGAGAAACATTTATACACAAGGACACTCTCATCACTCCTCCCTATTTTCTGCTCTGAGATGCCTGAGACCTTGGGAGTATGCAGCATATAGCAATTGATAATCCAGGTGACAACCCATGAGAGGACTAGTCCTCTGATGGGGTTAATCCTGTCTAGCAAGGATAACAGGACCACTGACTTGAAAACCAGTTGGCTGTCTGGAATTTCTCTCATGTGCCACTTCATTTATTCCATTAAAAAAAGATTTGACAGTATTCAAACTGCTTGGGTGGATATCTTGTGAAAATATTCCATCTTTTGTGCTCACATATGTCTGTGAACGACCAGGAAGATGATTTCTCATTAATCTATATAATTTTGATATACAGAAAATATACTAGGACATGCTTCATTACTAGATCTATTGTCTAATAAGGGCTGTGAGGTACTTAAAATTTACTTTGTTCCTTTTACTCAGATCAAAATCAGAAAATAATTTCTCCTCAGTCTAACACAAACTACTCACAATATGCAAAGAACAGGTTCACATAGCTTAAAAGCATTTTGTTACAGGAAGCTGATTCCTGGAATACATCTACCTCAGGAATTCTAGAGCAAATAGGATGTATATCTCAGTACTGGACATGGTTGTAAAAGCTAAAAGTTAAGACTAAAGGTTAACATTCACCAAAACAGAAAGCAAAAGGAAACCCAAGCTGTGGGTTTAATATGTCCCAGTAAATGGAAATGGTGATTAGAATTGTGTAACAAGTACTTTGTGCTAAAAAAATAAATGGTGCAACTTCCAATGCAAAAGTATTACATTTTAAAAAGTCCTTTGGAGACCACCTATGGAAGGTCTCAACCTCCCTTGGGAGCAGAAAGGATATGGGATAGGTAGGGGTTAGTTATGGGGTGGGGGGGAGAGGAGGGAAAGGGACCTGGGATTGACATGTAAAATAATTTTCTTTCTAATTAAAATAAAAATTAATAGCAAAAAATAAAAATAAAATAAAAAGCCCTTTTGTATAATAAATCTTGACTTCAAAGTAAGCTTTTTATCATTACTCTTCATTTTATAAATTTAGCATGAATAATTTCCCCTTAAATACATACCTATACCCTTAGTAAAATTCACTGAATTAACACCTACACACAGAGACATTTAAAGAGTTTTTATATCTTAATGTAAAAAAATATATAAACATATCTCTCAAAAATATATGTGTATATACTAAAATAGAATGTTGTGCTTTGTTTTCAATAAATTATTTATAGAACTTTTATTTACACAGAAAATCAGGACTGTTTTGGGGGGGCACAATATCCAACATTTCATATTAAAATAAAATCTACTAATATAATATTAACAAAAAAATATTTGAAAGTGTTAATAAGAATATTAGAGATTGGGAATGGTTATAACTGTCTCAGAGTTACTAATTCTTTTAATGTATCTGTGCATGTATGGTGTGTATTCTCAGGTGTGATGGAATACATGTGGATTCCAAGGCTTGGCAGCAATTGACTTCACCCACTGAGTCACTGGACTTGTAAATATTTTAGTTATATTTGATAGCACTTAAATTGGAATTCTATGTCTCCATTATCATAATCCAGATCTCTCTAAAGATCCTCCCTTGGTCTCGTTAAATGCTAATACTTAAGCAAAAAAAAGCATATAACTATGTAAATACTAAAACCAAGAGACCCATGGGCAGGCTTGGCTAATTGGATAAAAATCAAGCAAGAGAGAAATGGAGCTACCGCATAAACTTGATGAAAAAAAAAATCCCAAGATACCAGGATAGTTTTTAAATTGGGTCAAGTAAATCATGAATTTTATACATTGAGAAGAAAAATTAGGATATTGCAACTCCCAGGAGGTTACGAAGGCCAGAATGAAAAATGTGTTCAGAAAGAGTTTAAACAAAATTATGGCTCAAAAAGTACAATGAGTTTCTATTTGGAAACACTCAGGTTTCTATTGCCAAAAAAGTCACAAAAATATGAGCTACTACCCAGCTTTAGATAGTTATACCCAGGATGATAAGGGCATTTATCAAATGAGTTCTTTGCTATTGGCTCTGGGCTATCATAAACATTCAATATCTTTGATGACTATACAGCTATTTTCTAACTAATTAATTGGATAATGACTTAAACATTCATAAAACTCTCACACATTTTTGGTTTGAATGGAAGTAGAACTTGGATTTAGCTGACATACATTACAAAATTATAAGCTAGGGATTGGTGTTAGAATATTTTTGGGCAACCAGATACATAATTTGCTTTATGTGACTGATATTGATAAAGAAGGGCCATGAATCTGAAGCAGAATGGAAAAGGTAAGTAGGTTGAAGGGAGGAAAGGAAAGTTTATTTAAAAAGTGAGATTACAACACAATTTCACAAATTAACAACAAAAATGATTCTGAAATGAAATTGAAAAGTGAGAGAGATAATATTAACATATTTTTGCATTCACTTATTGTATATATGTATATTTTTGAGGTTGTGTGTGCTTGTGCCATGGCATTCATAAAGGTTAGAAGACAACTTAAAGGAGTCAGTTTTCTCATTTCACAATGTAGGCTCTATGAATCAAACTCAGGTTTTCTGTCTTGGCTGCAAGCACCCTTACACAGTGAGCCATCTCTTCAGCCCCAAGAATAATTTTTAATATGTCTCAGGTAAATGACTTCTTCAAATTTAAAGAGGCTACTCTCATAAATTCATTAGTAGTATAATCACAGCTATTATGTGCTCAGTAGTATTGGCACACAGTAGAAGTAGGCTCTTTAAATAAGGCTATTTATGTGCCTCTAGTTTACTCTCTCTGTTGGTTAAATATCAAGTCAAAGGCTAGCAAATTTGGCAGTGTCTCTAATTAGTTAGATTCTTGTGAACAAAAATAGCACTCATACAAATTCCTTCTCCTGACAGCATTTCATTAACCTTTTCTCACTTACCTTGTACACTAAATATATACAAGGAACAATAAATAATTTTGTTCTGCTATAAATCACTATGCATCTTTAATTATTTTGACAGTAAGTTTGGGCATACATCTGACCTAATATCCCACAAAGTGTCTGTAAATAGTTCTTCAACACTCAATTTTCTTGCTTCTTGAGTCTTCTGGACACTACAGAGAAACTGGAATGAATGTCAAAATAATCAGCAGTGTGAGCTCTATGAGACTTGAGCCCTGCTCTCCAGCTTACAGATACTGCACTTAATGTTATTCTGTCTTTCATTCAGTTTGCTGTATTGTTCCATCATTTTATTTAGACTCTACAGCCTATCTTCAAATTGTGTTACTCACTTTTGTCAGTAGTTTCAAGTCTTATTTAGTAGAAATATCCTAATCTTCATCTTAGTTTACTGGAAAAGACAAGCCTATATTGTCCCTTCCTACCTCTTCTTTATTTTTCTCTTCCTATTTCCTACTTCTCTCTCTGTAATTATTCATTGTTTGTTTCCGTGTTGAGGTATAAGTATATTAAGAACTTCAAGTGTTCTAATTATTGTATCCTTACCTTTAATTTTTCCCTATACTTGCATTGACCGCAGTATCATGCAGATGACAGGCAGGTGCTCAATGGCTGAGCTGTACCCACATCCATTTCCACATGGCTCTAATTGAGTAGTAGAAACTCTTTGCCAATTCCTGTCAAATATGGTAGACAGAGCAACTGGCTTCTTTCCAGCATGCACACATTCTAATCTTGAGAAACTCTAATCCATCACTTTACAGTTTACAAGGAGCTGTTGCACAGATTCATCTGTTTACATTCCTCATCTAGAAATCCCACTATGGTCACAGGGTTCCTTGTAAGAGAATAGTAGGATGTTTGAAGTTGGAAAACAAACATTGTAATGAAATTAGATGGTGAAGATTGTAAATTGTATGAGTAGTAAAGCCCTAAGGCAATATATATGGACTACTTAAGAAGCTAGGAAGGCTGGGAATTTATCAGTGCCTGGTGCCAACAGAAAGATCAAAACTATAACTGACTCTTTAGGAATGTCTGAGTTCCAGAGGTATGGCAAAAAAATATAACACAACTGTAGTTATTTGCATTGGAGAGAAAGAAAGTATTGTGTCAAATATTACTTGGTATCCCCTTTCATGTTAGATGCACCTGCCAGCCTGGCTATGATCATTAGACTCCAAACATGAGGAATATGTATAGCTTGAAGTCAAAGCACTTAAAAGCTGATATGCAGTTTCCTATTCTTTCCCCCCCCCAAAAAAAAAACAGAGATAAATAAAGCTATGTACTACTTGGCAGTTCGAACAAGGTATAGCAAGTTCAGACAAAGTAGCATCATTTTAGGCCTGAAAGCTTTGGTGAGTAGGAAGCTGGAAAAACACACCAACCCAAGTTCAAGATACAATGATCACAAGTGAGAAACCTTGTAAGTAGCACTGCTCTGAGGTATCAGAATTAATTCTTTCCTAGAACATTGAATGGCTTTAAAAATAACATATTTCTCACAATTCTTTAGCTAAACCTTACCTCTCAGAAAGAACTTTCATTACCACTTGTAAAATTAAAATAAAATCAATCATAAATCCATTAAACTCTGTCTCTCCTAAGATATAATTCTCTACCTTAGTCTATTTTGTTAATTATTTTAAAAAATCTTAGTCACATGGCAATCTCTCTCTTTCTCTCTTATACATATATGATTTTTTTTGTATTTCAAATCATCACTGACCTCTACCAAACACACTGAGAAAAGTCACTTTGAGGTGACTAAGGCAATTTCATCTTATCCTGAGGCAATTATGTGTCTGCTTAGAGAGTTGTCAGGTCTCTGCCACTCCCTATCTAAAGTAAACAATTGATAAAGGTATAAATCAAAACAAATTGTCAAGTTGTGACTGAAATAACTACTGTTCTCTGTCAAAACAAATGTTGTGAGGTTGTTCTGAGTCCCTTCTAACTTTGATGTCATCCTGGATCATTAAAATGTGGGACTTTTGTGAGGCATTGTAGGATTTTAAAAGTGATGTTCTCCTGAGCATCAGTACTGGGCCTCTTTTTGAGATGCTAGTGCATCTTGGCTGTTGACCAGAAATAAGGGACTTCCTATACTCTTAATTGTCTTAATGAGCAAGGTGCTCTGAAACATCCCATGAATCAGTTCAGCTTGCTTCAAGGTCTGATAAATACAGTTTGCTTTTTAGGACCCATATGGCATGAGAGAAGAACCTGCTCTTGCAAGTTGCAATTTGACTTCCAAAAGCATACCAAGGTATACACACACTAAACATACAAACAAATAAATAGATCTCAATACATACAATGTGAGAAAGAAATGGCCCATGGCAACAAAAAGGCTAAATAAATTATTTTAATTGATTATTTGGAGATGACTTAAAATGGGTTAGCTTGGGTATTGTCCTAGATGGACAATAGATTAGGAGTTTTGTTGTAGATAATTGTTCCATCAAGTGAATTACAATAAGCCTGAATTATCACCTTTCAGAGACCTGAACACCAAAGCACTGACTCTTCACTTGGCTCTGGAGATGACTGATAGGGTGAGTTGGAAATATGAAAAAGTCTCCATTAAAACTCTCCCCTCAGAGCTCTTGAAACTTTGAAGAAGAGGAGACAGAAAGATTGTAAGAGCCAGTGGGGATGAGGGACACCACAAAACCAAGATTTTTAGACACAACAGAACTTATGCACATACAAGCACACAGAAACTAGCAGTATGTACAAAACTTACACAGGTCTAAGCCAGATAGTGTCCCAGCTCTGAGAAGACAAGTAGACATAGCCCACATGTCTAACACTGAAACTATCTCTAATTAAAAACCACTTGAACAGGAATAATTAAATTTTACAACAGACTCTCAGTAGGTATACAAATCTCAAAATGTCAGGTGCCATTCCCAGAATTAGATAGCCAACCCAAAACAAACTCAATGGTATTTCTGGAAGACTTTTGATTCATAATGCTTTTTCTGGGTATTTTTTACCTTACCAATCATTTGCCAACATATTATGCATTCCAATTTTATGTTTTTGTGGGCTTTCTCTGTGTGGGATAGTGTCTCTGTATCTACAAGGTTTTCTTGTAGGGTTCTTTAGCTCTTTTTTTCTGATTATTTATTTTTGTCCTATGATGATGACAGTATATTTTATGAAAACAATCTGTATTGAATAAAACTTAAGTTAAAAAGACTAAAGAAAACTAACAGTGAAGTAAAAAATAATAAACATTTTTTATAAGGAACAAAGAACCTGAGCTTATGATAAACATGCTACAAGGACAATGGACCAAGTAAAATATCATTGATTAAGGAAAGCAGGAAGGTGGGAGGCCAGACAATCTAGGACTAAAATTCCTCACTTAAATACAATTTATTTCTCCATGTCTGTGTTTACCCTAGCATAAGTTCTTGTGACTATACAAAAATCCTTTAGGTATATAGAAACAAATTTCTAGCATCTACCAGCCCAGAGGTAAAGAATGCCATGAAATAACATATGAGGCCTATAGCAGAGATTTCTTGGCTTTGCTGCAATCCAGCTACTTAACTTTTCAATCAGTGTTAAAGACAGATTTGATGCTGGAGAAATAGGTCAGTATGTACATGTGTGCTTACTATATAAACATAAGGATCCACATATCAGATCCCTGGTGCCCTGGTCAAAGCTAGTGGTTCCTAAGAACATCCCTGTGATATGAGAGGTAGATATAGTATTACTGGGTATGGCTGACCAAAGTTCAACTTCAGTAAGAGAACCCATCTCAGAATAATAAGATGGAAAGTATTAGAACAGAACATAGACATTGTTCTTACACAGAATTATATATATATATATATATATATATATATATATATATATTAGAAAGATTTTTCTGTAATGACTGTGATAGTTGGAAGGGAGCAAAACTGTTGGCTAGATATTTATTAGAACCTTATAGTGACACTAAATACTTACCTACTTACCTTAGGCATGGTAGTGAGCATAAAGAGTACCTGGGTGGTAGGAAAAATATAATTTTTTTTATTAAGATCACATTATTTATTGTTTGGGCACCTTATTTTGCTCCAGAACAAGTGCACTTCTGTGTTTTTAACTGCAAAATTTATACCTGCCAACTGACAATTATATGGCAATACATATATGTTATTAAGTTAATAAGTATAAGATAAAATTTATAGACATTCCCAAATAACAAGAATAATTTTGTTTCAACAGCCCCACTTACAGAAGCAAAAGATTATCAAGAATATGTATCTTTTGTAGTAGATTTTATCATATAATAATGAGTAACACTTTAAATTTCTAAAATGATTGTCAATTTACATGATGAATGGTTTATTCTTCCTTCCTTCCTCTCCCACCCTCTATCCCTGTCTCTCTCACTCTTTCATTTCACTTCTTTTTTTTAACAAGTAGGTGTCAGAAAACTGTTAGGGAAGTGGTGGTTTGAAGTGGAGTACACTATTTTAGTACCAGTGGCGTTGTTGGATTAGGTGTGGTCTTGCTGAAGAAAGTGTGTCACTGTGGGGGTGAGCTTTGTTCAAGCCATCCTGAGAGTGAGAAGATTCATTTCCTATTGTCTGAACGTCAAGACACAGGACTCTCAACTCATTCTCCAACATCATGTCTGCCTAAATGCTAATGTGTCCCTACCTGAAGATAATGGGCTAAACCTCTGAAACTGTAATCCCTCCAATTGAATGTTTTCTTGTATAAGAGTTGCTGTGGCCATGGTGTCTCTTCACAGCAATAGATACCACAACTAAGGCAGACTTTATCTTTTCTATCACAGGCTTTCCTGGATCTCAAGCTGCACTCTGAGCTACAATTGATTGTATGGCAATACTTCTACCTCAACCTTCCTATTTCTGGTATTATAATAGTAAATCACCATACATGGTTCATGGAAAAAAACATTTTATCTACTTTACTGAACAGAGCATTGATGGCTGTCAATAAAGCCACTGTTATTTTTTGGTATTGTGACTGTGGTTTGCAACAGTTGAGGAACACAGAGAAAGGATCCTTAAGATCCCTAAAGATCAATGCTAACATAAAAATTCTGGGGAACCTTGCAACCAATATTCAGGAAATTGCCTCACCTGCAGGGGAGAGTCCACTAAAGAAGGGTGAATATCAATGCAGAGCTTACAATACTACCCACCAACATTAGGATGGTATGAATGTCTAGACTTAGGGTAGCTTCTGAGGTCTTCAGTAGGGGATGAGAAAGTCCTGTAATACCTGTGGGTATCTGTGCAGGCAAAGCAACATGCAACTACAGGTCCAGCCCATAATGCTGATGAACATAGCATCATGGGTAAATCAAATAATAGGTAGAACAGAACCATTTTCTTTTAGAGTTTGTGTTATTGTGTGCCCTATGTTCCAGTGACTTTCATTGGAAAGTACAGATTATTAAAACACTAAAAAACCAGCAAGGATAGCAAGAATAGCAAGAATAACACATGGCCTTGGGCTCTCTATTTCTATGCATTACCCTGCCAAAATTAGCAGGAAAAAGAATGACAAACTAATGACTACTGAGGGCATAGGTGAAGCATACATGTGTGTTTTGAGGTCAGTCAGAAGCTTCTCAGAAAAAAACCCCTTCATATTGTTGGAAAACATGGTGATGAAGAAAATCCAGGCATTGGCCTTAGCCATGTGTGAGATAATATGTGTGGGTTTCAGTCAAACGCCAGGCAAGAATTGAATGAATTTATGTAAGAATGGAAGAACAGAGGCCATAGTCCCAATATCAACCTGACAAAGCATCAACTGATGATCCACTTCCTCAGTAGTTTTCAGAGCATTATTACATCACAGAATTGGACATGGCTTCCTTATTTTGACGGTCCTGATTCGAATGAGGGAGGTGTTAACTGTAAATTTGTAATTTGTGTGCCCCTATGAATACACTCAGTTTTAAGACTTCTTCATTTCCAAGACAATGTCTGTTAATTCCCCCTCAAAGAGATTTTGTTACAAACAACGATCTTGGATCAATAAAAGGAAAAGTAAAGGTACAAGTAGGAAACTGGCACTATGGTTAAGGGGAGTTGTTGCTCTTCCAGGAGCAACTTTGGGTAATTCATAGCTGCCAGTAACACCAGCTTAATGGGATCCTCTGCTCTGCATAGGTACATGTGAACACACACACACACACACACACACACACACACACACACACACACACACACACACACTCACACACACACACACAGGAAAGAGCCATATATTTTAAAGACTGAAAGAGAGAGAAAGAAAGGGGGAAGTGGTATAATTAATGAAACAATTATGTCTTAACTTATAAAGATGAATAAATGTTAATGATTATAAAGCATAATTCATGATGTTGCATGTTTGTTTTGGTTGTACTTTTAAAATGAAAGTCACTGTAATGATCAAGTAGCTTATGAATCTTTATTCCATTATTACTTATTTTGATAATGTATTTTTAGTTACATTTATTTGACTTGAATATTTGGGACTATTTCCAAAAACATTTCAAAATTGGGTAGTATTGATTAGCACTAACTGTCAACTTGATAGAACCTAAGATTATTCAGAAAAAGAATCTCAATCAAGCTGTTACCTAACTAGAATTTGTCTGCACATATATGAAGAGTGTTGTTATGATTATTCGTTGTTGTCAGAGGGTACAGCCTACTTCATGCAGTACCATTCTCGAGGAAATTTTTGTGAAGTGTATAAGAATGTTACCTATGCACAAACATCCTTGCTATCAATTAAACAGCATCCTTCATGCTTTTTGCCACACTTCTGGGACTGTGAAGTAAGTTCACTGGTCACTGTGCAGAAGCAACCAGGTTTGTCTGTAAATTCCTGAGTTGAATTCTTTCCTTGATTCCCTCTATGCTGGGCTATGACCTGGAAGCTAATTCAATCCTTTCCTCCTAAAGTTTTGGTAAACTCATGTGTCATAGCCACAGAAATGAAACTGGAACAAACATCTTAAGAGAAATGATAAAGGTAATCATCTTGTACCTTTATGTGTGACCATCAATTGCTTATAATGATTTTTGCATCCAATGGGAGATAGTGTTTACAAAACTGTCTAAATCTGTATTATTCTTAAGAAGTTTCCCTGAAACTATAGAAACATCCTTATCAGAAATGTAAGATGACCAATTTCCTTACTGAGACCTGTATTTTAGTACCTACCTGTGTAAAAAAACTTAGAGGAAATCCTACCAAATAGAAAATGAACCCGCCTTAAGTGCCTCCTCTTTCTGCACTGCTTCCAGAAAGGAGCTATTTATTCTTCAGTATAGTTCCCTTAAATCTGAAGAACTTCACCTAGAATACATCAAACAGTAAGAGAACACAGTACTCACAGGAGGCATTTCCAAAAGAATATTTAGAAACACTGACACCTAAACATGGCTGTTTTAGCATTTTATACTGTGATAAGGATTTCAACAAGTATGCATCTATGTTGAGTCCAATAAAGCACATTTTCCTAGATGCCTCATTCTTCACAACAGCCCAATACACAGGCATTTATAGAAAGAGGAAAATGCAGTTATCCCAAACTACATCGCAGGATAGTGAGGAATTTAAGAAGTTTTTGCTCCATATATATATATATATATATATATTATATATATATATATATATTTCTTTCATCCACAGAACATTTTGTTTTGGGTTGTGCACTCATAATACTACAATATATTTGCAACATGAATAATAAAAACCCAATGACTGATATTGGAGTTCAAGCTTCATGCTAAAAATTAGAAAAGCAAAGAAGCTGGTAACTACCTCAGACTTAAAGGGTGATCCAGCTAGATCCACATATCCTCAGAATGACAGCAATCCTAGACTGATGCCTCTCTCCTTCTTGGCTGGAGAATAAATCTCAAGATTGTCATTGCTTCTTCTTTTTATACCTCTCCAATCCTGAGATTAAAGGCGGGTGATCCCAAGTGCTGAGATCTCCTATGAGTGAGCTACTTCTCTTTAGAACTGGGTCAATTTCATGTAGCTCATTGTCATCTTGAACTAACAGAAATCTATCTGCTTGTCTGGGATTAGAGGTGTGTGCCACCACTGCCTAGCTCTATGGCTTTGTGGCTAGCTTTGCTTTCTGTACCCTCAGATAAGATTAAATAAATAAAAATTAATACATCACCACATATATTATTCACTTGTTAGCTTAATTCCTCAGCAAAGGTTTTTTTAAATTGCTTAGTTGCTCATATACATCACTAACCCCAAGGCACTACTATGAAATGGATGTAGCAACACAGAGGTATGTATTTCACTAGGGCCATTGGTACTACTGTGAAATAGAAGTAGTAACATAGAGGCATTGAATATCACTAACTTGATGGTACTACAACGAAATAAATGTAACACAGATACAGCAACACACCTGATTTGCCAGGAAAATACTAAAGGCAGGGACAAAGCAAAATTAGTTTTCCCAGAAGTGAGGCTGAGTATAAGGCTTGGACTAGGAGTAGTTACTCTAAAAGGTCACAGAATAACAAGAAGAAGTAGACAGTATCACAACACTCAGCCCTGCTCTGTAAATTGCATCTACTCTCACAGTTTTCACCAGCTTCAGGTCAAAAGAGAAACACTCTTGTGACATACAGGTGCTGAACGCATGACAGGGCATTTAGAGATGAAAGCAGAATAGGACAGGTTTAATCTACATTATTCTCATAGGCTCGAATCATGTCTGTATATGATGTGGTCAGACAACTGTTGACAGAAAGTACTCATGGAATATTAGAAGCAGGAGAAGTCTAAACCTTGGTTGTCAACAGTTTCTTGAACATAAATACATAAAAAATATAAGATTTCTCTAATTGACACAAACTTTAGGGAGACTTTGGCAGAAACAACATGACAGGACTCCTTACTATATAAATATTAGATATACCTGTTCAGCAAAATTCCTGAACAATAGTGCTGCTGGCATGGAATAAAATTTGAAAAAAACTTCTCCCAAATGTAGTTTAGTTCGTAAACATTTCTTCCTTCTTCAAAAATAACAGGACTGAAAACAGATGAGGTTACTGCATTCAACTGAAAGACTTATTGATTGTCACAAGGTAAAAGTGTTTCTTTGAGTGCCAACTTAAAATTCTCAGCTGTACTAGCATACACTTCAAACATTTACCCAAGTAGGGTTTACAGGAAGGTGAGACAGCAAGATTAATACATTATTTGCTACCCCAGAGGTCATAACAGATGAAAATACTAAAGACAAAGGATGCTTTTAAAGTTGGATTAAATGATTCTAACAAAAAAGTATCAATTCCCTTCCATAAACAACACTCCCGAGAGAGTCAGTAAAATGATCAACGTTAGTCCAGGCAGATAGAATCTGATGTATGCACGCAAATAGCAAAGTTTGCCTGGCAAAGTTCAAACCAAGAAGCAGACATATCTTTAACAGTGACTCAGAGTGGCATTGGGCAGTCATGAAGAGCAGCAGCTACTAAAGGTCAAACATTGGCTCACCGAAAGGGAATACAAGCAAGCAAAAACATGGAATGGCACCAACAGAGAGGATTATGATGAGGGTAAGAGTGATAGTAAGTCAGCAACATCCCAGAGACTGAAAACAGAGCCACAAAATATCTTCACTGCCCCTATTTTCCTAAAACTTCCTGTCTCTTAAGCTATCTGATGTTGGAAGCTTAGTCCAATATAAACAATAGGAAATCAATTCGTTATCTGTATTTAATATTTGAGAACCCAAGGATGTACTTACAATAAAAATGAAATATGTCTTTTTTATTCTACTTGATCAGGTGCAGATTTTTTATTCCATTTGATGAGATGGCAATTCAGTAACAGCTATTTAAATTATATTCTTGACTGTTTGCTAACATTAAGATATAGGATATAGAAATAATCATTCTGATTTTGCTTTCAGGAGGTGTATAAACCCAGTGATGGTCATACCTGACTTGCAGTGGTATTAAATTGTTAGGGGGTATTAGAATCATATTGGTTTATTTAAAATCATGTTTTATTCATTGTTTATACTATAGGGAGTAGCTTCTTTCATTATCCCTTCCTACTCTATTTTAGTAAAATATTACCTTCCAAGACTAATAGATAGGAAACCAGCATAGTACTGATTCAGACCCCATGAACGTGGGTTTCAATGACGAGGCCTCATAAATCTATGGGGGCTATTTTAGTACTTTAGTACTAGCATAGGAATGGACTTTGGGAGCCCATTCCATATAGAGGGAGGGCCTCAGCCTAGACACACTGTGGAGGGCCTAAGCTCTATCCCACAGGATATGACAGACTCTGAAGATCCCCGTGGAAGGCCTCACCCTCCTGGAGGCGCAGAAAGGGTATGCCATAGGTAGAGTGTTAGTGGGGGGCACTGGAGGAGAGGAAAGGGAGGCAACTGGAATTGATGTGTAAAACAATCATGTTTCTAATTTAAATAATAATGGAAACAACAACAACAATAAAAAGGACATAACAACATACAGGATTTATGAAGAAACAGAAAAAAAAAGTCACATAAGTACTATATTTATATCATTTCTATCCATACTTCCCCCTTTCAAATTCTGTTGTAACTCTCAAATTCATGATTTTATTATTAATGTCTCTCCTGTACACACACACATACATACACAAACACACACACACACACACACACACACACACACACACACACACACACAACCTTCTAGTTCATTTAGTGTTGGTAGCATGTGTGTGGGTTTAGAGATGAGAACTTTAGATTTGGGTAACTGATTAGGGGGCTCATCATTGGTAAGGACAGATCTCTATCTCTCAATGTCAGTAATTTCCTGTATCTCTTGATCTAGGTATGGTCTTTTGAAATTTCCCCCATCTATGTTGGCATGACAAGTAGTGTTAACATTTAACTGGTCTTTCTTAGGTGGTCATATTTTGGAGATGTTATGGGTATAGCTAACTCTCTTACATAGAGTACACTCTCTTGCAGATGTCCTGGTTCTTTGATTCTTACAATTTTTCTGCCCCCTTAGAATTATTCTTTATTTCTTGTGTATATTTTTTATGTTGTAGGTTTATAAATTGGGGAGTTATATATAGGAGGTAGCTACCAACTGTCTAACTTAATTTAAAGCCAGATCAATATGAGTAAATTTCTGAATAGTGAGGCAAACTTAGCCAGTTCCCCATGGCTGGTGGAGTCATGGATGCTAGAAGGAAACAAACTACTGTCACCTTCCTAAAATAGCATCATTTCTAACTGTATTATAAATAGTTGTTCTTATGCCCACAGATAACTGTAGCATTTCTACTTTAAAATGAAGACTATGTGATTGTGCGTAATGGTGACTATCTCACAGGAGGAACATTTGACTTAGCAATTTGCCTTCTGGGACCTGTTCTGCAATCAAATAAATTAACCATGATTGTCAGTTATTCTTAATCTGTACTTAAATTTAACATTGCAGTGATGAGGTTAAGGTAACATGGCTTTTCCGGGTGTCAGTAATAACTAAACAGATGAATTGTGAGGGCACAGTTGGAAAAAAACTTTAGTATCATTGGGAAAGACAAATTGATTAGCAGGGTAGGTACATCACCTCTACCTAGATGAGTAGCCCAGTATATAATTAAACCAGTCAGAGATGAAGACAAAAAATAAATTTTCTCACCAAGCTATAATCGCCACATTTTACAGACTTATAACCACTTTCAATATGTAAAAATGCATACTTTCCCAGCAGTGTGGATTACCATCAAGAATTAGCTGTTTACAGGTTCTGCGGGGAGGGGAAAGCTAGCTACCTGCTTGAATAAGGATCAGTCTTTGCCTTCAACAACAGCACATATGTGATTGCAATAGACAATAGACAAAGAAATACTGTGAGTGAAATACCTACCCTCATGATTCTGTCTATTTACAGATGTTGTCTGTGGTGAGCAAAGAATTCCATATTTCACTGCGAATTTAGTCTAAAGTATTTTGGGAACTCACTCATTTCTTTACACTATCTGGAAAGGAGACTAAATATTGATCTCTTTGAATGGATATGCTTTGTTCAGGATGACAGTTTCTGTATTCAAAGGAAAGGTTATTGTAAAATAATGAAGACATCTCACAGGGCAAACCCCAGTACACTTACACATAAAAAGCAGAATTCTTGTCCTCAGGTTGGGACACTGAATATAAAAGCAACAAGTAAGAATGTACTGATCACAGCTACTGTACTGAAAATCATCACAGAGAACCTCTCTCCTGGTGGCCGCTGGGGTCATCCTCAGTACTATTGCTTGCCCAGGAAAGGGCATAGGTGAAAACTGATACAAAGCCAGCCTGGACCTTCTTACATTGCCCTTTCATAGCAATACAAATCCATCCCTTTGTGGTTGATTCATATTTTTTGACATGATATAAGCATCCCTCACAATAGCTTCAATAGCAAACATGCTCCCTTGTGTTGCCATGGTACTCTTTTCATTTACTATATTTGATGTATGTACAAGGTAACTTCAGAGTACAAGATACTCAGCACTCATTGATATTTATGAGTTAGCATGTGATTATTGTTCCATATGAATCAATGCATTTTATTTATTATTAAATGATACATAAAGCATTATCACTCTGTGAGGAAACTGTGCTCTCTGCTCCCTAGGAGATGATCTTCCCAGCTATTCTTTTTCTCATCCCTGCCTTGCGATTTTTCATATCACTTTCCCTGTTTCCTTTCATAACCACATTCTATCAGTGTTTTCAGTACTTATCTAAAAGGAGATCATTACAGAAATCAAACGTAGAAGAATGGAAAGTTAAAAAGTCTTTTCTAAGGAGGATGATGTAAACCATTCATATTTTAGTAGAGATTTTTGGCTGCCTACATGGAAGATTCAGCATGAAAATTCCTGCCTGATTAAATTCCAGTAAACTTGGTCTTTATTAATACTCCCTAGTGCATATCAAGAGCATATGTGCTTAGTAGAAGTGGAGTTTCCTAGTCCTCACTTATTTAGAAAACATGCATTTATCACCAATCATAAGTACAATTATCTCTGTATATAGTCCATTGTTATACTAAGTTGAAATGTTTCTAGAATAACAAGACACTGAGAGCTGCAACTTAGGGCCCAACTTACATGCTTATAAACAGGTAAAATAAATTCAGTAAGAGCAGACTAGTCACTCAGTGTTGCTTCACTTGAGAGGTTGTGGTGATTAGAGGAGACAAACTCAATCATGCCTACACAACCAACCATATCACCATATAATTATCTTTCAGGTTTATGAAAACAAACATCCAAAGTGTTCTAAAACTTACTTAGATGCCAGAATCCTTAACTGCTCGTTAAAAGCAAATTGATAACAACAAGAAAATAAATAGAAAACATTATGATGAGGTCATTGAGAGCTGCAGAGAACCTGGCACACTTCCAAAGACAAGGAAAAATTATGAATATTTGTCTCCAGTAGATTGAAACTCACCATCTCACACAAGAATGCTTTAACCAACATCTCAAAAAAAAAAAGGGCAGCCATCAAACTTCCAAGTGTGCTTTTGGAATATTATTTATCACAAATCATACCTCTCTCACTTTCCACATTTTCCAGGTAACAAGCACCTCTTGATTTTAAAACAGTCGTTCTTTTCCACATTAAATTATTAAAATAGAATGTAAAATTACTTGGCCATGAGTTCTGAAAATATTTCCTTCCTTAGGGTAGTTCTACTTTTTTTATTATGTTTACTAATGCATAATGGCTGTGTTTATTTGGAGATTTCTCAAATGTTTAACAGAAGAACTACCAAACGACTCAACTGTACTACTTACTCCTGGGCATATGCTGTAGTCCTTACCTTCCACAGAGACATTTGCACATCTGTGTATATCTCTGTTCCATTTAGCACAGAAAGGAAATAGAATGAGACTAGATGTCAATTAATAGATGAATGGATAAGGAAAACTTTGTGCATACATAAAATGGAGTATTATTCAGTACTGAAGACAGAATACCCAAAACTTCAGAAAAAATAATTGTGTGGAAAAGACTACATAAATTTAAGCAAGATAACCCAAACTCAAAGAAAAACAAAAAAATCAAGCATACTCTCCATCATATGTGTATCATAGCCTAAAATGTATCTGGACAGGTATAAGTGTGTAATATTACAACATTTAGAAAAGAGACAAAGAGAATAATATTAGGAAACAATATAGGAAATTTCCTATATTCGTAATATAGGAAAAAAAGGTATATGAGTAACCAAAGATAATATAAAACTAAGTTGTTTCTATTTATAACTTTCTCAAAATTCTTTTCTAGTGCATAAGTTGTAACTGATAGATAAATAAACGAAGTATCACAACTTCAGAATGGCCATTCTAACGTTATGAGGAGTTCACTAAGACACATAGAGTTTGGGATGGGCAAATGTTTGGGAGACTTTTGTTCTAGTTGTGTGATTCATTGTAATAGAGATATTTTATAGAAACAAATTAAATAAAAATCCATAAATAAAGAGGCCTTGAGCATAAGCTAATAATATGAAAGTGTGAAATTACAATATTCATCTAAAACATCCATTAAAAACAATTTTATTGTTTCTAATAAAAAAGAGTCAAGTACATTTTTAAAGTCACTTTGTAAATTGTACAGCTTCTTCCATTTTGAAATGTAACTTTTATCACCCTTTTGTTAGGTGTTATGATTCCAGAGTGTGAGGAATACACAAGCAGATGTGATAAACAAAGAAATTAGAGCAAAATCTAATTGCCTTTAAGAGAGTGTGAAAATAAAAATTCATTAACATAACCTCTGGCAAAAGGGAAATACACTAACTAGATATTATAAGCCATAAACAAAGTATCACAACTTCAGAATGGACATTCTAACTTTATGAGGAGTTCATTAAGACACATAGAGTTTGGGATGGGACAAATGTTTGAGAAAAGGAAGCCAAAGCCCATGCTGGGGCCAGTCTGTAGGAACTTATACAAGTACTAGCAAATGTCTCCTTCATGTGGTACTCTTTCCTGAACTTAAAATGTTCCATGCAATCAAATATGAGAATAATCCTGTGGGCAAATATTTACATATTACATCTTCATTTTATAAATAAGCACATAAGGAGCAACTAGAAATCTATCCAATCCCCTAGTGAAGTGTTGAGTTACCAAGTCCTCCAGTCGGTGGCACTGTTTGAGGAGGTTTAAATAGGCAGGACTTTGTTGGAAGAAGATGTCACTGGTGGTGGATTTTGGGAGTATATACACTCTCCCTACTTTCATTTTTTCCCTCTCTTTCTTGTTTGTGGTTGAGGATATTGTCTCTTGACTTCATGATCCTATTGCCGTACCTGCTATTTGCTGTCATATTATCTCACTCTAATGGACTCTTATTACTCTGAAACCATAAATCCAAATAAATGCTTCCTTGTTTAAATTGCCTTTCCATGGTATCAAAAGAAAGGAAAGTAATACACCCTGCTCAAAATGATTGAAGTAAAATTATTCTGTTTCAATCAAGAACTAAATGAAATACAGACCTTGGGATTCTGTTTATTGTGTGGATCCTTATTCAAATAAGCAATATGTCCACTGTAAAGAAAAGACAGGTTGGCCTAGGGTATCCACAGGTATATGTGCTTATTTACAGATAAACCTGACATGGATGAAATGATCCTGGTAAGAGAGGTTAGGAGCAAAGTTATCTTACATGTTAGTGTTATTTTAAGGATTGTGAGTGAGCTACCCATGGGTCTATGATTTTAAAGAAGTGGTGTCAGTAAGGTCAGGTGATATTTATGATATTAAACAACTGTCTTTTGGATGTTGATACTATTTTACAGGACAGAAGATGCTATTCAGGACAAAATGGGGCTGCCTTTGAGATAAAATTGTTCTGATGCCTTTTCACACTAAATTTTAAATCAACTCCTGGACTTAATGTTTTATATTAATCATTTCACTTGCCAAAAAATCTGAATTATTCTATAGAAATAAACCATACCGAAGAAATTTTATTGACACAATATTGGATTGGAGAAGATTTATCACAAATAATATAAAAAGTAATGAGATTTTCTTTGTAGATTACTAACAGTGCTACCCTCTCTGCCCCACTCTTATTAAAGCCATCAGAATGAATTTCTTTTGTAGTCAGGGACTATGGGGAAAGCTTTGTGTAATTAACTATTTTAAGGAGAATCATATCAAGTCTATTTACAATTCAAAGCAAAATACAGTTGGAAGTTTGTAAAAAAGTCTTGGTGAAAAGAGGAATTGCGAACTTGCTGGAGTAGGAGAGGAACTGCACTAAAGATCAGCACTTGGAGCCAGGCATTGGTGGTGCATGCCTTTAATCCAAGCACTCTGGAGGTAGAGGCAGGCACAGGAAGATTTATGTGAGTTTGATGCCAGCCTGGTCTACAGTGCAAGTTCCAGGACAACCTCCAAAGCAAAAGAGAGAAACCCTGTCTCAAAAAAAAAAAAAAAAATCAGCACTTGGTATACTGAGTCATCTAGGATGAAAGTAGATAGCCCATTCAATGTCCTTGCCTCACAGCACTCTCCTAGTTATGCAATGTCTTCTTATACAACATAGAAAACTGACCTCAACAGAGCAATAATAGAGAAAATAGTTTAAAGAAAATCTGATGAAGTAGTTTGGTGTCTTTATCAGCATCCCTTGTAGATTCAGGCTTCCAGTTTTCTCTTCCCAAAGTCATTGCTTAAGATGATTTTGATTCTGTGGTTAAAGTCTGAAAACAACACCAGAATTTACAGTTTCAGTTTATGTCCAAAGCCATGAATCTAAGCCAAATCCAACTAGGAAGTTCTCCACCACTTAAAACCTACCAGCCTAATAATATCCAAAATGCAACATGGTCCTCCTTCGATGTTCCATTGCTTTAAATTAAAGTGCAATAAATAAAAGGGCTAGGAAGACTGCTCAGTGGACAAAAGGCTTGGAGAGTAATCATGAGGATGTAAGTGCAGATCCCCAAAGCCCACATAAAATATGGTGGAGATCAATGGGCATAAGGAACACTAGTATTGCTGGACAGATACAATCTGACTACAGAGCTTTGTTGGCAAGCAGGTTGAGCTAAAAGAATGAGCTTTAGGTTCAGAGAGACAGACCATGTCTCAATAAATAAACAAATAAATATGTACATATATACATTAATTCATGTATGCATGCATACATCATACATATGTACACACATACATACATACATACATACATACATACATACATACATACGTACATACATACATAGTGAAGCAATTGAGGAAAGATATTCTGATATAAACTCTGGCCTCCACATAAACTAGAGTGAGTACATACACACACAAAATATCACACACACACACACACACACACACACACACACAGAATGAGAGAGTCTGTCTTATATATCCTCTATGTATATATATATATACATATATTTTTTTCTAATTTCCTTTCTATTTTCCTGATAAAATACTCATAAAAAAAGCTTATGGTTAGGAAAGGATTTATCTAGCTTACATGATCAGGTCACAGGTCTTCATTCAGAGAAATCAATGGAGGGACCCAAAGAGGAACGTAAATACCCCCTGCTTGCTATTCCAACCAGTGTCACTTTCAAAGCAAGAAACATAGCAGGGGGCATAGATGATGGTGCTTGCTAGCTGTTTTGCTCATACTAATGCTAAGCTAGATTTCTTATACAACCAAGACCAGCACCCAGAAATTAGTTTCTATGTGTGAATCTTTATACTTATAGAATTAGAATGTTTACTAATTCATATTATGTAAGATACATCTGGGTTCTTTTTTCTTTGCAATTCCTACTACATTTCCCTTAAGAGTTTGCTCCAACACAGCATTTCCTCATCATTTTACCTAAAATAATTGCTGTCATTTCAATTATTCACATAAAACTTCAAAGAGATAAATTGTCATTGCATTCAATGAGTGATCATGATTATTTTTTGAACACCATTTGGCTGACATTGTTTCAAGTGTACATAGGATATCACATATGCACAACAGACAATGTAAAAGCTCAAATCAGAAAATTAAAATAAGGCTTTGGTCTAAAAGGCACTATAAGTAGATTAGAAAGAGAAAACAAAATTAGAGAGTATATTTGAAAATTGCCTATTTGATAAGGGATGAACATCATGAATATATTGAGGATTATTAAATTTAGGGAAGAAAAATACCCAAGCAATTGACTTTTTAAAATCATCTGAAATAGATATTCTCCAAATAAAATTTAGAAATGGCCAATCAACACCTACACAGAGCTAGCCATAATAATCAATTGGGCAAAGATATCAAAACCATACTAATATTATGTTATATCCATCAGTGTAATTCTTATCCAACAAAATAAAACAAATAGAATTTGACATAAATGTGAAGCAATGGAACCCTTGTACATTGATGATTAGAATGTGAAGTGGTGCAGTTTCTCTGGGAGAGAGAATGACAAATCACTCCCAAAAAATGAAAAACAAATCAAAACAAAGCAAAAAAAAAAAACATGAATTCAAACTATGGCAGCAATTTCTCTTACATATAATACATATTTGCATATTTTATGTAACAATTATTTTCTCCTGGTTTTTCTCTTTAGTTCTGGCCGTCCTGGAACTCACTATGAAGAACAGGTTGACATCTCACCGGAAGATCCTCCTGACTCTTCCTCTAGAGTGCTGTGATGAAGGGTGTGCTCTAGAACCACCCCACTGCTGCCAATTATATAAAACTCAATGAAAATTTTTTTTGCTTCCAAAAGATTATTATAAGTAACAGACAAAAGTAAAAATGAGCACAAGCTGAGACCACTGGCATATGAACAGAGTAAAAAATACACGCATTGAATCATTTTTTCTATCTTGTTTTTAAATTAGAAACGAGCTTGTTTTACATATCAATCCCAGTTCCCTCCCTTCTCTTTCTCCTCTGGTCCACCAATAGCCCCATATCCCATCCCCAATTTGCTCCCCAGGTACGGTGAGGCACACATTGAATCCTAGAAAGGAAAATTTTGGAAAATTCAAAATATGGATGAAACATGGGGGCATGTTAAGAGATATGCAAGTCACAAAATGTAAACAGTAGGCATTCTATATAAATAAGGTACATAGAGAGGGGAAATATATGAATTGAGATTGTATAATAATAAAGAGAAACCTGGCACCAGGGAATTATATAGAAATCCAAAAGTATGACCCCAACTAGGAATCTAAGCAATAGTGGAGAGGCTACCTTTTTTTTTTTTTTGATGCAAATAGCTCGAGGCTTTTTTGTATTTGTTTAATGAGCTAACCCCATGTTAGCTCAGGCCTTTCATCTACCAACCAGGTTGGATGACTAATAAAGACTCTAAGAAGCCACAGCATTGAGATCCTAAAGGGCAGGGTAAGGGGGAGTGTCTAAAGGTACTCACAGGCTGAGGATTGGTGTGCCTCCAGGCTTGGAGGGTTTGCCCTGTGTTAACTGGTCAGCTGCTTGTTATGGCTAATAGGCCCTCCCAGGGCAGTTGCTATGTTCTGCACGGCATTGCTGTGCACTTGTCCGTAAAGCACACCCAGAGGCATAAAGCATAGCACTACCAGCTAACTTCTGCTTGGTTCCTTGCCACGAGGCAGGCATCTGACCTCCTAGTGACCAACGCAAGGTCAGGCAAGCAGGTGTTACTGTCATGGCTGCTGAAATGGGACCTTAAATGCCCTTCCCCTATAAAGAGAATAATGACTACCTTAAATGCCATCTTAGAGCCTTCATCCAGTATTTGATGGAAGCAAAAGCAGAGACCTACAACCAAGCACTGAGCCAAACTCCTGGAGTCCAATTTCAGAGAGGGAGAAGTAACTAACAAAGGGATCAATACCATGCTGTGAAAACCCACAGAAACACCTGACCTGAGCAAGTGGAAATCATAGACCCCAATCTGACAGCTGGGGAACCAACATAGGAACAAACCAGGCCCCCAGAATGTGGATGTCAGTTAGGAGCATTGGGCAGTCTGTTGGGCCACTGGCAGTGGAACCAGGTTGTATCCCTATTGCACAAACGGACTTCAGGAGCCCATTTCCCATGGAGGCATATCTTAGCTTAGATACATGACAGGGGAGGGCCTAGGCCCTGCCCCAAATGACTTGTCCATACACGTAATATGTCCTGGGGAATGGATGGGGGATGGGATGGGGAGGTCCTTGGGAGGTATGTAAGGATGGGAGGGAGTGTGTGTGTGTGAATGTGTGTGTGTGTGTTTACTAGGAGCAGGAATGGCAGAGAAGGAAATGGAAAATTATTATTTGGATATATAGTTTCTATTTTACAATAGTATTCGTACATCAACATATGTAGACAGAACTACACTAAATTTTGCCTTTAAAATTATTGAGATTTTGAATTTTTATTTTTACTATGTGTACTTTGCTTTAGGAAATTTGCTCACAACAATTGCTGTGAAGATTACTTTCATCATCTTTGAACTCCATATGGCAAATAAAACACTTGACTTGATCTACACATACAGACAAAACATCACAATCATCAAAAGATATAAATGTCAATATCATAATATATAAATGGGATTGTATACAAATATTCCCACTCCATAAGGCATTTATGGAACTGTATGTATAAATCCTGTGCAACACAATCTTGGCTCCATATATATTATATCATATACCATTGATCAAAATATTAACAGAACTATATGCAGGCAGCATAAACAAAATACCCAGTTAATTCATTTAAATATCATTTTCAAAGAGCACTCAATGTTTACATTGAATATAGTTCCAGATATGCTTAATGCATTTCATAGTATTGGGTTCAAAAACCAATAGGCGATAGCAGACTTTAAACCAGTGGCCAACATCTATTTAGATTCTTTTGATAGAAAAGACAATTTTAATAGTGTAAAGCTGTAACCATTAAAAAACAGTGTTCCCTAATTATAGCAGTTATGTCTAAGACAGGAGGAGAATATTAGCATTTAAATATTACTCATTGTGGTTTCTTGATACATGAGTTTGTGGAAAAATAACATAAAAATCCAAATAGGACACCATTGCCAACTGAGACCATTATGCCACATACCTCCAACAGTACAGTAAAAAAAAATGACAGAATATGCACACAACTATTAAATTGAATTTTCTTGGAAAATTACTATATAATTGAGATAAATGTCCTTGATGAGCTGGTGGTCATTTATTGCTGTTATTAATCTTTCCAATTCTGGTTAAAAAGTATCCCATTCAGTCTGCTGGTCTTGACTCTTCCATACACATAATATGACTGAGAATTAATTTAGCAGCAGCCTTGACTGATATGTAGTGTTTTCATTATAGAATCCCTCTCACTCATATTGATTTTTGGTGCTTCTCTGCAGTTCTGATTGTTGATAGATTGGAGTTTCTATGCTGGTGATAACAGTAGTACATTTTTGGGAATCCTACAAGATATCTACTAATGGTAGCTTTCTTGTGAATAAAATGCATTTAAAGACACAGAGCAAAGACAACCACACTATTCTATGCAATTGAAAGGAATCCAAGAAAATATATAGGCTCTGCAAACAGCCACAACTTCAGTATGGAAAACAAAAGGTTGAAACCAACCTGCAGTGGCAGAGGCTCATGAATATTTATTGTATTGAAGAGTAGAAAAATATTCAAGGGCAGCAGCAAGTCCAGTCCTAAGGCTCAGATAAAGTAAAAGACAGCTTTAATTCATGACAAAGAGGCAAACTCAAATTAACACTTTCCCTTGAACCCACACTTCACACATATTTTAAACACACTTGGAACCTTAGAAGAGGTTATCAAGTTCTGTAGTTTTCTGAGGAGATTACATGCACCTCCTTAAGGGCTGGAAACCTCATGTCCTGGAAACCACAGGATTCTAATATCTTCTTTACTGAGCCAGCTAACAGTGTGCACATCTGCAGCATCTTAATTCGGAGCAGTTTTCAAGGTGCACTGTATGCTGTGGGGTAGGCAAAGATCACTGGCTTTCCATTCAGTGTATCTGCATTTTTAGGGAAGGATATGTCACTAGACATAAACAACTAAGTTTAAAGTTCATGTTATTACTTAAAAGAATGAGTACATTTACACTTTGTTGTCAGTTTCTTTTGGTAAAATATGAATAAAAATGTGTTTCATTGTTCTAAAATGCTATTTTTATCACATAACAAGGTTCATTTAATAAATTGACACCATGACTGTGTTATGCATTTGATATTAATAGATATTAGATATACAGAATTGAACTAATCAGGGCAAGAGTATATTCATGTAAAGAAAATTATTTAAATTAGCTACACATATATATTGCTAATTGTATTAGAGTTTTGATGAGACTCTAGCAAGAAAAAATATGTATGAGACCTAATGAGATAGCAAAGTGGGCAAAGGCACTTAACAACCTGGTTATATTCCCCATATACTGCCTGCTAGAAGGAGAGAGCTGACTGTTGTCCTCTGACTGTTACACAAATTACATTGAATACACACACACACACACACACACACACACACACACACACACACACACACGAACACAATTTAATTCAAAATGTGATACAGTTGCTAAAGAAGGAAAAACAATCGCATTTCCCTTAAGACCTGAGCAACACTTAATGATTGACACACATTGAATGAGGGGTAAAGTAAATGGGGCAGTACAGAGAAAGAATGAGTTGGGATCACTAGTAAAGACAAAAAAGGGTAGAAGCCTGCAGCACATGTTCTAAGAGGCAAATGTATGAACTACTGCATACCTGATCAGTGAAGAATTATGCAACATGGCAGATGTAGTAGCAAATTCTCATAATGCTAGAAGAGAAGCAGGAGGATTTGTGACTTTGACAACAGTAAAAGTGAAAATTCAGACCTTTTATTAAAATGTAACTAACAAAATACCAAGAAACAGTCAATAATCTAAAAATATTTATGGTTAATATATAAATGCATATTAGCATTAAAGAATTAGCTGTGCAGAATTCAACATAAATGTGACATAGTGAAGGAAAGGCTTTGTAGAAACAAGAAACTCAAATAACTGTATGTAACTATCATTTTCTAAAAATGATTCTTGGAGCCAATGACATACCAAACAACTCTCCAGTATGCAAGGAAGAGTAAGTCAGAATAGAAATTCTAGCTTGAAGGTGTACTTTTGAAGCTTTAGAGAAAATTTATACTTAGAAAACAATCATATTACTGGACTTTGGTGGAACATACCTTTAATCCCAGCACTCAGGAGGCAGAGTGGATCTCTGTGAGTTCGAGGCTGGCCTGGTCTACAGAGCAAGTTCCAGGGCAACCTCAAAAGCAAAACAGAGAAACCCTGTCTCTAAAAAGCAAAACAAAACAAAACAAAACAAAAAAAAACACAACAAAAAAGAAAACAATCATTTTGAAGAGTGTGGGCGATTATATGTAAGCACCATTCTCTGATTAATATCATTTTGGCATTTTAGATTTAAAGAACTTCTTCATGTATTCATCAAATCGCAAGACATAATTTTCAATATGTTTCAGAAAATCTTTTACATATTGGGAATATATTATATACATTCCCAAAATTCTGTTAGCTGTTCCTCTGCGTCTTATAGATTGTTGAGGAGGTGAGAAAGCTGAGACAAGTTGGTCTACAGTGTCTACTGTTTCTACACAGGTCTTACATTGTCCTTTAGCAACAAGAGTACCAGCTATGGTTCAAAGTACTCAGAGTCTCTGAACACTCTTTAGGTTTGCAACACAAAAATAACTTCCATTGAATATTCATAGTCTGTGGCATATCTCATTACAGAATTATGAGTTTAAATTTCCTGCATCATATCAGGGGCAATTATTACAGGGATGAAATAGTAATAATACACATAAGACTCCTGAAAATGTTTTACTAAAACAACAACAACAACAACAAAAAAAAAAAACAGTTCTGGCCAGGTGTTGGTGGCACATGCCTTTAATACCAGCACTCGGGAGGCAGAGGCAGGTGGATCTCTGTGAGTTCGAGGCCAGCCTGGTCTCCAGAGTGAGTGCCAAGATAGACTCCAAAGCCACACAGAGAAACCCTGTCTCGAAAAACCAAAAAAAAAAAAAAAAGTGAAAGGATTTTAGAAACAAGATGCAAGGAGCTTGATGATTTGTGGCTTGTAGGCTCATAGTCAGATTCTAAAATCTATCATTTGTGATTATGTAGTTACTTTCCAATTGTTGTGACAAAAATACCCTGACCTGTACAACATAAGGGAGAAAGGATTTACCTTGGCTTATACTTTGAAGATAAAGTTCATCATAAAGACGGAATCATGAATCAGGTGCTTAAAATAGCAGGTCATATCATATTCCCTACCAGGAATCAGAGAATGATGAATGTTAGTATTCAGCTCACTTGCTGCATTGACAGGGAGCAGGTATTGGTGCCACACATGGATTATGGTGGGTTCTTGCCCATCAACCAACCTGATAAAGACAATCTCCCACAGGCATGCTCAGAGGCTAGCCTAATATATTTTTTTTAATTTAGAGTTAATAATTCACTTACATTTCTCCCTGTCTTTTCTCCTTCTAAAGCTTAGAATCTAAACCCTCCAATCTACCCATCCTTGTTCTTCTTCAAATTCATGATCCCTCTTAACACTACTTGATACTGTATGCATATATGACATATATTTCTCTGTATATGTATTTTTAAATATAACTTGTAGAATTCATATAATATTGTCTGTGTATATATTTTGAGGACTGTCTATTTGGCACTGGACAACCAATTAATATGTTCTTCTTGAGTAAGATTATCTCTCCCATTTCCAGATTTCCTCAGTTGCCTACAATTCTTTGTGTAGTTTTGAGGCCTTGTGGGATTGTCTCTATCCAGTTTATCATATATACTGATATCATCCTTGTTGTGCTCATGTTTGGGTAATAAAGTCTATAAGATTTTAAAGGTACAACTTCTGCTACTATTAGGAGACACAATCTCACAACAAACTCCCTGATTCTCTGGCTCTTATATACTTTCTTCTCCCTCTTCCACAGTGTTCTCTGAGCCTTAAATGGGGATGTGTTTTGTAATTGTATCCATAGGGACTGGACTCAGTTATTCTATATTTTGAGTGTTAATATTTTCCTGTAGTGATCTCCATATGCAGTAAAGAAAAACTTTTCTTGTTGAGGGGCAAGGACTACACTTATCTGTGGGCAAAAGGAGACATATTTACAGTTAATTAGTAGGGGTAGATTTTAGTGCAATAACAATTATTTTACTAGCACTGATTATTTAGATAAGTTTCCAGCAATAGTTATAGTATTGCTCTTGTAGAATGCATTTTATGTCCAATTAGAGAGCTATTAGTTACTACCTAGGTATGCATGACACTACTTTACCCTTAGGGTTATTTTATTAGACCAGTTGATTATGTTCATAGGTGTCATAGCTAGATAGTATCAATTGTTTTCATCCTCTTTTGGAATTTCATCCTCCATTGCATTGTGCCTTCTGGTACCATGAAAGCTAGTCCACAATGAAGCGAATTTTAGATCAATTCCTGCTCAGGTGTCTTTAGCGCCTGATTCTGAAGTGCATACATTTTTCAGGAGTAACTAAACTAATTGAAATAAACTCTGTTTTTTTTTTGTTTATTTTTTGGAGATAGGGTTTCTCTGTGGCTTTGGAGGCTGTCCTGGAACTAGCTCTTGTAGACCAGGCTGGTCTCAAACTCACAGAGATCTGCCTGCCTCTGCCTCCTGAGTGCTGGGATTAAAGTTATGAGCCTTTAATAACTCTTAACAGCTATGCTGGGAAATATGTCCCTAGATCTAGTAAAGTTTACAATCAATACTATATTAATTTCTTTTCCATTAATGAGATAAACTTCAAGGCCAAGGCAAGTTACAGGTGGGACAATTGTTGGGGGATTAATGATTCCAAAGGTATAGGAGTCCATTGATCTTATGGCTGGGAGTCAACACAGCAATTGACAGCTAACATTCTTTGCCTTATGAAGAAATCAGAGAACAAAACGAAATGGTCAGTGTCTTTAAACTATCAAAGCTTCCATTTGTCTATTTCCCCTACAAGGCATAAACCTGTGCAAACAGAAAAAGATGATGACTAATTGTTCAAATGCATGAACCTATGGGGATATTCTCATCCAAACCACCACTAATATCAACCATCACATTGATTTAGTTAATTCATATTTCAGAGAGCATATAGCTATCTCAGTTCTTTTACTTTTTCTTTCTGCTTTCCTTCAAGCCCAGGGATTAACCTTCATACACTGCATACAAGTTAAGAGCTTGACACTAAGTGTCATCCCTAACTCTTCTAACTCTTATCGTTTCTGTTAATCATGGAATTTTTCTTTCTAGACAGGGTTTCTCTGTGTAGCTTTGTAGTATAACCTGGTACTCCCTCTGTAGACCAGGCTGACCTCCAACTCACAGAGATCGTCTGTCTTCTACCTCCCGAGTGCTGGGATTAAAGGCATGTGCCACCAAAGCATGGCTCATGAATGATTTTACACATTCATATGTCATATAAATTTGAAGTCATTGTTATAGAACTGCAAATTGATTGTTTGGTGGAGAGGAATAGAAAATGGTTGCAAAAACAAAGTGCTTGCGATATAGTCTCAAGTATCAAAAGGCAAGTTTGATCACCTGCATTTAAGTGCTGAGTTCACTAGCTGCTCAGCTTCTATGTCTTAATTGTTTATTTCTAAAACTGGAAATAAATGGCTATTCCAAAAATATTTTCTGAGTTGTCCATGAATACAGTCTCTGGAAAAGTTTTTATCTTAGTATGATGGCTAATTTTATCTTTAGTTTGACACACCAGGGAAAAGGGAACTTCAGTGGAAGAATTGCCTATAGCCATGCCTATAGGAACCTTTTATGATTTAATGATTGATGTAGGAGAGTCCATCTCATGGTGACACCATTACTAGAGAGGTAGACTTTGTCTGTATAAGAAAAGATACTGACTGTGAACCGGGGAGCAAGTACTCCCAGTGAGCAGTGTTTCTCCATGGTCTCTTCTTCAGTTCCTAAGTTGATCTCCTTCCTTGGCATCTGTGAGTGGTAGACTGTAACCTATAGCAATAAATAAACCCCTTTCTCTGCAGCTATTGAAAGTATAGCTCATGGTGCTTACCACAAGAATGAGAAGTGCCAAAACCAGAACATTATAGCACTATCCTTTACAAAGCAAAATTCACTGGTGAGCAACCTATAAAAAGAAAATCTTATGGCATCAGTTTCTGGAGTGTGTCCATGACAGTTTAAAAAATTACTAGATATTGTTAAAAAATATAGATAAATGAACTTCAGAATTCTAAATTATCAAGAGAGAAAAGTCATTGATTTGGAAATTTTACTATATTTTCCAGAGGTTATATTTTTATAAAAATCCGGGGCCCAAAACCCAGCTAAGCAGCAAGGAAAGGACATGGTCTCACTGCTAGGAGACTTACAAAGAGACCAAGCTACACAACTGTCACAAACATGCAGAAGGCCCAGTTTGGTCCCATGCAGGACCTGTAACTGTCAATCTAGAATCCATTAACTCCCAGGAGCTAAAGTCAAAGCGAGGAGCTAGGCCATGCCTCAAATTGAAGGGCTCTGCTTGGTTCAAACCCATGGGAGGCCCACCTCTTTCTGGAGACAGAGGATAAGTAAATAAGGAGGGGTTTAGATGTAAATCAGGGGGTAGGGGAGCAACAGTAAAGGTGGGAGGGGAAAATGGGGGTCAGTATTTAAATAAATAAAAAGTTACTTAAAGAAAAACATTTAAAATAAAGGAATCTGAGGTCCAAAGGCCCTGTTTTTAGAAAATTAAGTTCAACTTTTAATTTTGCAGAAATAGACATTAATTTAAAATTTCAAGATTTTACATTTAATTCTTTATATTCTTCATATATTATCTAGAAATTTCATACTTGTATATAATATATCTTGATCATAACTATCCATAGCTCTGTATCTCCAACTTCTCCTTAAACCTCCCCATCAAATCTCCTTAGTTCCATGTTTTCCTTTTTAACTTAATTAATTAACATATGTATCTATTTTTAACACACTGAATCCATCTTCCCTGCTCTAAAATTTCTACCAATCTGCTTTTAAAGTAAATATATGTCTTCTCTTTATGAAGTACATTTGTAGCACCCTGTGGCACAAAGTGATTTATTTAAATTTTCTGCTTTTTGGTTCTGAGAATTAGGTTGTGTTATTTTAAAACTGTATTATTAAACATCTAGAAAACTTTTGTTACAAACTGTGATATGTAAATTCTTTGTGAAAATGTTTTGAAAAACTCTTTTTTTTAATTTTAATTTACTTACTGTCCAATAAATTATATGTTATAAAACATACACTTAGTTTCACTGTAAAAAACAAATAATTGTAAAATAATGGAAAGTTACTTTTTAACATGGCTATTGATGAACAAAAAAGTACTATGGTACAATAGTAATTTAGAGCTATAGTAAATTGAAAGGCATTATATTTATAAAGAAGCAAGTCGTTCTTTTGCAATATATGTTTCACAACACACTGTGATATATCATTTTATGTGAACAGGCTTAGCAATCAAACTTAAGGACTTGGTTTGTTCAATGGGTGTAGAAAATGGAACACACACACACACACACACACACACACACACACACACACACACACAATACTTTCTCCTGTAAATTGTTAACAATTGGTAAAAATTTAATTTTGTTGATAAAAGTAAGTCTTTTAAATTATTTGCATCATTTAATTTGTAACTGTATCCATTCATTCTTCTACAATGTATCTGTTGCAGAATGAGGATGGTGGTAGGCATACAGAAACTTTCAAGAATTTGAAAGAATTGAAGTATATTTTTAATCATCTGATTAATAACAACCTATAGGTGGTTCTTATAATATATATCTTTCGTAGTTTTAGTTTCCACTTGAAAGTGTTTCCCATTTTCCAAAACACTTGAGCTTGTCTATGCTTCAGACTACCTTCTGTTTATGTTTGCATTTTTGCTGTCCATTATTTTGTTTTAAAATACTTTGTTGGGTTTTTGATGCTTTTGTTGTTTTATTCTGACACAGGGTTACATGCAGCCAAGGTTGATTTGAACTCCTGGTCTTCCTTCCTCTACCTTCTATGTTCTCGAATTACAGGTATGTGTCAACAGATTCAAATCACATGTTGAGAACATTAACGTTGGCTCACTTTAGACTCTTAAAGTTCACACACACACAAAAGATACCTTTCAATCCCCAAATTTTATTTTGTTTATCTATTCTCTAAGGATTTTACACAAGCATAGAATATGCTTTGATCATATCTACCATCTATTTCCTCCTCCAACCTCCTAATATTCCCACATCACCTCTCTAACTTCATATTGCATTTTTTTATTACCCAAAGGTTCTAGTTAGTACCTTGATACAGCGTCATTTTGGTGAATAATGAAAACCTATGAATAGACACATTCCTCAAAACTGATTCTCCCTTCCCCATCAGATTCTACCTATCAATTGCCTTCAGCTAGGGGTGGGGCTTGCTATCACTCCTCCATCCACGCTGGAATACTAGTTTGAATAATAGGAACTCAAAATACAGCACCTTAAAGGATCCATGCTCATTATCTTTAGTTTCTGTGAGTGCAGTATCTCTGTCTGGCTTAGCTTAGCTGTGCATCTTACTCAATATTAGGTACAGGATTCAGTCTAAAAGTTTTCTGGAGCTGCAGTTACTTCAAAGTTCATTTGAACATGTATTGTTTTCCATTGTTTCATGAGTGTGATAGGAATTAGATTTTTAAGGGCTGGAAGACAAGAAAGTGTCCTCAAATATTCATGGTGTGTTCTTTTCTAACACCACAGCCCCTGGTACCATACCTGACAAAATGAGAGAGAGAAAAAGGAAGGGATGAAGAAAGAGAGAGATGGAGACAGATAGAGACACAGAGACAGCGATGTAGAGAGACAAGGGTATATAAAATTGTATTTTATAATCATGGAAATGACAAGCAATTGTTTTTACTGTATTGTAATGGATAAATATACTTGAGCCATTGTTGGGAGACAAATCTCAGGTCTGGGCATGAGATCGTAGGCCACGATTGACTGGCCACATAGTTAAACTTTACATAGCAGCTCCTTAGAACCTCTGCTCAAGAAAAGAAAAAACTTGACCCAGTCCTTCACCCACAGGCTCAGTCACCTAGGCAACCCTTCCTGGACCTCTTATGCATGAACTCTTTACCCTGCAAAACATCCTCTTTGTGGCTTCCTAATATCCTGCCTATACGAACAACTGGTGCACAAACAACCCATTATGTCCCTCACCATATCCTGACTATATAAGCTAGCCTGAGAAAAGCAAAATTTGCCACTTCATCAGAATCCTGTCTTGTTGTCATTCTTTCTGTGTCTCTTGCCCCCATTCCCTCTCCCTGACTCTCTTGCCCCATGTTGATGTCCTGTAGGAAAGGACAAGCCATACCACATACTGGAGTACAAGCCAGAAGGAAAGTGCCCATCATTGCAGCTGTCTTCAGTGACTTTTTCACCAAGATTTGGGCTAGGTTACAAAGCAAGACATTCAGTTTTCTTAAGTTTAGTTTGTTGAGCTACATATGAACAATTTAAAGTATGAAAATTTCACAATAATTTAAAATTTTAATAAATGTGCTTATGGTTTACTCTAACTTGTTCTCATGGCAAAAATCATGGCTATGCTTTTCTTTTCTCTCTGACAACTTCTTTCTCTTAACTGTCCTTTTAAAATTCAAAAATCTTTAATAAACCTTGATTCCAATACATACTACAAAGAATGTGTATAGAGATGAAGATTAGAACTTGAAAGATTGGATGTTGCATAAGTGTTCATGTTTCTCTATGTCCCAGTTGTTTCCCTGGATCTCTCTAAACTCCGTGTCTATGTGTATTAAGACCAAGCAAGTCATTTTAACCACTGCTGTAAGACAAGGGCAGAGAAATGATGTCTGTGTTATTGTCTTTCTTGACCTAAACTTGTCGGTGTTATCAGTTCCAATTGCCCCTTAACAGGCTTAATTTCTAAGTCTTTATTTGCCTTAATGAAAGCTGTTAAAATGGTTTTTTAAAATCAAATTAAATTGTAATTCAGTGATAATAGCAATACAATATAGCACATTCTCATTAAGGTTTCTCATCTTTGTATAGACTCCTGCATCGTTCAATTTACTTACAAATGCTTCATCTACTAACTTAAAATAGAACTTGTTATTGGTATTGTAAAGTGGTCAGTTCTTTATCTGAATAACTTGCTTATTAAATGAGGCCCCAGTCACAATGTCCTGTTTGAATTCTCCAGGGTCAATTGCTTATGATCCTATTGTTGGTCACTTAACCTCTATTGGAATGTTTCTTTCTTTTTCTATATCAACAACTTGAGTCAAACCCCAAACTCAAAGATTCTGATGTGAAGTTGATAATTTAGTTTTAATGAGTAGCAACTTCAACTCTATAGAGTCCACCCTCATGAGAAATTCAAGCTACTGGCTTTTTGTTTGTTTGTTTGTTTGTTTGGCAAAGGAGATACTGATCAGGAAGATAAAATTTCTCTGTACCTGGATTTCTTCTGATGCATTCTATTTTTCTTATGTAGGATCACAGGAATAATTTTTTGCCATTTTCAAGTGTGATTTTATTAAGAAACATATTTTCTTGGGTATTCTGATTTTCAAATATATAATTTTTCTTGGTTGACTTATTGATTTAAAACTTGGAAATAGACACTATACTGCATATTACTCTTCTTCGAAATAATACAATCATTTCAAGTCTTGACTTCAGACTGAACCTAAATTTGAAGTGTAAAGTTTTGATTTAGTTTCTTCCTTTAAAATCTGCACTTAGCATCCAACCCTGGAAACCAGACCCATAAGACAGTCTTTTTCTCCAATTGTACTTTTGACAAATGGCCATATAACATGGATTCATTCATGGATTTTTAGTTCCACTGTTATGTGTACATGTTGATTTTTGTGCAGTATCATACATTTTAGTTACTGTTTTTCTGTAGAATGTCCCAAATTCAAATATTGTTGCCTTCAGTTTTTTTTTTTTTCTTGCTTGACATGTCTTTCCCTATTTGGGATCTCCAAGTGAATTTTAGAGTTTTGTGAATTAGTATTTCCATGGAGACTGCAGTTAATTGATAGGTTGTTCTGACTAAAAGAGGTAGGCTTTCATTCTTACTGTACCATCCTATTATCATAAGAAGAAGGAACAGCTTTTTAACAAATGTTGCTGGATCATGGTTTATCTGGGGGTGTCTGACTCTGCTTCCATCAGCTACTGGATGAAGGCTCTAGGATGACATATAAGGTAGTCATTAATCTCATTATCAGAGAAGGGTATTTAGGGTAGCCTCTTGACTATTGCTTAGATTGTTAAGTCTGGGATCTGGTTGCAGAGAGGGAGAAGTGATGAGCAAAGGGGTCAATACCAGGCTGGAGAAACCCACAGAAACAGCTGATCTGAACAAGGGGGAGCAAATGGACCCCAGACTGATTACTGGAAAACTAGCATAGGAATTATCCAGACCCCTTGAACATGGCTGTCAGTGAGGAGGCATGAGACATCTATGAGACCTCTTGTAGTAGATCTGAATTTATCCTTAGCAAAAGTATGAACTTATAAAGCCCATTCCACATAGAGGGATACACTCTCATCCTAGACACAGTAGGGAGGACCTAGGCCCTGACACAAATGATATGACAGACTTTGAAGACACCCCATGGAAGGCCTCATCCTCCATGGGGAGTAGAAAGGGGATGGTATATAGGGTTTGGGGGTATATGTGAGGAGGGAAGAAGAGGGAACTGGGATTGACATGTAAAAAAGCATGTTTGTAATTTAAAGAAAAAAGAAAAAAACAATTGTTGCTTGGAATCTTCATACCTACACTCAAAGAAACAGTAACTATGATGAAGAAGAAATACACAAAATAGGAGAGAATATTTGCTGATGAGCACATATGTATATATGTGCATATAATATATATATTTATATATATTATAGGGGGAAATTTATGTAATTATATTATAACCTTATAAAAACTTAAAGAAATAATTAAAAATTCATATATCATCCAGTGTGTAGAATATGAATTACAGTATTACAAAATTAGCAAATCATATTTCTGAATCTCCCTGTGTATATATTAATTTGTATATGCTTAAAAAGTCTTTGTAAGTTACCTTTAATAGGTATTGTAACATGAAAGTTTCTTGGCCTGGCTAGTTGCTGATGTTCTTCTCTGACAAAAAGAAATATGCAGACCACATTTTAATTATAAATCTGTTGGCCTTTAGCTATGTTTCCTTATTGACTAGCTCTGATGTAATTATTAACCCATTTTCTATAGATCCAAGTATTTCTATGTGGTCCTCTCTTACCAGAGAAAGGTCCAGGGGCCTTCTACTCCTCTGGTGTCTTACATCTTCTCTGTTTAGCATCTCTGCAGAGTAGAGAGAGAATAGAGTGATATTCTGGTTGTCCCTGCTTATATTCTGATTTTGCCAAGCTATGTCATTCTTGCCTGCCCAATCAGCCAATCAGTGTTTTATTCATTACCAATAACAGAAACATATTCACAGAAGGACTTCCCCTAACAAGGTATACAATATAATGCCTAGGTCAAGAAAGGCAGAAACATTTAACTTTCATAGTAAATATACATTTTAATATATTGATTTTATTTCATATAAAAGTGTACACAAAAATATTTACTGTGTATATATTTGTAATGAAGCCAGCTAAATAATGCTAGAAAAGGGGTCCAACTTCCACCTACCCACTCTGGAAAATCCCAACCTGGAGTCTGCAGGCAGATTGAATCCACCCCTGAGGAAAAAGCACCCTGACTCTACTGAGATCACTGGGCTACTCCTTCTCCAAGGTAGGGCAGAGATGAGCTGGTTCAGCCCCTGCCTTGGGCCCAACTTCAGCCCACTCTAGAAACTCCCAAACTGGGCACTGCAGGCAGATAGACTCAGCTCCTGAGGACCAACCAACCCAGAGTCTGCTGACATCTCTGCACTAGTCCTGCTCTAACTGGCCTGGGGAAACTAGTGCCTAGAACTTACTTGCACCCACCTTGAGACCCATCAGAATATTAGAGCCAATTGAACACACCAGAAGAGAACCTTGGACCCATACACACATGTGCACCCACTGGAATAAATGATGGGAAGATGACAATATAAGAACACTTCCAACAACAGGAAACTCAATGTGACACCACCAGAGTATGAGGACTCTACACTAGCCAGCAAGACCTGAACATCCCAATACAGATGAAACAGAGGGGCGCAAACTTAAAAACAACTTCACGCAGATGATAGAGACCCTAAGAGAGGGAATAAAAAAATCTTTCAGAGAAATGGAAGAAAGGACAAAACAAAAGATGCAAGAAATGAAAGAAAGCCAATGAAAGACAATTAAACAGCTGAAGGAAACATTTTAAGACCTGAAAATTGAAATAGAGATAATAAAGAATACACAAACTGAGGGAATTCTGGAAATAGAAAAGCATAACCAACAGAATACAAGAGATGGACGACAGAATCTCAGATGCTGAAGATAAACTACAGGAATTAAATTCATCAAGCAAAGAAAAGCTTAAGTCCAACAAATCCTTAACACAAAATATCCAGGAAATAAGGGACACCATGAAAGACCAAACCAAAGGATAATAGGCAGAGAAGAAGGTTAAGAAATCCAACTCAAAGGAACAGAAAACATATTCAACAAAATGATTGAAGAAAACTTTTCCAACCTAAAGAAGACATGCCAATGAAAGTACAAGAAGCCTACAGAACACCAAATAGAGTAGATGACAAAAAAAAAACTCCTCTCATCACATAATAATTAAAACACGAAACATACAGAATAAAGAAAGAATATTAAGAGCAGCAAGGGAAAAAGGCCAAGTAACATATAAAGGCAAACCTATCAGAATTACACCAAAATTATCCATGGAAACTCTGAAAACCAGAAGGACCTGGATAGATATTCTACCAACCCTGAGAAAACATGGATGCAAGTATAGACTACTACACCCAGCAAAGCTTTCAATCACTATAAATGGAGAAAAGAAAATACTCCACGCCAAACCACATTTAAACAATGTGTAAATGGTTGGGATAAGATATTCCAATCAAATGGACCCAAGGAACAAGTTGAGGTAGTTATCCTAGTATCTACCAAGTTAGACATCAAACTGAAATCAATCAAAAGAGATGAAGAATATCATTTCATATTCACCACAGGAAAAGTCTATCAGGAAGAAATCTCAAATCTAAACATCTATGCCCCAAATACAAAGACACCAACATTCGTAAAAGAAATATTATTAAAACTCAAATCACAAATAAGACATTATACAGGAGGAGACTTCAACACCCAACTCTCACCACTTGAGAGGACCACCAGACCGAAACTTAACAAAGAGACAAAAGAACTAACAGAACTTATGAACCAAATCGGATTACAGACATTTATTGAACCTTCCATGCAAACACAAAAGAATATACTTTCTTTTCAGCGTCACATGAAACTTTCACTAAAATTGAACACATACTCAACAAAATAGAAAACCTCAACATGTACAAAAATTGGAATAAGCCCTGTGTCTTATCAGACCACCATGCTTTCAACTTAGAATTCAAAAACAACACAAATTGCAGAAAACTTACAATCTCACGGAAATTGAACAACATGCAATTGCACCAGTCCTGGGTCATGGAAGAAATAAGGAAAGAAACTAAGACTTCCAAGAATTAAATGAAGATGAAGACACAACAAACACAAACTTATGAGACACTTTGAAAGAGTAATAAGAGGAAAGTTCATAGCTCTAAGTGCTTACATGAAAAAACTAGAGAATAGTCACACCAGAGATTTGACATCACAGCTCAAAGCTCTAGAACAAATGGAAGCAAATTCACCCTGGAGGATTAGACACCAGGAAATAATGAAACTGAGGGCAGAAATCAATAACATGGAAACAAAGAAAACAATTCAAATAATCAACTAATCAATGTAAGGAACAGTTGGTTCTTCAAGAAAATCAACAAGATAGACAAACCTTTATCTAAACTAAGCAAAAGTCAGAAAGAAAACATGCAAATCAACAAAATCAGAAATGAAAAGGGGGATATAACAATACACACTGAGGAAATCCAGAGAATCTTTAGGTCATACTTTGAAAACCTATACGCCACAACATTGGAAAATTTAAAGGAAATGAACAAATTTCTGGACAGATATCACTTACCAAAATTAAATCAAGAACAGATGAGAAATTTACACAGACCTATAAACTCTAAAGAAATAGAAACAGTTATCAAAAGTCTCCAGACAAAAGAAAGCCTAGGGCCAGATGGCTTCAGTACAGAATTCAACAAGAAATACAAAGAAGAGTTAATACCAATACTCCTCAAATTGTTCCACACAATAGAAGCATAAGGTTCATTGCTAAACTCTTTTTACGAGGCTACAATTACATTGGTACCCAAGCCACACAAAGACACAACTAAGCAAGACAACTATAGACCAATATCCCTCAAGTTCATAGATGCAAAAATACTCAGTAAAATACTGACAAACTGAATCCAAGAACATATCAGAAAAATCATCCACCGTGTTCAACTAGGCTTCATCCCAGGGATGCAGGGTTGGTCCAACATTTGAAAATCTATCAATGTAACCCACCATATAAAGAAGAAAAACAACATGATCATATCAATATATGATTGAAAAGTCCTTGACAAAATCCAATACCGATTCATGATAAAGGCCCTGGAGAGATTAGGAATGACAGAAACATAAACTGAACATAAGAAAATCAACATACACTAAGTCAACAGCCAAAATAAAACTAAATGGAGAGAAACTCAAAGCTATTCCTCTAACATCAGGAACAAGACAAGGCTGCCCACTCTCTCCATATCTCATTAATATTGTCCTTGATGTTCTAGCTAGAGCCATAAGTAAACAAATGGAGATCAAGGGGATACAATTTGGAAAGGAAGATATCAAGCTTACACTGTTTGAAGATGATATGATAGTCTACATAAGTGAACCAAAAAACTCTACCAAGGAAATTCTACAGCTGATAAACACCTCTATCAAAGTGGCAGGATACAAAATTAACTAAAAATAAAAAATCAGCAACACCACTATATACAGATGATAAATCCAATGAGAAAGAAATCAGAGAAACATCACCGTTTACAATATCCACATTCAACATAAAATCTTGGGATAACACTAACCAAAACAGTGAAAGACCTGCACAGTAAGAACTTTGAGTCTTTGAAGAAAAAAATTAAAGAAGATACCAGGAAATGGAAAGATCTCCCATGCTCTCGGATAGGTAGAGTCAACATAGTAAAAATGACAATTTTTCCAAAAGTAATCTACAGATTCAAAGCAATCCCCATCAAAATCTCAACACAGTTCTTCACAGATCTTGAAAGAACAAGACTCAACTTTATATGGAAAAACAAAAAACCCAGTATATCCAAAACAACCCTGTACAATACAGGAACTTCAGTAGGCATCACAATCCCTGACTTCATGCTCTATTACAGAGCTATAGTCCTGAAAACAGCTTGGTATTGGCACAAAAAATAGACAGATACACCAATGGAATCGAATTGAAAACCTTGATATTGACCCACACACCTATGAACACCTTATTTTTGAAAAAGATGCTAAATCTATACAAGGGAAGAAAAAAAAGCATCCTCAACAAATGGTGCTGGCACAACTGGATTCAGACATGCAGAAGATAGCAGATAGATACAAATCTGTCACCACGCACATAACTTAAGTGAAAATGAATCAAAGAGCTCAACATAAATCCATCCACACTGAATCTTCTAGAAGAGAAAGTGGGAGATACCGTTGAATGAATTGTCACAGGAGACTGTTTCCTGAACATTACACCAGTAGCACAGACACTGAGATCTCTATTAATAAATGGGACCTCCTGAAACTGAGAAACTTCTGTAAGGCAAAGGACACAGTCAGTTTGATAAAATGTCAGCACACAGAACGTGAAAAAATCTTCACCAACCCCACATCTGACTGAGGGCTGATTTCCAAATTTTACAATGAATTCAAGAAGCTAGCCACCACAACACCAAACAATCCAATTAAAAAGTGGGATGAAGATGTAAATAGAAAATTCTCAATAGAGGAAAATAAAATGGCTGAAAGGCAATTAAGAATTGTTCAACATCCTTGGGCATCAGAGAAATGCAACTCAAAACAACTCTGAGATAACATCTCACACCTGTCAGAATGGCTAAAATCAAAAACACCAATGACAATTTATGATTGAGAAGATGTGGAGAAAAATGTAAACTCCTCCATTGCTGGTGGGAGTGCAAACTTGTAAGATCACGTTGGAAACCAGTATGGTGGTTGTTCAGAAAAATGGGAATCAGTCTACCTCAAGATCCAAAAATTCCTCTGTTGGGCATATACCCCAAAAAATGCACATCCATACAACAAGGGCCAATGTTCAACCATGTTCATAGCAGCCTTGTTTGTAACAGCCAGAAGCTGGAATCAACCTAGATGCCCCTCAACTGAAGAATGAATAGATAAAATGTGGTACATTTATGCAATGAATGACTACTCAGCAGATAAAAGCAATGGAATCTTGAAATTCGAAGGCAAATGGATGACACTGGAAGAAACTATCCTGAGTGAGGTAACCCAGTCACAAAAAGACAAACATGGTATGTGCTCTCTCAAAAATGAATTTTAGAAATAGAGCAAAGTATTACCAGCCTACAATCTTTTTCACCAAAGAAACTAGGAAACAAGAAGGACTCTAAGGGAAAAATGCATGGACCTCAGGAATGGGAAGGGGCAGGAATTCCTGAGTTAATTGGGAGCATGAGAGTAGGGCAAAGGGAGCTTCCAGAATGAGACAAAGAAAGGAGAGGATGAAATGAAGAAGCAGAATTATTGAGTTTGGGGAAGAGTAGAGGTAAGAAGGATGAGAAATACCAAATTAGAGTGAGCCATTATAGTTCTGAGGAGAGATTTGGCACTATGGAGTTTTCCAGAGACCTACAAGGATGACAAGAACTAACAATCCACACAATGGTGGAAAGGATAACCTAAATTCCATTCCCCTAAAGTGAGATTGATGACTACTTTTTATGCCATCCTATAGCCCCCATCCAGTGGCTGATGGAAGTAGAGGCAGACAACCACAGATATACACTGAACTGAACTCTGGACCTTAGTTGCAGAGAGGGAGGAATGAAGATCAAAGGTGTCGGTACCATGCTGGTGAAATCCACAGAATCTTCCTGCCTGTACAAGGGGGAGCACATGGACCCCAGACAACTTTCTGGGAGGCCAGTACAGGACTGATCCAGACCCCTGAACATGGATGTCAATGAGGAAGCCTCTCCACTCTAGGGGCCTCCTGGTAGTGGATTAGTACTTTTCACTGGTGTAAGAAGGCTTTTTGTGTGCCCATCCCACATGTAGGGATTCACTCTCGGCCTGGACACATGGGTGGGGGCCTAGGCCTCTCCCAGGATGATGTGGTGGACTTTGGGGAGCCCCCATCAAGGGCCCTACCCTGCGTGGGGAGTGGAGGCTGAATGGGGTGATGGGTAGTTTGGGGTGTGTGGGAAGGATAGCAAGAAGGTATTGTCATGTGAAACAAGCTTATTCATAATTTGAAATAATAATAAAATATTACAAAATATATAATGTATAGTTAAATAAAAATTAATAGTCATCTATAATAGTCAAACTTATAATCATGTTAGTTACATTTTCTAGATATGCAGAGATATATTTCAGATGGATAGGTAATCTTCAAACACTTCAAAGACATACAGAATATGGCAGTTAAAATGTTTTCATAACTTTGATTTTTCTCAAAAGTGAGACACATCTGCTCCTTCCAATAATTTCAAGAATATAATGGGCATTGAAAAAGCTGCTTATGGGATTTGCCCTCAATGAGGCAAGGATAACCATTTGGGCAAGAAACTCTTCTTGCCTGGACTACATGATTATAAGCTGTATAAACTGGACATACAGGACCCAAAGGAAAGTGGCTGCTGAACTTGCCAATACAAGATGGGATAGTCCTTCTGGGTTCCTGCTTCATGGAAAAGTGCAAGACATTCTGCAGGACAGAAAGGAAAATGACAATCTGCCAATATAGCTGAGACAGTTTCATATTTTCAACTTCAATGACAGACACTCCCTGCCTGTAGTTTGCTGTTGGATGCCCCAATGTTACAGAAGAACTTTGGGTGACTGTCCAGGCAGTCAGCTGTCTCTGTCATTCTAGAGTTTTGAAAGTTCCTTAAAATGCACTTTTTGTTTATAATACATCCTTCTCAAGTTTTTTATGGCATTGAAGACAAAAAATTATGATTACAGTTTTTCTTAGTTATGATAAAAGGTAAATTAAGATATAAGACTTTAGACTCACAAATATAGGGTATATGATAGAGTATTTCCTTGAATTTTGCCAATTACAAATACACTAAATACTATAACTATAATTTTGCTTGATACCTGTTTTTCTGTGTGTAATTTTACAATGGTATGGCTAAAACCTTCCTTTTTAATCAGACAGAAAAGGGAAAATGATGTGGATGTCCTTCTCTACACAGCAAATATGTGTTGCTTGTATTGGTTGTTGAGTAAAGCTGCTTTGGTCTATGGCAGGCCAGAATATAGCTAGGGGGAAATCCAAGCAGAGATGGAGGGAGAAAGAAGGCTGAATATGAAGTGATGCCATCCATTTGGCCAAGGAACAACATGCCAGAGCCATACCTGTAAGCCATGGGCCATGTGTAGATGCACAGATTAAGAGAAATAGGTTAATTTAAATGTAAGAGCTAGCCATTAATAAGACTGAACCATCAGCCAAACAATTGTAGTTAATATTAAGTCTCTGACTGATTATTTTGTAAGTGGTTGTGGACAATAGGCAGGACAACAGAAAAACTAGTGCACATATTCAGTGTGTGGGTGAGTGGCTATCTGTTGCAGTACATCAATTCCAAAAAAATGCACCTTCTGCTACTGTGTCCCATTATTTGACTCAACTTTGAAATTTGAAGTACTTCAAAAAAGCTGAAAGCATATTTGTTGGTTATTAGCAAACATGCATCTAGATTCCTATCAGTACTCTGCTTTCTGTATCCATTTACCTTGTCGATACACATCAAGCAGGTTCTTCTACTATCAGTGAACATTAACATATGTTAATGTTTCCAAATGAATTCTTTCAGTTGCATATTCTGAGGATGAAAGCATTATATGCTGTGGACATATGCAGCCACATATAGAATATGTACCACAAATATGAACTTGCCACAAACAAGGAGGATATTGCTAAAACGAATTTGTGGATTGTTTTTTTCATGATAGACATGGAATTAAAAATAAAAACTTATTGATAAAAAACTATTTTACACTGAGCAGTGGTGGCACACACCTTTAATTCCAGAACTCAGGAGGCAGAGGCAGGCTGATCTCTGTGAGTTCAAGGCCAGCCTGGTCTACAGAGCTACACAAGAAACCCTGTCTCAAAAAAAATAAAAATAAGAGTTTTAAAAACACTATTCAAGACTGAGTGAGGGTAAAGTACCAAGAAAGCTGAATATAATACGTCATTTTAACTGACTCTAGTTTTTAAGAAAAAACAAAAATATCTATGAATGACAATTTTAGGAGATCCAGTAGTGTGAGAACATGAATGGCAAATAAAAAAAAAAATATATGAATGATAAATATGCTGAGAATGAAATAAGAGAAACATCACACTTTAGGATTTTCACAAGCAACATAAAATACCTTGGGGTAAACCTAACCAAACAAGTGAAAGACCTGCATCATAAGAATTTTGAATCTTTAAAGAAAGAAATTAAAGAAGATACCAGAAAATGGAAGGATCTCCCATGTTCTTGGATAGTTAGGATCAACATAGTAAAAATGGCAATGTTGCCAAAAACAATCTACAGATTCAATGCAGTCCCTATCAAACTCCCAGCAAGTTCTTCAAAGGCCTTGAGAAAACAATTCTCAAATTTATATGGAAAAACAAAAGACCCCGAATAACCAAAATAACCCTGTACAAAAAAGAATTTCAGGAGGCATCACAATCCTTGATTTCAAACTCTATTACAGAGTTATGGTCCTGGAAACAACTTGGTATTGGCTCAAAAATAGACAGGTAGACCAATGGAACTGCATTGAAAATCCTGATTTTAACCCACACAGCAACACACACCTGAATTTAAGAAAGAAGGTAAATATATGCAATGGAATAAAGAAAGCATCTTAAACAAATGGTGCTGGCATAACTGGATGCTTGCATGTAGAAGACTGCAGACAGATCCATGTCTATCACCATGAACAAAACTTAAGTCCAAATGGATCAAAGACATCAAGATAAATACAGCCACACTGAATTATTAGAAGAGAAAGTAGGAAATACCCTTGAAAGAATTGGTACAGGAGGCAACTTCCTGAATATTTCACCAGTAGCACAGACATTGAGATCAATAATTAATAAATGGGACCTCCTGAACTGAAACTGAGAAGCTTCTGTAAGGCAGATAACACAGTCAAGAAGATAAAATGATAGCCCATGGATTGAGAAAAGATATCCACCAACCCCACATCCAACAGAGGGTTGATCTCCAAAATTTACAAAGAACTCAAGAAGCTAGATTCTAAAACATAATCCAATTACAAAGTTGGCTACAGAACTAAATAGACAATCCTCAATAGAAGAATCTAAAATGGCTGAAAGACACATAAGAAAGTGTTCAGCTTCCTTAGCTATCAGGGAATTGCAAATAAAAACAACTCTAAGATACCATCTTAAATCTGTCACAATGGCTAAAATCAAAAACACCAAAGACAGTTTAGGTTGGAAAGGATGTGGAGAAAGGGGAACAGTCTTCCACTGCTGGTAAGAGAGCCAACTCATACAGCCACTTTGGAAATCAGGGAAATGTTCCTCAGGAAAATAGGAATCAGTATACCACAAGATTCAGAAATTTCACTCTTAGGCATATACCCAAAAGTAGCACATTCATACAACAATATTCAACCATGTTCATAGCAGCATTATTTGCAATTGCCAGTATCTGGAAAAAACCTAGATTTCCCTCAACTGAAGAATGGATAGAGAAAATGTGGTACAGTTACATAATGGAGTACTACTCGGCAGAAAAAAAAAAAAACAAACAAAAAACAACGGAATCTTGAAATTCACAGGCAAATGGAAAGAATTAGAAGAAACCATTCTGAGAGAGGTAACCCAGTGACAAATAGACATACATGGTATGTACTCACTCATATGTGGATTTTAGACATAGGGTAAAGGAATACCAGCCTACAATCCACACTGCCAGAGAAGCTAGTAAACAAGGAGGACCCTAAGACAGACTTATATGGTCCCCTGGAGAAGGGGAAAAGGACAAGATCCCCTGAGCAAGTTGGTAGCATGGAGGGAGGGAGAGGGAACTAGGAGAATGAGAAAGGGAGAAGAAAGGGGATAGGAAGATATGATGGGGCAGGGAGGTTGAGTTGGGGGAAGAACAGAACAGAGCAAGAGAAGAGGTAATAGAATAGAAGGAGACATGATAGTTTCAAAACGAAATCAAGCACTATGGAATGCAACAGTGGAGAGACTACCTTAAAAGCCCTCCCTTGATAATGAGATTGATGACTAATTCATATGCTATGATATAGGCTTCATCCAGCAGCTGGTGGAGTAGAAGCAGACACGCACAACTAAACCTTGAACTGAACTGAAATCCTATTGCAGAGGACAGAAGAGAATAGGAGTACATACCAGGCTGATGAAACCCACGGAAACAGCTGACCTGTACAAGGGAGAATTCTTGGTCCCCCGACTGATAGCTGGGAAACCAGCATCGGACTGATCCAGACCCACTGAATGTGGGTGTCAGTGAGGATACCTTGGATATCTATGGAGCCACTTGTAGTGGACCAGTACTTATCTTTAGCATAGGAATGGACTTTGGGAGCCCATCCCCCATGAAGGCATATTCCCTGAGCCTATAACCAAGGGGGTGGCCTAGGCCCTATCCCATAGGATTTGACAGACTTTCAAGACCCCCTATGGAAGGCCTCTCCCTCCCTGGGCAGAAGAAAGGGTATGGGATAGGTAGGGTATTAGTTGGGGGGAAGGACCTGGGATTAACCTGTAAAATAATCTTCTTTATAATTAAAATAAAAAGCTTGAAAAGGGAAATGTGAATGGTCAATTTTTTAGAAAGGTTTTTTTCAGAATCCCTAGGAGTTTATCTCACCAAGAATATGGGAGTCATTCAAGTTTAGTTTTACCTTGAACAAGGGACCTCTTAATCAGAAAAAAAATAAGTGGACCGGTCTTGTTGACTTTCCTTCTGCAAATTAACCAGCCTTAATCATCTGAAAACAATTGTGAAGTCATTCTTTGAGGTTAGTTCAAGCTTCCTTCTCTAGAGCCAGAAAAACAAACTTGCTAATTCACTTAAGGCATCATTCATGGCTAAGTCATGAGAAAATGATTGACTTTTTCAAATATATCAGTTACCTGTACTGTTGCGATTCACAAGTATTTTGGCCATTTGGTGGAACTGAAATGAGACAAGTTGAACATGTCAAAAAGAAGTAATCTTACTTCTTACTGTGGCTGAAGAGAAGAAAGTTCATAATAAAAACATTGTGTTAATTTTTCTGTCAGTTGTGAATTGTTTCCATTAGAGACACATTTCATTCAGAACTCAAAAATTAACTTTTGGGATGATTTATGAAGTATAGGTTGGTCATAACCATCTGAAGTAAAACCATTGTGAAATATTGATGGTTCAGCTTCATTCTCACTTGTCACCATGTTCTAGAACTTAAGTGGGGATCATTTCTTCTCAGGCAGACACTGTTGGAATGAATTCCTGTTCCTTTGAATGAAATTGTTGCTCTGATGATGGGGACTCATTCTCAACAATACTTTGCTATCATTCATGAATCTCCATTTACTGTAGAAAAGCTATAGTTCACTGAAAGCTGGGCACTGAACCTGAATGTATTGTCACTGACAAATCTTCAGGGAGAGATACAGAAGCAAGAAACAAAATCCTATACTCTTTGTGACTGCTGCACAAACTAAGTACAAAACTGAAATAAGTATAGAGAACTGAATTCAGGGACAATCTTGGATTCTTTGCTCTTACACTAGCACATAGGATGCACTTGTATGCAGATGTAGTGTCTTGTCCCATCTGATCCCACAGCCATTCAGTCACAAATAAACACACTGAGTCTTATTTTAATTAGAAATTTTTGCCCAATGGCTCAGGCTTTTTATTGGATAGCTCTCTTTTAATTAAGCCATTTCTATTAATCTAAGTATTTTCACATTGTCTTGGACTTACTATTAATGCCCAGTCCTCTCTTATCCTTGACAGCTACATGGCAACTCTCTGGCACTCCTTTTGTTTCCTCTGCCCAGAATTCTCCTCATCTGGCAGCACTACATATACTTCATGTCTAGCTACTGGCCAATCAGTGTTTTATTCAGCAACAAATAAGAGAAACATATATACAGAAGGACATACCCCATCACTTCTATACCCAGCTACATGGAATTCTCACATCTCAGAACAGTGACTTGAATGAGATATAACAAAATATGTAACTCCTGAATTTGATCTCTAGATATAATACCAAATGAACATTAACATGGCCAATTTAAAGGATAAAGCCCACTTTCACGGGGTAATTATGTCCAAGTACTAAGCTCGTTCAATGTGTGAGTGTAATCCACTTCTTTGTGAAGTAAGAATTGTGCATTTCACACCCTGTCTCTGAGCATCTTCTTGGTGACAAGTAGGTACCTCTTTATTATTTCCTCACAAGTTCTAGGCAACTCCACTAGGAAGCTGAGCCTTAAGTGATAGAGGAACCAAGTTTTATAGATAGGAATTTAAAGACAAAGTTGTCTGAGAGATAATATACTTGGAAGAGGGAGGAGTCAGAAAGATTGGCAAAAAGCAACCCAGCCTACACAGCAGTGCTGTCCATCCCTTAGACAGGATGGTCTCTTCAGATTTGGCTCATTTTGAAATTTTGATTGGCATTTTGATAGTATCTAGAATTGTTAGTGATAAAAGTGGCTTTGTTTTGTGAGGTGGTAAGACTCACTCTGGGTATGGATATAGTCATTCATAAGTTGGGGCCCTAGACAGAATTAAATGGAAAAGGCAAGCTTAGAACAAGCATTCATCTTTCTCTGCTTCACATAATCTGATGCAATGAGACAAACTGCTTAACTCCCTCTACCATGAATCCTCTCCCTCAAACTAGAAACTAAAATAATCATTGGTTAAATTGCTTTTGTGAGGTATTTTGTCACAGTAATGAAAAACACAATTAATACATTCATACTGAACAAAAAAATAAAAAAAAAAAAACGCCAGCCCTTTAATTCAATTTCCACTGGTCAATGTGCAAAGGATTTCCATGAAGTATTAAGGTTTGGTGTTATAGATTTCTGCTGTCTTTCATAAAAAATTGTTCTGTGTATGAGTCTGGGTGAGTTTATGTGCACCACATGCATGTAATATCCATAAAAGCCAAAAGAGGCATCAGATCCTCTGGGATTAGAGTTACAGAAGGCTATAAATTGTCACACTGCTTCAGGGAGACTAGTAGCTGAATGTGGACTGATTAGGACATTATGTGTAACAGGTCATGTCTTCCTTGGTCTGAGCATCTGGGCAGCAAATTTCTATACCCATCATCAAGTCTTCCATTTTACATTGGAAGGGATTGGCAATAAGAGTTTAGGAGAAGTTTAATATGTTAAAAATTTAATAGAAACTCATGACCCTGAAAAATCACAAAGGGGTTTATGGACTTTAATAAGAAGGTGTTTTCAACTTTTAAGACTTGAAACTCCAGGATTCTAGAGAAAGAAGAATAAAGACCTTGATCTCTTTTAAAACAATTCTCTATTAAAAAATACCTTATCTTCTTTTTCTTATCAAACATCTCCCCAAAATTCATCACACTGTGTTCTCTCCTTTGCCTAGGAATAGCTATCTTGGCTGTTTTGAGAAACAAACTATCACCAAGAATCTCTTTCACTTCTGCTCATTCCTCCCCAGATCTAAAAATTCCCTTCCGTCAATTTCTTTCTACCTTTATTTGTTTTTTCCATATAGATTAATTTTCTAGCACTTTTAAAAAACACCAAAGATTGTTTATTTATAAAAGAGAATTCCCCATGACAGCATTTCTCATACTTTTGCCTATAGCTCTCATTGGCTTCAGTGCTTCCCACATGATGCCAGTTTCTAGACTCATGATATCCCAGTTTCACCTCAATTTTCTACACTCAATTTGGTTCTTAAGTTCACTCCTGACACAAAAAGCCATTAACATAATGCTCTTAACTTCACCTGTATTTGATACCACATTTCTTCCTAGAAAATCTCCCTTTCGTTTACTTTCTTATTTTTGAATGAATCTTATTTGTACCCCTCTCCAATTGCCTAGTCCCTTACCACTCATCTGACTGTGGACATTGAAGCTCTCCACATTACTCTCCATGACCTTTCTTACCCTGTGTTTACTCCTTCACCTTGCTGATATAGTTTCCATCTGTCTCTCATGCTGTGATTTCATTTTTTTAAATTTTTAACATGAATTTAAAACTATTGTAATGCTGTTTGCTTTCAAACAATTGCCATTGTAGTAATATTATTACTGTATTAAGTAATACAATTAATTTTCAATGTCTTTATAATCAATTCTCTTTTTCCCAATATCTGACTGTCTTCCTACAAAAAATACCATTAATTCTTTAAATGCTGCAAAATACAAAATTCATTCATCTTGGGTATAATTCATTTAAAACATATAATAATATTGAAAGATTCTTAAAACATTTGCATCTTATATTTTAAAAATTGTCAAATAAATAGTGGTTTAGTTACATAGCTAGCTAAAAAGTATTAGTGACATATTGTCTGCATAGAGATATTTTATGAACAAAGATGAAATGAGACATGCAAATGTTTTATAGGTTCTACTATGCACTAGTCATTACGTTAAAATATTATATGTGGCTTTTGTGGAATGGGAACAGTACTAAACAGAGTATTAAACAATATGTTGGTGTGTCCTCCAATGCTAATGGATGGGCAGAAAAATTTCTATTATTCAAATATAAATAATATATTGCATTGTTTTTTTTTTAATTTCACACTGCGGAATTGTATTTTGTTCCCTAAGTTTTATTTAAAAGCCTTTATCTGAAAACATTTAAATATATTGTAAAATTCTCAATCATTAAACATACACAATTGCTTAAAGAATCCTTATCCACAACAGAGATTTATGGTATCTCAAGACGCATAACACAGTGCAAAAAGATAAACAAAACAGATCACTGGGTAGAAACAAGTACAGTGGCTGACCTTTTCCATCCATATTTTCTAAACTCTTTTGTACACTTCAAGCACTGTCACAAAAAATTAATTGCCTTTAATATATTGATGAATCTATGACATAAAAATCTCCCAAATTTGTAATCTGCCATGTAAACAGACTGAGGAAAAAAAAACACATGATCATCTCACTAGATGCAGAAAAACCTTTGACAAAATCCAACGGCCCTTAATGATAAAGGTCTTGGACCAATTAGGGATAAAAGGCACATACCTCAACATAATAAAAGCAATATCCAGCAAACAGACTGCCAACATCAAATTAAATGGAGAGAAGCTCAATTCAATTCCTTTAAAATCAAGAACAAGAAAAGGCTGTCCACTCTCTCCATACCTCTACAATATTGTCCTTGAAGTACTAACTACAGCAATAAGACAACAAAAGAAGAACAAGGGAATACAAATTGGAAAGGAAGAAGTCAAACTCTCACTATTTGCAGATGATATGATATTCTACAGAAGAGACCCGAAAAACTCTACCAGGGAACTCCTACACCTTATAAACAACTTCAGCAAAGTGGCAGGATACAAGATTAACTCAAAAAAATCTGTAGCCCTACTATATCTGGATGACACAATGGTGGAGAAATAAATCAAAGAAACACTAACCTTTTCAATTGCTACAAACAACATAAAATACCTTCGGGTCACACTAACCAAAAAAGTGAAAGACCTGTACCATAAGAACTTTGAGTCTCTAAAGAAAGAAAGAAATGAAGATATCAGAAAATGGAAAGATCTCCCATTGTCTTGGATAGGCAGGATCAACATAGTAAAAATGGCAATCTTGCCAAAAGCAATCTACAGATTTAATGCAATCTCCATCAAAATCCCAACACAATTCTTCACTGACCTTGAAAGAACAATTCTCAACTTTATATGGAGAAAACAAAGACCCAAGATAGCCAAAACAACCCTATACAATAGAGGAACTTCTGGAGGCATCAACATCCTGGACTTCATGCTCTATTACAGAGCTATAGTCCTGAAAACAGCTTGGTATTGGCACAAAAATAGACAGGTAGACCAATGGAATAGAGTTGATTTTTGACAAACAATCCAAATATATACTCTGGAACAAAGAGAACATCTTCAACAAATAGTGCTGGCATAACTGGATGCAAACATGTAGAAGACAACAGATAGACACAAGCCTTTCTCCCTGCACAAAACTTAAGTCAAAATGGATTAAAGAACTCAATATAAACCCAGCCACACTGAACCTATTAGAAGATAAAGTGGGAAATACTCTTGAATTAATTGGTACAGGAGACAACTTTCTGAGCATAACACCAGTAGCACAGACACTGAGATCAACAATTAATAAATGCGACCTGCTGAAATTGAAAAGCTTCTGTAAGTCAAAGGACACAGTCATCAAAACATAACAACAGCCCACAGACTGGGAAAAGATATTCACCAACCCCACATCTGACAGAGGGCTGATCTCCAAAATATACAAAGAACTCAAGAAGCTCGTCTCCAAAACACCAAACAATCCAATTAATAAGCAGGGTACAGAACTAAATAGACAATTCTCAATAGAGGAATCTAAAATGGCTGAAAGACACATAAGAAAACGTTCAACATTCTTAGTCATCAGCAAAATGCATTTCAAAGCAAGTAAGATGAGATACCATCTTACTTCTGTCAGAATGGCTAAAATCAGAAACACCAATGACAGTTTATTCTGGAGAGGATGAGGAGAAAGGGGAACACTTCTCCACTGCTGGTGGGAGTACCAACTTGTACAGCCACTTTGAAAATCAGTATGGCGACTCCTCAAGAAAATGGGAATGAATCTACCACAAGATCCAGCAATTCCACTCCTAGGCATATACCCAAAAGATGCACATTCATACAACAAAGACATATGTTCAAAGATGTTTATAGCAGTATTATTTGTAATAGCCAGAAACTGGAAGCAGCCTAGATGCCCTTCAACCAAAGAATGGATAGAGAAAATTTGGTTCATTTACACAATGGAGTACTACTCAGCAGAAAAACAAACAAACAAACAAACAAACAAAACAAAAAAAAAAAACAATGGAATCTTGAAATTTGCAGGAAAATGGAAGGAACTTGAAGAAACCATTCTGAGCAAGATAACCCAATAACAAAAAGCAAACATGATATGTACTCACTCATATGTGTATTTTAGACATAGTGTAAGGGATTACCAGCCTACAATCCGCACTGCCAGAGAAACTAGTAAACAAGGAGGACCCTAAAAGAGACAAAGATTGGCCCTGGAGAAGGGTCATGATCCCCTGAGCAAATTGAGAGCATGGAAAGAGAGGGGAGGGAGCTACAAGAATAAGAAGGGAAGAAGAGGAAGGATTCAGAGGTCATGAGGGAGCAGAAAGTTTGAATCAGGTGTAGATTAGAAGAAAGGATATTCGATAAGTAGGGTTTTAGTTGAGGGGGTGATAGGGGACTAGGGGAGAGGGAAGGGAACTAGGATTGTCATGTAATTCAATCTTGTTTGTAATTCAAATAAAAAAATTAAAAAAGGATATGTGATAGGAACGGTTTAAGTTGGGGTGTGGTAGGCAAGGACGGGAGGGAGTGGGAATTGGGATTGATATGTAAAACAATCCTGTTTCTAATTCAAATAAAAAAAGAAAAGAACAAAATTAAAAAAATATTTTTGGATGGAAATATTAATAAATTTATATTTATTTTTTGTTGTACAAAAAACTCCTGAATTTGTTAGTCAAAAATCTTCAGTTGATTTGAATTTCCACCATGACTAAGGATATTGACTACTTTCTTATGTGCCTTTCAGCCATTTTATATTCCTTTATTGAGAATTCTCTATTTAATTCTGTGCCCCATTTTTTAAATGGATTATTTTGTGTTTTGGAAACTAGCTTCTTGAATTCTTTGTAAACTTTGGAGATCAGCCTTCTGAAGGATGTGGGTTTGGCAAATATCTTATCCCATTCTGTGGACTGCTGTTTCTTTTGTTGACAATGTCCTTTTACTTACAGAAGCTTCTCAGTTTCAGGAGGTCCCATTTATTAACTGTTGATCTCAATGTCTGTTCTACTGGTGAAATGTTCAGGAAGGGGTCTCCTGTACCAATTCATTCAAGGGTAATTGCCACTTTCTCTTCAAATAGGTTCAGTGTGGCCACTCATATATGGATTTTAGACATAGAGCAAAGAATTACCAGATTACAATTAACACCACCAGAGAAGCTAGGAGGAGCCTAAGTCATGGTCCCCTGGAGAAGGGGAAAGGGACAAGATCTCCAAAGCAAATTGGGAACATGGGGGAATGGAAAGGGAGCTAGGAGGATGAGACGGGTAGAAGAGCAGGGGTAAGAAGGACATGAGGGAACAGGAAGGTTGAGTCAGGGGAAGAATAGAGGAGAGCAAAATAAGAGATACCACAATAGAGGGAGCCACTATAGGTTTAAAGAAAAGTCAGGCACTAGGAAAATGTCCAGAGATCTACAAGGGTGACACCAACTAACAGTCTAAGCATCAGTGGAGAGGCTACCTTAAATGCCTTCCCCTGATAATGAGATTGATGACTAACTTATATGCCATCCTATAGCCTTCATCCAGCAGCATATTGGAAGAAAGAGACAACACCCACAGCTAAACACTGAACTGAACTTGAATCCAGTTGCAGAGAGAGAGGAGTGTTAAGCAAATGGATCAAGTCCACTAAAATAGCTGACCTGAAGATGGGGGAGCTCATTGTCTCCAGACTGATAGCTGGGAAAGCACCACAGAACTGATCCAGATCCATGAATGTAGGTGTCAGTGAGAAGGCCTCAGAAATCTATGGGGCCTCTTGTAGTAGATCAATACTTGTCCATGGCATATTAATGAACTTTGGGATTCCACTCCTCAAAGAGGGATACTCCCTCAGCCTAGACACATGGCTGGGGTTAAGCCCTATCCCAACGATATGACAGACTCTGAACATCCTCCATGGAAGTCCTCACCCTCTATGATGACCAGAGAGGGTATGGGATAGGTAGGGTGTTTGTGGTTGCAATGGGAGGAGAGGAAGTTGAGAGACCTGGAATTGACATATAGAACAAACTTGTTTCTAATTTAAATAAAATTACTGATCTTCAAAATATCATTAGTTGTAAAATTTACATATAGAACTGTAGAGAAATAAAAATATATATGGTAACAATAATGTGATTAATTAGAATATATGCTATAGCTTCATTTTTTGTGACTTGTTTCCTGCTTATTTAAACAATTAGCAGAGTGTATTCAATAATAAAATGTAAATCTCTGTCTTATTTTGAAACATAGTCACTAACTCAAGTACACAATTGTTGAACTAGTGATGCCTACAGTAACAGTAGTTTAATGAAATGCTAAAGCCTTAAGTTTTAATTCCAATCTAAATACTAGCTTTTATTTAGGATTCATGCATATGCACAAAGATATGTTGAACTGTTGTGTATGTCAATCAGAAAATTATGAACAGAAAGCCATAGGGTGTGATATATGAACACTGATCTGGGCACATATTCCTTCCACTTGAGGACTCTTCACTGTTACTGTAGAGATTGAATTGTCATACAATATATTCAAAGATTTTTGATACTCATTTTTGCATATCCTAAGATATTTACCACCTTATCACCAGTCTCAAGCATAAACATCCTCAGTACTTAATATTTTTTTGTGTTTTAGAAACAGAAAGAGTGAAGGGAGAGTCAGTGGTGGGAAATAAAGGGGGGAAAGTTGTAAGAAAACTTATATTTTCATCTAGATACAAACATGTTATCTTCTGAAAAATCTATCTGAAAATACAGCCTAACAGAATGAAGTCAGTTCATCTTTCCAGAAGTGGGAAAAACTCCTGGAGACTCATCACCCAAGAAAATCTTCAAGCATGTAATAGTGTATCCTCACCTTCAGCAGAAAGACTTTAGTCCTGGGAAACTGGTTCTTATGAGGAGCCTTAAGGATCTTATTGAAATCTAACTACAAAACCGCTTCAGTGTGAACCTCACTCAGAAGAGGAGACACTAGAAAATGAGAAAATGAAATAACAATAGATATTAATGGGGTCTCCGCTTTTATTGTGCTAATAGTTTGTAACTGTAGGGATGATTCATAATAAGGCCCAGTGCTGTCAGTCATTTTCACAATGCACAATGCAAACATGGTAGTCACAAGGAATCTATCCTTATAAATACAGCTTTTGAAGCTGTGTTTCCTATAACATATGATCCATGGGGGTTGAATTGATTTCTCAGGAGGTAAAACCAGTATTTCTTTTGCAGAGGACCTTACTTCAGTTCCAAGCATCCAGTCAGGAGGCTCAGAAGTACCTGTAATTCTAGCTCCAAGAGAACTAACATCTTCTGGACCCTGCAGAGTGCTAACATACAGGTTGACATACCCACAAGTAGTCACACACACACACATCATAAAATATCACTAAAATTAATTACATCTTTTTAAGACTAAAATTGCCACTGTGTGTGGCATGTGAGGAACAGTTTTCTCATGCTTAAGAACAAAGAGAACAATGAATTGCAAAGAGTGAATGGAAGGAGACAAACCAACACTCAAAGCATGGAATTGGATAAAGACATAAAAATACTAGTTAAACCTTCCATCAATATACATGTACATCTGGACCCTATCAAAATCCATGTACCACCTTATATTAAAGCTTTCAATTGCCTGTTACCATATGAAACAAACATGGGTTCAAGTTCTGTGATATCTTCCATCCATTGTGAAAATACCTCTCACAAGCCCACTCTAAATAAGAGTTTTGGTGTGAACAGGATATAAAACATGGCTTTCCAGAGGCATACTGCCTCTGTGATATGGCAGAGATTTCAAAATTAGGTGGAATACCAACAGTGGCAAGATGTTTACCATCTGAAAAGAATGCCTTTTTACTTTAAAGAAACAGCAACTTAGTGAAAGTGTGTATACTTTATTGCCGTTGTCCCACTACTTTGCAATTTTCTTTTATTACACAAATAGAATTCAAAAATGTATTGAAGAAGTTGACTAAGTTGATGTTACAAAGAAGATTTTTATCTTTGATTTATTACTTTCTTATTTAGACATGGGACATAAGCAACAGCAAACACAGGTAATTGCAAGAGCCTAATGAAATCAATTTATTTCTTATTTGTGAAGACAAGGTTCTGGGATTGAATAAATATTACCTGTTAAAGTGCTCTCGCTAAGAAATTTTTATTCTTTTATAAATAAAAGCTGGTCAGGGATTGGGTAAACACAACTTCATTGGTAATGAGTTTTCTGTGTGTGTGTTTGTGTATGAAAGGCATTGCAGGTGGTGACTGTTCTATCACAAATGTACTATGACACTCTATAAATAGCCCTGCAAACAGATTGTAAGAGTGGTGACTTTATAGCATAGGATAAATAATAAAATGGCAAATCCTAGGTCTGATGCAGATAATTTTCTTCCATATATGTTTCTCTAAGTATTTTTAAAAAGCCTATTGAAAATAAGATACTAAAACTATATTTACTGGACTGTGGTGACATATTGTTTATGATCTAAACAATAAATAAATAAAGCTTGCTTGCAAATCAGACTGCAAAGCTAGCCACAGCCATAGAAGCCAGGCAGTTGTAGTACACAACTTTAATCCCAATACTCAGGAGACAGAGGTAGAGGGATCTCTGTGAGTTCTAGGCCATCTATGGCTACATGAGAATGAATTAGTCTAAATAAGAAACAGAGCTCACACCTTTAGTCCCAGGATTAGAGAGATATGTAACAAAGGAGCAGGGTCTTAGAGAAAGCAATTAGTCTCCAGCCGTGTTGAGGACAGGATCTCCTCAGCACTGATAGAAGTTAGAGCTCTCTGGTGGCTTGGCAGCTTTGCTTTTCTGATCTTCATCTTGAACTCCAGTATTTGCACTAAAGAGGTGGCTCAATGATTAAGCACTCATACCACTCTCCAGAGGACCCAAGTTTAGTTCACAGCACTCATATCATCCAGCTTCCTACCACCTGTAAGCGCCTCTTCTGGCTTCTGCAGATATCTGTTCCCATCATGTTCACATTCACACACCAGGACATATAAATTTTAAACAGTAAGCAAAAAATAAAATAATGTTCTTTACAAAACCAAAAGGGTATATTTACTGCTATCTTTACAAAGATGTGCGCCACATGTATACAAATCAAAACCAAAATCACATGAATTTGACTTTACTGATGTTACCTTATTTGATTTTGTTTTTGAAACATGTAAATGATGACTTTGTTAGAACTGCTCTTAGTCCCCTAACTAAGAGAATAATTCCAGCTTTATTCTGCCTCCATCTTTTTTCTGAAAAAGCCAAAACTGTTCTGAACTCTTTATATAGTCCTTCAAACATGCAGTCTTACAATAATTATTTTATTTTCATTATGTCTATTTAGTGTAAGATCATTTTCTCTTTAAGTCGGCCTATTTAAAATATGTTTCTCTCTCTTTTTTATTTAAACTAGAAACAATCTTGTTTTACATGTCAATCCCAGTTTCCTCTTCCTTCCCTCAACCCATGACCACAACCAATTCCCATCTCATACCCTTTCTGCTCCCCAGGGAGGGTGAAGCTTTCCTTGGGGGATCTTCAAAGTCTGTCACATCATTTGGAGCAGTGTCTAGGCTGATAGAGTGTCCTTCTATGTGGAATGGGCTTCCAAATTCAAATTCAAATTCAAATCATACAAGAGGGGTAAATACTTAACTACTTAACTACTACCAGAAGCCTCACAGACTGTCCAGGCCTCCTAACTGACATCCATGTTCAGGAGACCTGGGTTGATCCTATTAGGTTTTCTATTCAACCCAGGTTTTCCAGCTATGGATCTGAGGTCCATCAATTACCCCCGTGTTCAGGTCAGCTGTTTCTGTGGGTTTCTCCAGCCTGTTCTTGACCCCTTTGCTCATCACTCCTCCCTCTCTGCAACTGGATTCCAGGAGTTCAGGTCAGTGCTTAACTGTAAATCTCTGCTTCTTCTTCCATCAGCTACTGGATGAAGGCTCAACGATGGCATATAAGGTAGTCATCAATCTCATTATAGGAGAAGGCATTTCACGTGGCCACTGAACTATTGCTTACATTCTTAGTTGGTGTCATCCTTGTAGATCTCTGGACATGTCTGTAGTGCCAGATTTCTCTTCAAAGTTGGCTTTTAAGAAAAGCTCTCAGTGTGACCAATTTTGTTGGAAAACCCTGTGTTTCTTTGTGTTTATTCTGTCCTCAATTATTGTGAGATAGAGATACTGGTGAGAGTTTTATTACATATGCAACTGTCTAGTCCTTCCGAACAACTAGCTGAGAATGGTTCCTCCACAGTACTCATGGATATCACTGATGAGCTACATTAAAATTTTCACAGAAATGTGAAAACTTCAAGGTTGAGGGAATGGCACATCTTCTAACAGTTGAACTTTACCATTCATCACATTTCAACAGGTTTGCGTTTTTAAAGCTGCAGAAGTTCCTGAAACATCCATGGGCTTCCAGGACCAGTGCATACCATCAGCTGCCTTTTAAGCACTCAGCAATTAGTGCTGACACCTCACATTAGACAATAGCAGCTCTCAACTGTCATTCAACTCAGGACTAACTTTCTTCTTTGAGATGACCTTTTCTTTCAAGAATAGTGACTTGATGGTTTCTGGCATTTGGAACAGAAAAAAAAAATATACTGAAAATAAAGTAAGATCTAAAAAGGTCAAAAATACCCTAAAACTAAACTGCATGAAAACATTTAGAACTTGTTAAGTGACAGCAAAAAGATCTCTACATCCAGTAAAATGAAAACATTCCCGAATCCCATTTAAAATAAAAGTCAGGATTGAAAAGATTGACTTTTCCCATAGTGAGAACTTTATTTTGTTTCTCAGCAAATATTTGTTTTGAAATTTATAATCTTCCAACTAAAATTATACTCTGTTATTTTAAAGTATTAGGTGAAGAAAAGTAGTATAGTTATATATAAAATAATTAGTTCTAATCATTATACTACAGAAGAAATGAGAGTTCAATTAATCAGATTAAAGAAAAGTTACAGGAGCCATGTATAGTGGCATCTACTTTTAAACCCAGCAGATATTAAGAAAAGGCAAGTGAACCTCTATTTGCTAAAGGTAAGTTCTAAATAACAGTCTGTGAACCATCTATGATTATATAGTTCTAAATAACAGCCTTCTAAACATCCAGGACTATACAATTAGTCAGTATCAAAAATGTTAAAGAAAGTAAGGGATAACAGATGGAGGAATCAAGGAAGAAGAGAGGAAGAAAGGAGAGAGAAGAGGACAAGAAGTACCCGAGATGAAGTTTAGTTAGTAAAGCCTGTGTCTGTGTTAGAGATCCTGACCAATAAAGCTGGTCTAAATTCTGTTTCCCATGGAAATATCACAAAACAAATCCCATATACAATTTAAAAATTCAGGAAAATTAATGAATCTTATAGCATATTATCAACTTGCCTATTTTTCCATGTGACATTTCATTCAGGCATATATCCATGTGTAACTCATGGTATTTTTTATCTAGGCAGTTAGGTATTTCTAATTTTGATTGTTCTTGAGATTTATTTTGCAGATTTTTTATTTGAATTTGGAACAGGATTGTTTTACATGACAGTCCCAGTTACCTCTCCCTCCTGTCCTCTCCTACCAACCATGCAACTAAAACCCTATCTATCACATATCCTTTCCGCTCCCCTTGGATGGTGAGGCATTCCATAGGGTGTCATCAGAGTCTATTGTATCCTTAGGGATAGGGCCTAGGCTCACCCCTGTGTGTCTTGGATCAGGGAGTATTCCTCTATGTGGAATGGGCTCCCAAAGTCCACACCTATGTTAGAGATAAGTACTGAACTACTACAGGAGGTTCCACAGATTTCCAAGATTTCCTCTTTGAAACCCATGTTCCTGGGGTGTGGTATCCCAGCTATCAGTCTGGGGAGAAAGAGTTCCCCAATGTTCAGGTCAGGTGTTTCTGTGGGTTTCCCCAACCTGGTCTGGACACATTTGCTCTTCACTTGTCCTTCTCTGCATCTGGATTCCAGTTCAGTTCAGTGATTACTTGTGGGTTTCTGCTTCTGCTTCCACCAGCTGATGGATGAGGGCTATCGGGTGGCATATAAGTCAGTCATTAATCTCAGTATCAGGTGAGGGCATTTAAGGTAGCCTCTCCTCTGTTGCTTAGATTGTTAGCTCATGTCATCTTTGTAGATCTCCAGACATTTCCCTAGTGCCTGATTTCTATGTAAACTTAAAATGTCTCCCTCTATTATGGTATCTCCATTCTTGTTATCTTCTATTCTTCCCCTGACTCAAGCTTTCTGCTCCCTCATGTCCTCTTCATCCCTCCTCTTCTCCCCTTCTCATTCTCCTAGGTCCCTCCCCCCTCTTCTCATGCTCCCAATTTGCTCAGGGGATCTTGTCCCTTTCATCTTCTCCAGGGTACCATGTAAGACTCTCTTAGGGTCCTTTGTGTTTACTAGCTTCTCTGGCAGTGTGGATTGTAGACTGGTAATCCTTTCCTCTAAGTCTAAAATCCACATATGAGTGAGTACATACTACGTTTGTCTTTTTGTGATTGGGTTATCTCACTCAGATTTCTTTTGGTTCCATTCATTTTCCTACAAATTTCAAGATTCCATTGTTTTGTTCTGCTGAGTAGTACTCCATTGTGTAAATGTACCTCATTTTCTCTATCCATTCTTCTGTTGAGGGGCATCTAGGCTGCTTCAAGTTTCTGGCTACTACAAATAGTGCTGCAATGAACATTGTTGAACAGATGTCTTTGAATTGGACTGGATGAGTACATTCCACAGGAGGGAATACATGCTTTGTCTTATAAACTAAATCAAATATCCATGGCTTAGTTAGCCACAGGCCTTCAGAGGAAACCTATTACTGTTCTTCAGCTACATTGGCAAGGTATCAAACATCATTAAGACATTTACACTTATAGTCATAGACAAAGTTTATTCTCATTAGTCAGAGAATCCTCTGTGCAGTAAACAGATATAAATGCAGAGATGTTTGGGAGGTCAAAATTCTTAGAATTAAAGACAGTTGAGTGATGAATAATAATCAGATTACTTATACTTTCCCTAAGTCTCATAAAACAATACTGAATAGGGATCATAAATAATGGAAGAGCCAGAACATAGAGAAACTTACATGATGTGGCCTCTAGGACATGGCACAGTCATTGCAATTATGAGGTCTCAGCACCCACATTTCCTGCACTGACCATGGAGAACATGGCAACTGGACAGAATGGGTAGTGCCTAAATTATGAAGGAGTTCATGAGGCACTTTGTCTCTCTGATAAACTGATGGCTACTTAAAGATTGGTATGAAGGGACAATCATTATCTCCTGGTGTATACATAGATTTAGCCCACATTCCAATACATAGCTCTAAAACAGAGGCCGTATAAATGGTCCTCAGTAAAATTATTGGGTCACAAATAAAACAGACATGAATGTGGGAAAGAATCCTGTAGAAAGAAATGGGATAAATGAAATGGAGGGAGGCAAAGGGGGGGTTGAGTGTGGGATAGTATAATATACATATATAGGCATATATATGTATATATGAAATTGTCAAAAAATTAATAAGAATTTTTAAAAAGGAAACAAATGGAACCCTACATCTACAAGGTAGAAAGCAAAAGAAAACTCCAGAAAATTGTCCTGTGACCTGTATGCCATGGAAAACCCTTGTCCTACACACACACACACACACACACACACACACACACACACACACACAGACACACACACACACACACACACACACACACACACACACACACACACCAATATTTTACAAACATAAAATAAGGCAATTAAAGTGGGAAAAACCATAGGGGAATAGTGAAGAGAGAGAGAAAAGAGTACCACATTATGAATAGTTTAGTTTCAAATAGGCATTGGCTCAGAATATGCAAATGCCTTTTTGTTTTAGAAATCAACTCACTGATTGTTAGTTTTAGAATTTTTTATTTTTAGAACTTTATCCTGTTTATCTGTTTCCAGATCAAACAAATAAAGTACAAGTCAGGCAAAAACTCTTCATGAAGAGTGAGTAAAAGGAAAAACCTTAGTTGTTGCTGTTGCAGCTCTTGATCATGTTTTTGGTACTGATTTAATTTTCTGCTTATCACCATTTGGGTAATATGGCTTTTATTAGTCATTCCCTATGTACATTCATTCATGTATTTTTAAACAATCCAAAGGGAATGCCCAGCTTCACCAGCCAAGTTTAGAACTGATCAAAATAAATAACTCTCTATGGGAGTAATTCTGCTTATTGAAGGAACAGTTTCTTAGAATCTCCTGCTGAAACATATTTTTAATTGATGCTATACAACATCTGTCTTCTGTTACAGCCTGGAAGCCTGGGCTCCACCATCAATCCTTTCTGGTATTAGCATGTGCTGCCCAGATAAGCTCTTTTGGAAAGCCCAGCATCCTTTAAGTGAATGATGGATGGAAAAAATGTATTTGAAGTTAGCCAGACTATACTAAAGAGTAAGCATTACAAGATTTATTGTTTATTTTTAATTAAAAAAGATGACTTGAGAAAAAAATAACATAATTTCAATGTATCTGTTTGAAATTTTCTTTCTTTATGTAGAGTATTTCACCATCAAGCAATAAAAGTATAAAACTACCTAGGAAGAATTCTTTTATTCAATGTGTATAAGTATGTTCACAAAGTATCCCATTTCAGCAAGTGTGAAGACAGTGGGGTAAATGATAAAAAGAATTGTCAAGTAGATGAGAAAGACTGGTATCAGGGGTAACAGGGTAGCTGCATACAAATCATGTGTTAACAGGAGAATACAGTTGAACTAGCTTAGCCATGTCAGAAGGCAGGTATTGCTAATAGTAGAGAGAACACACTCCTATGAATCTTATTTTTAATTATGTGTATGCAGTGGGTCTCCTAAAGAGTGCAGAAGTGTGTCATCTCCCTCCCCTGAATCTGGAGTTAGAGACAGACTGTGAGCAATCCTGCTGTACTTGTTGGGACCCCAGGATAAATTCCTAAACCCAGAGCCATCTCTCTAGATCCCCTTAATATTATTTGATAAGTCTGCATGAGTTTTAATATGTAGTAAAATATTTGCAATTAAAGCACAGCATTCAGTAGACAATAACTCAAGGTTTATTTGTTTGCCAAACAGAGATTGTAGACTATCAATTTATTATCCCTGTTCTAAGAAAATAAAATAGTCTCACAAATTTTTGTCTCATATTTGATTCTTGTAAATAGCTGCCTGATTTGAAAGAATGACATGACGTTTCATTCAGTATTAACACAGGACAAAAACCAAATTAAACCAAAACAAAAAGTAAGATACTTACTGTGATCTAATTCAGTACTGACTGTTACAGTTTTATTTTAACCAAAACAAATATCTTCAAAATAATTTGGAGGACTTAGGATGAAATGTTAAGAAAACAAAACCAGATCTAATGAAAATTCCCAAAATAATTACGTTGCTATGAATATTTTTGAAAAGTGAATAAGGATGGCAGCAAGGATTATTTTTAAAAGAATTATAGCTATAGCTTCCCTTGTTCTCATTTTTGCCACAATTTGGTAATTTACTTGCAAATGAAAATTTAGATTCCATCAGTTACCAAAAACAAACATACAGATAAACCTACATTTAAACATGCAAGGCTTTAGCTGCTATTCTGTTGTTCTTTGCATGAGTGTGTTCTGTGTTTCCTTCCTTGAGGGATGTTTAGAAGTTGGAAGTTTTTGTCTGATCTCCATTGTTGACAGAGAGTAGAACATGGAGATTCTGCTAATTGCTCTACAACATTCTATAACCTTTTGAAAATTGCTCCATATCACTGACTTGTCTACTCTAACTGCTTATCATTCTGAAAGAAGGAAGGCTTCTTTAGTATATATGACCTTTTGATGGATAATGAATGGTTTAACTTACCACAAATTTTAGGACGAAGCAGCTGTTCTCATTTGTAGCCTCCCATGTTGGTAAGTAGGGTGCACATACTTTTGTCTAGTCCCATAAGCACTGTTAACTCTACCCTTCCAGTTGGTTTATCTTAGAATTAATCGACTGATTAACTTGGTATGGAAAGCAATACAAAACCAAAGCTATATCATGACTCACAGTTAGGACTAAAGTGATGCAGGTATCCCTCAAAAGTCAAGCATGGTTGAAATTTTCCCTGTAAATCATAAGCTTTAGATTAGTAAATATGCATGTCACACACTTTCATTGCTTTTTTCACTGTTGGGGTGAATTTCACACAACATAAAGTTCACCATTTAAATTCTTGAACAATGATGAACTTAAACATAGTCACAATGCCAGGCAACCATAGGCTTTGACTTGATCCAAATAATTTATCTCCTCCAAAGGATGTTTTCAGCCTTTCTGCTTCCTACTATGTCTCCTTGTCTCTAGCCTGAAGCAGTCAGTCATTTATATCAACCTGTGTTCTGGAAATTTCCTAGAACAATCTGATGTGTAACAGTTGTATTTGAATTCTTCCTCTAAAACAGTATTTCTTTTCTTTTCTTTTTATTTTATTTCTTTTCTTTTTTCGAGACAGAGTTTCTCTGTGGCTTTGGAGGCTTTCCTGGAACTAGCTCTTGTAGACCAGGCTGGTCTGGAACTCACAGAGATCCACCTGCCTCTGCCTCCCAAGTGCTGGGATTAAAGGCATGGGCCACCAACACCCGGCCAAAACAGTATTTCTGAAATTAAATTATCTCAAAATTTTCATTAGTACACAATGCAGAATGGTACTAATATTGTTTGAATTGATAGAGCATTTTGTTTATGGTGATAGAAGCTTTGGTTATCAACTTTTTTTATTTGTTACTTTAGGTATATGGGTGTTTTGCATGCATTTATGCCTATAAACCATGCATAGTGCCTTTGGAGGCCAGGAGAGATCAGCAGATACCCTGGATCTAGAGCAACATAAGATTGTAAACCATCAAGTGTCCTCTAAAAAAGCATTGGGTGATACATACACAAAGGCACATGTTTGTGCATGCACACACACACACACACACACACACCCATGACTTTTGATTGTTGTAGTCATCATATGAAAATTAACTATATATGTAAATTTGTATTATGCTGTTCTCAGTTCTTTTGTTAATTTCCTAGTAGTAAAACCAGTATGCTTGAGCCTATTAAAGAAGAAATGAAAAATCCCCTCAAAGAAAGAGAGGAAAAGAGAAACAAAAATTGAAGGGATCAGCAAATTTCTTAAAGAAAAATAAAAAAGCAATCAAATGAAGGAAATGGTTCAAGACTTGAACAATGAAATAAGACACAAACTGAGGAAATTCAGAAAATGGAAAATCTGCATAAATGATCAGGAACTAATGATGCAAGCATAACCAACAGAGTACAAGAATTAGAAGAGAAGAGAAAAATCTCAGGAATTAAAGATATGATAGACTGCTGGGTGTGGTGGTGCACACCACTAATCCCAAGACTTGAGGTAGAGGCAGGTGGATCTCTGTGAGTTCAAGGCCAGCCTGGTCTTCAGAGCAAGAGCCAGGATAGGCTCCAAAGCTACACAGAGAAACCCTGTCTCAAAAAACCAAAAAAAAAAAAAAAAGATATCATAGACAAAATAGATTCATTAGTGAAAGAAAATGTAAAATACAAAAAAAAATCTTAAAACAAAATATTCAAGAAATCAGGGGTACCTTGAAAAGATGGAAACTGAAATAAAATATATTGAACAAAACAATATTAGAAAACTTTCCCAACATAAAGAAAGATATGCCTATGAAAGTACAGGAAGCTTACAGAATGCCAAATAGACCTGACCAAAAAGGATTTACATCACAGTAGATAGAGAAAACAAGATATTCCATGGTAAAATCAGATTTAAACAGTACCTTATTGGATTAAGGTCTCTTTATTTCAGAAGACAGCAGGGTGAAACACAGGCCAGAGCTAGGTTATAGAACCCAGCCAGCGCAGCCAGAACAAAAGGGCCCCCGGGGCCCCACGTGCAGCCCCTTAAGAAGCCCCCTTACGTCACCCCGGCTTTCCTTCACCACACCCTTCTGGGCGAGTCCCCAGATCCACCTGCCCCAGGACTATTGGGCGGGGCTAGGGTGACTCCCTACAGTACCTATTCACAAATACAGCCCTATAAAAAGTACTCAAAGGAAAACTCCAACTCAAGGAGGTTAGCTACATCCATAAAAACACAGGCAGTAGACAATCCCAAACAAAAAAAATCCCTAAGAATAGAAACACACACACACACACACACACACACACACACACACACACACACCACCAGCACCACCACCACCACCACCACCACTGAAATAACAGTAACTATCAGTCACTAGTCATTATTATCCCTTAATATGAATGGACTCAATTTGTCTTTAAAAAATACAAACTAACTGATTGGATATGAAAACAGAATCCATCATTATGCTTCTTACAAGAAACATATCTCAACTAATGACAGATATTATCTCAGAGTAAAGAGTTTGAGAAAGATGTTTTCAATCAAATGGTCCTAAGAAACAAGCTGGGGCAGCTATCCTAATATCTAACAAAACAGGCTGCTAACTAAAATTAGTCAAAAGAGATGAAGAAGGTCATTTCATATTTGTCACAGGAAACATACATCAAGATGAACTCTCATTTCTAAATATTCATGCATCAAATAAAAGGGCACACTCATTTGTAAAAGAAACATTATTAAATTTTAAATCACACATGAAACCTCACATCCTAATAGTGGGAGACTTCATCACTCTACTGTCATCACTGGCCATGTCTCCAAGACAGAAACTTAACAGAAATAAAGCAGCTAACAGACACCTATAGAACATTTCATCCAAACACAAAGGCATGTGCATTCTTCTGAACACCCCATGGAACCTTCTCTAAAATTGACCAAATAATCACTAACAAAGTAAACCTGAACACATACAAAAAATTAAAATAATTCCCTATATCTTATCAGATCACCAAAGCTCAAAGTTTGAATTCAACAACACCAATAGCAGAAAGCCAATAAACTCATCAAAATTTAACAACACTCTATTTACTCACCACTAGGCCCAGGAAGACATAAAGAAAGAAATTAAAGACTTCCTAAAATTCAATGAAAGTGACAACACAACATACTCAAACTCTGGGACACTAGGAAAGCAGTGATAAGAGGAAACTTCATAGCACTAAATGTCTACAAGAAGAAGCTAGAAAAATCCCATACTAACAAATTAATAGTAAAATTAAAAGCTCTAGAACAAAAAGAAGCAAACTCACCCAGGAGGAGTAGATCCTGAAAATAATCAAATTGATAACTATAATATTGAAGAAAGTAAAAAATACAAAGAATCAGTGAGACAGAGTTGGTTCTTTGAAAAGAAAATCAATGAGATAGGCCTTATCCAAACTAGCCAAAAGGCAGAGACTGAATATCTAAATTAACAAAATCAGAAAAGAAAAGGGGGACTTAACAACAGACACTGAGGACATCCAAAGAACCATTAGGTCATATTTCAAAAACCTATACTCCACTGAACTGGAAAGTTTAAAGGAAATGGACAACTTTATTAATAAACACAACACACTAAAATTAAATTAAGACCAGATAAACGAAATAGACTTTTAACACCTATGGAAATAGAAACAGTTATCAAATCAAAATTCTTCCACCAAAAAATGCCCATAACCAGATGGCTTCAGTGCAGAATTCCGCCAAAATTTCAAAAAAGAGCTAGTACCAATACTCCTCAAATTGTTCCACACAATATAAACATAAAGAATATTGTCAAACTTTTTATGATGCTGCAACTACCCTGATACTCAAACCACATAAAGATACAACTAAGATAGAGATTTTTATACCAATCTCCCTTACCAATATTCATGCAAAAATCCTCTATAAAATACAGGCAAACTTAATCCAAGAACACATCATAAAAATCATCTACCATGACAAAGTAGGCATCATCACAGAGATGCAGGGAAACATATGAAAATCTGTTAATGTAATCCAACATATAACCAAACTGAAAGAAAAAAAACCCACATGATCATCTCATAATTTTATGACTAAATAGTATCTCATCCTAATTTTTTATGTTATCATTCTACAGAGATCTTTGCAAAAATAAAAGTATCAGTGAATTTGTCAGAGGGAAGTAGCAAATACAGACTCTTCCAACTTATTCATTTACCTCCTAAATCATTATTAACTCGAAGCTAACTTGTATGTCACTCCTTCTCTCATTCTTCCTCTCTCTCCTCCCTAATCCCTCAATGTATCCCTGTCTCCCATCCTCCCTCCTTCCCTTCCTTCATTCCTTCCTTGCTCTTTATTTTAGAAATTTATTGTGCTTCTTCATTCAATGTATACACTTCTTTCTCATCTTAGAGTCTTGCATATCTTCAGTAAATTTGAGGGAGCTGATTTAAGCACATATTTCAAACAATTATTTCTACTCTTCATTGCTGAAAACTTTATTAAGGAAGATGAACTAGTATGATAGGGATACAATGTTGAGTTATCCTTAACAAGTTACTTTATGCTATTAGAGATGCAGCAGAATATTTTCAACCTATTATAAAGCAAAGTGCCCATCATCTATCATAATCTTAATCAATATAAGAGAAATATATATATATATATATATATATATATATATATGAGAGAGAGAGAGAGAGAGAGAGAGAGAGAGAGAGAGAGAGAGAGAGAGAGAGAATGCTTGATTGCCTTGACCCTGAAATATCCTCAGAGGGCACTTATTTCCAACAGTGATTTTTGATTTTATAAACCAAAATTTAAGACTCTCTGACATGGAATGGAAACACAATTAGAATCTACTCATATTTAATCTAAGCTTGATTTGATGAACTCAGTGCTGCTAACTCTTTGATATAAAGTATAACCTTTCAAATATCAGTGACTAGAATTTGAGTCTAACAAAGTTGTGAATATTTACTTACTGATGAAGAGAACTAGTCTGTATTTCTATTTTCTGTTTCAAGTGAGAAATGCATTTGCATAAATATATGTACATTATACCTGTTAAATTAAAGAATTCTGAAGTAAAGGTTTTCCAACAAATCACTGAGAAGTAAAGTTCATAAAAGTATGAATTCCAAAAGAAATGAATTTTAGTAAGACTCGGATAGTTGAAGAAAGTGTTCCTCAGGAGTGCATTTTTTAGATTCCATTCTGACTTTCACCTGAATTTCTATGATAATAATTACCAAGCAGAATTGGTCTCCCCTGCTTGATGGATAGCCCTACAAATATCCTAAGACATTCTCATAACTATGGGCTGTGTAAAAGCTTGTTCATTTGGAATGGAATATAAACATCCCAGGCTGTGTCAGTCCACAGAGGCTTTAGAAGGTTGAAAAGCTAGAAAGAAAAGAACACTGATTTATTTCAGTGTTAAATAGCACACCAGCAGTGTCTGGAATCCAAGTCTGGAAATATAGAGCTAATTGAAGACAATGACTCCTGAGGATCCTTCTATGTAGGTATTCATATAGAGATTCCTTTGGCTGTCACTTACTTTTAATATTTCCTGAATCAACGACAAGTAAATAATCATACTTTGAAAGCATATATTCACACCCTCTGTGCCTTAGCATCTAGTGTTAGTAGCTGTGCATCTTAATAGACTCATTGCTTGAATATTTGTCTGTAAAGCAGAGGGACTAACTTTGGATTAGTTTCTCCCAGTTACAATCTCTCTCACCTGATTTAAACCAGCAGTGTGGAATGGGCAAATTGATGAAGCCTCTGGTTCTTGGCTTGCTCAACTGTGAAATAAGAAAGTCCAACAACATATTCTCTAAGGCTGGGTAAGTTGGCTTTTGAGTTGCTGTGACCATAATACCCATGCAAAACAACTTATAGGAAGTGAGCTGTATTTTGGCTCAGAGCTTCAAGAGATGTCTTTTGATCCAAGTAGATCTTATTCCAACACAGCAGGGATAACAGGGTAAAGTGGATCTGTGCATGTTGTAAGAGTGTAGCTGAACAATATAGACATTGAATGATTTTTACTTATGTCATCATGAAGAAATGCATGCAAGATTAAAATGATCTGTGAAATTAACAGAAGCAAATATAGAATTTAGATTCCCCAATTTTTTCCGTTTATTTCTATATTAGTGGTTAATTTATGTCTCTTTCTCCTTTCCCTCTCTCATTTCTTCTTCCTTCTATCCTTCTTTCCCTTCCAACTTATTTTTGAAATTGGATTTCCTTTACCATTTTACTCACATGTTTCATTATCTCTGTTGCCTTTATCCTACTCTCTCATTCAAAAAGGGGACTAAGAAGCTGAGGTCATAAACCAGAATCCAGTCCACTGTAATTTCAAAGCCAGCATTACAGAATTACCATAGTCTTCACATTTCACCCCCTGCATAATCTGTATAGTTTTTTTTTTTTTAAACAGCACCATAAACTGAGAAACAAGTGTTCAAATAATATGGCTATGGGATTAATTTCTGGTAGTAACAATGAAAACGTTAGATTTTTGCCATTGTATTGGAAATAAACAGAAACTTCTGCCTTAAATCATATAATCAAACTTTAGCTCAAAATAAAATATGGTTAATTTACAATATTACTTAAGATAATTTCCTAAGAAAAATGAAGTTGATATCCTTTAGAATATTCTTACAGGAGCTGGAAGGATGGCTTAGAAGTGAAGAACACAGCCTATTTTTTCAGAGGACCCAGGTTTAATACCCAGCATCCACATGGAAGCTCACAACTGTCTGCAGCTCCAGTTCCAGTGGATCTGACATCCTCACACAGGCATACATACATGAAAAACACAAATTCACATAAAAATAGGAATCATTAAAGAAAAGATTCTATAAGAACTTTCTATAAGGGTGAAAAGTTATGCTCTGTGATGGACATTCAATACATTAGCTCCCAGTGGCTATTAGGTTTCTGAAATATGTATGAAAGCCAGAAGTTGATGTCCTCTTATTTACTTCAACACTTCAATCAGTTTTCTACCTTATTTTTTGTAGGTGACCCATGGACCTCATTATTTAGGCTACACAAGATGATCAGAAAGCCCTTGGGCCTATTTGTCTCAGACCTCTAATCATGAAATTATAAACATGCATTGTTTTTATTATTGTTGTTTGTTCATTTTAGTTATTATATTTTTGTTTTAAAGTTTCAATGTTGGTGCAAGGGATCCAAATTCTCATTATCTTGTTTACACAGCAATCATTTTGGTCACTGAACAATATCCTGTCTCCAAGCCTTTTAAATGTCTCATGGGTTTTATGAGTTGGACTCTTTCAACCACAACTTTCCAGATAAGATCAAAAATTTAAAGCTATTTAGTTCAACAGTTAATGTTGTCAGGGCTGTTTAATGTTCCATGTGCTGTGAAATGTAACAATGACTTGAATTTGTAAGCACTTTACTACATAATTTTTGGACCTTATGTAATATGCCACATAGTAAACTAGTTCTTAACCTTCCTAATATTATGATTCTTTAAGAGAGTTTCTCATGTTGTGGTGACTGCCAACTATAAAGTTATTCCATTGCTAATTTGGAATTAATTTTTAGGCTTTTATGAATCTTAATATAAATATCTGATATGCAGAATATCTGATAAGTGACCCAAAGGGGTCATAACCCAAAGGTTGGAAACCACTGACCTACTAGGAAATAGAAACTTGCCTATGTAAAACACCGTAATAGCAAGATATACATTGACACATAAATGTCAATGACAAGGAAATTTAAACTGTATGAAAAATACGATGCAATGGGCACAATTTCAGCTTAAGTACTTAGAGATTTTTGATAAAATAAACAAGATTATTTTAATAGTATTAAATATATTGACAGGAAATGTGAAAAACTGAAGGGGGTTCCTAATTTCTTAAAATGAAAGCAAGGCTAGAATAATAAACGCTCAATTGAATACCAGGCTATCAAGAGAACATATTGATGTGTGCTATTTTATTTTGCTGCTGTCTCACAAACAATATCCTGGACTTGGTACTGGAAAAGAGAGTCAAACAAAGAATATCATTCTATCAACAAATCTCAAACTTGGCTGCACATTAGAGCTAACTGTAGGCTTGCAAACTAAGACATTCATAATATAGGAAAAAGCAAGCTTACTGAGGGCATTCCAATAACTAATTAAATCAAAATTTTCATAAGTAAAATCTTTCTTTAAAGCTCCATGTGCCATTATGATGTTCAGTCAAATTTAGGAGCCACTCTTGGAGGGGATCTGCTGTGAGAATATACAATGCCAAGTAACAGTCAGATTAGGAATGCCAATCCATTGTGTCTCAATCAGAAAAATCATAAGCCGAAACGCTAACCAAACAATTGCCCAAGTTCTTGATATTCCTGGGTGTCATGGCAAAACACCTTGGACTGACATCAAAACTAAGGACAAGAAATCCCACTGACCAAAAAAATATGCTCACAGCTTAAATTTAACTAGATTCAAGAAAGCAACAAAAATCTGAATTTAAAACATTATACCATAATACTATATTTATGGCTTTCCTACACAGGCTAAAATCAAAACTAACCACATAAAATCTAGGTACAGTAGCAAACATCTGGAACTCTGGTACTTTATCATAAAAGGATGACACCAGATGCTCACTAACCAGTCAATCTATACAAAACAGCATATTCTGGCTTCAATGAAGTTCACTTCCTTCAAAAACATGTTATAGAGCAACAGAGGAACACATGCAGTGTCAACCTCTGGCAATTACATGTCATGATTGTTTGGTTGATGTATCCATTGAGACTGGTTTCCAAAACTTGGCATTCTGGTTAGTTGTGGCTTTCTGTAGTGATCTCTGTCTGTTGCAAAGAAAAGTTTCCTTGATGAGGAGTAAGATTTCAAAACCCATTAGGAATCATACCATCAACTATTTTTGAATATTCACATAGAAAATATACTTCTGTATATAAATATACAAATAGAGATTTAATGACTTTTTATCATTTGAGCTGATGGAACTCCCTCTAATACACAATGACTACCTAAAGAAACCTGAATGCAATACTGGAGAAGCGCTCTTTTAAATTGTTGGCCAGGGATAACCAAAGCATACAGCCTACTGCTTTTGTCTTTAGATGCCTCAAGAGGTGGAAGAAGTTCATGTTGCTAAAGACCATGTACTTCAGAAACAGGGTTTGGAAAGTTCTGAACTGGAATTGACAGTATAACATGAAAATGAAAACCCAGAGTCAGATATTGGGGTTCATGTTGCAAACTGAAGTTCAGAAAAGGAAAGCAGCAAAGGCCCTTGCACTTACCTCTGCCTCAGCTGGAAAGGGTTGATCCTGTCTCCACGAACTATCCTACAAGCCTCACACTCCTGCCTCCCAACAATGTGTCTGGAAACTAAATATCAGAATGCAGTCTGAGACATTGGTCTCCTGTCTTTTATATACCATTCAAGGGCTAGGGTTAAAGGTGTGGGCTCCAATTCCCCTTTAATCTTGTGTAGGCCAGGGTGGCCTTGAACTAACAGAGATCCATCTACCTGTATTGCTGAATCCTGGGATTAATGGTGTGTGCCAACACCCACCCAGCTTCTATAGCTCACTAGTGTAGTTGGCTTTGCATATTGATCCTCAGTGGCTTTATTAGATAATAAACAATATATTACCACAAATCAGAAAGCCATCTCTATGGGGACTAGCTGTTTATGGTACCTGAAAGCCCAATTATAGCTTCAGTATACACAAGGCAACCAACATCTCCTCACATCCATGGCACCATGAAGCACATAAACAATATCATGGCATGATAACCTTAATGGTGCAGTAATAGAATAGATACCTCAGTGGTAACCAACAGCTCTCTAATTGGACTTAAACCACATTCAAAATATGGAATCAAGGACTGGCAATAGAAACTTATCTGACTACTCATTGCTAGTGAAGTCATGGCTATTTGAGGAGAACCTACAACCACTAATTAACTAAATCAGGATAATCCATAACAAGTCCATAAATTTTTATACCCACAGATAAGTATATTCTTCATATATACAATTGCTTATGCACTAATAACTGCTTCCCATATTTCCTTGCATTTACTGTGGGAAATAAAACTGTTTCACAATCTGAGGTGGGGATGTGATTGATCCTAACCCCATCCGCGTCTCTCTAGATTTCAAGTTTCCATTTAACAAACGCAACCATAACAACTATTTATGCTCATCTCCCAGACACAAACAAGAGAAAGCTAGACATAAAAATATGTAAGCAGGAGTCTTATTTACTGAGTTTCTACGATCAGTAAGAGGAGAGCAATAGGAGCAAAAGAAATTAATTGTAACTGTCTTCATTATGGCTTCCAGATTTCTTGATATCAAATTTTCACTGAAATATTTTCCAATTCTGTTTTAAGGAAAATTTCATTCCCTGACACTCCTACCGATTCATTTTTTTTGACAAGGTTGTTCTTCTATTCTCAAATGGACTCATTTTTTCTTGCCTCCAATATCTGACACTTATAAAAATACATCAATTAAAGAGGACTATGCTAAATGCCAAGCGAGGGAAATTGGACTTTCTCTATACATGAAATAGTTCTATAGTTCTTGAAAGTTCTTTTATGACCTAAGGTTTTCACTATTATGTTCTCCCCTCTGTGCATGCTTTTGGTAGTAAATTGAGCTTCTTTGCATTTTTTAAATGATAGACTACATTTTGAATTTATCACGTTCTCAGACAGAAGAAATTGGAGACATTTATTATTCTTGGTGAATCAAGAGGTAGGCAAGCTGCTTTGTGTTTCATTATAAAATTAATTGATATCTAGCATTCAAATTCATAGTAATTCCACAATATTTTCTCCCCTTCAGACTCTTATAATATATACTGTTAGTATATAATAATTCAGATGACAGAGAGATATCATGTGAAACCCACTGGGGGAAAGAAACAGGTCTCTGTTGTGTGAACACAGGAAAGCATGTTTTATGTAAAAATGCATTTCATCTACTGACCCAAATTATATTATTTTATCTATAAATAATGGTTCAGCACCCAGAAACTCACAGTAGCAAGTCACCCAAACACCACTCCCTCCGTGTCATGATTAATGGCATATCAACTTGTCAACAATGTTGGCGACACATAGAAGAGGTAGCAAATCTATACTGTCAGCAGAGTTAAGAGGATTGTCAAAGAAAAGGGATTCATCATGGTGAAAAACAGCATCTGCATGATCATAATAAAAGATGAACAAGGAAGAAGTGACTATGGAGCAAGGAAGCTTAGCACTTCAGAAAGAAGAGTCTGTGAATGCACCAAATGCAAGATAGTAAACACAGAGAGAATATACCGTCATCTCAGGTGGCTAATTAGAAATGACTGCTGCAAACACTTAATGGTTCTATGTTTCATGCCATTGTATTTAAAAACAAATATTTATAAAAACATTACTATATATATTTTAACTTATGCTAAGTATATGCATGTAAATGAGTGAGTAGTTCATATACTTCAGCTGTTTTGTGATGCAATTCCATATGCTAGTATATTTTGAATTATTGTTTTTTAAAGAGCATAGTTCACATATTACAATTCCTGTCTAACCTGAATTTTCAAAAGGTATGCTATCTTTAAAAATTAACAATGCTATAGTAATTGTAAAATAATATATTTCCACACATATCTAGTTGTTGACATGGAGATTCTTTTCAAAATATTTTTTATTTTTAAAAATTTTTCAACATATGTACACTAGTCCAAACTGCAGTAGTTTTGTAAGCATTCAACCTGAAATACTGAAAGTAAAGGCATAGAATGACTCCCCGAAACATTCTTTCTCTTTCTGTGCGTCTTTCCTCTGTTTAACTTCACTATTCATTTTTTTAAATTAAAAAAAAATCTTATTTTAAATACCAATCCCAGTCCCTTCTCATTACCCCCACCATCTCTTATACCAAACCACAAACACTGCTCAGTGAGGGTGGGGTCCCCCATGGGGGATCATCAAAGTTTGTCATATAATTTAGGGCAGGATTGAGGCCCTCCCCCTTTATCTAAGCTAAGAGAGTATCCCTCCATTGGGAATGGTCTCCAGAAAGAGTGTTTATGCACGAGGGATAAATATTAGTTCAACTGCCAGCAGCCCTATAGACTGCCCAAATCCCCTAACACCATGTTCAGAGGGCCTAGTTTGGTCAGTTTTAGGCAGGTTGCCCAGCAGTCAGTCTGAAGTCTTTATGCTCCCACTTGGTCAGGTCAGGTGCTTCTCTTGGTTTCCCCAGCATGGTCTTGAAACCTTTACTCATCAATCCTCCCTTTCTACTACTGGATTCCAGGAGTTCAGCTCAGTGCTTAGCTGTGAGTCTCTGATTCTGCTTCCATCAGCTACTGGATGAGGGATTTATGATGGCATTACAGGTAGTCATCAATAGAGTAAGGGCATTTAAAGTAGCCTCTTTACTATTGTTTAAATTCTTGGTTGGGGCCATCCTTGTGGATTCCTGGGAATTTCCCCCACTGCCAGGTTTCTCAATCAGCCCACAATGACTTTATCAAGATATTTCTTTCTTTGCTCTTCTTTCTGTCCTTTTCCCGATCCCTCCTATACTTCTATCCTCCTCTCTCTCCTACCTCCTTTTTCCTGCAAACACACTCCCAATTTACTCATGAGATCTTGTCTCTTTCCCCCTCTCAGGGGTCCATGTATGCCTCTCTTAGGGTCTTCCTTGTTTCCTAGCTTCTCTGGTGGCATGGATTGTAGCTTAGTTATCCTTTGCTCTATATCTAATATCCATTTACAAGTGTGTATATACTGTGTTTGTTTTTCTGTGTCTTCGTTATCTCACTCAGGATGGTTTCTTCAAGTTCCTAGTTCTACCCATTTGCCTAGGAATTTTAAGATGTCATTGTTCACCCTACACACACACATTTAGGACTCCTCTATTTTTGAGTGTCACTGTGAATGTTCTCTTGAAATTTTTCACCTTTTCTTCTGTAAATATTGTTTCATTCCCTCTCTATGGCTGGACTTTAATCATATACATGATAGATAATTATATGTGGAGAAGTTAGTATAAACATAAAGGGGTAAATTAAAACATGTGTATGTGAATAACTGATAACTGGATGCAAACTTGGAGAAGACTACAGATAGACCCATGCCTTTTGCCCTGCACAAAACGTAAGTCAAAATGGATCAAAGAACTCAACATAACCCCAGACACACTGAGCCTGCTAGAAAATAAAGTGGGAAATACCCTTGAATTAATTAGTACAGGAGACCACATCCTGAACATAACACCAGTAGCACAGACACTGAGATCAACAATTACTAAATGGGACCTCCTGAAACTGAGAAGCTTCTGTAAGGCAAAGGACATAGTCAGCAAGACAAAACGACAGCCCACAGACTGGGAAAAGATATTCACCAACCCCACATCTGACAGAGGGCTGATCTCCAAAATATAAAAAGAACTCGAGAAGCTAGTCTCAAAAACACAAAACAATCCAATTAAAAAATCGAGTACAGAACTAAATAGACAATTCTCAATAGAGGAATCTAAAATGGCTAAAAGACACATGAGAAAGTGTTCAACATCCTTAGTCATCAGGGAAATATAAATCAAAATAACTCTGTGATATCATCTTACTCCTGTCAGGATGGCTAAAATCAAAAACACCAATGACAGTTTATGCTGGAGAGGATGCATAGAAAGAGGAACACTCCTCCACTGCTGGTGGGAGTGCCAACTTATACAGCCACTGTGGAAATCAGTATGGTGAATCCTCAAGAAAATGGGAATGAGTCTACCAAAAGATTCAGCAATTCCACTCCTAGGCATATACCCAAAAGGAGCATATTCATATAACTAGGACATATGTTGAACCATGTTCATAGCAACATTATTTGTAACAGCCAGAAACTGGAAGCAGCCTAGATGCCCCTCAACTGAAGAATGGATAGAGAAATTGTGGTACATTTACAAAATGGAGTACTACTCAGCAGAAAAAAAAAATGGAATCTTGAAACTTACAGGAAAATGGATGGAACTCAAAGAAACCATTCTGAGCAAGGTAACCCAATCACAAAAAGACAAACATGATATGTACTCACTCATATTTGGACCTGCTTTATGATACATAGTAGTGACCGTGCTTTATCAGAGCTGTTTTTAATGATGTTGCTCAGAATGGTTTCCTTCCAGATGATGATTGAGAAGCTAATTTAAAAAAAAAATGGTGCCAAGTACCACAAGAGTAACAGAACTGTGTTATTTTTCTGGGATTTTGTTTTTTACTTTTTTTTAAATAGGGAGTGCTGGATGTCTCTACAATTTTGTTCAAATGACTGCAGAACCTGGAAAAGCTGTTGCTGCTATTGATGCATAACATACTGCCATTATTGGTCTTGAATTTTTGGAAACTTTAGCTCTGCTGTCAACTTTGGAAAAAAGTATCCCAGTTTACCACGTTGAGTTGGCATTGTAAAAAAATTAACTGCCATATTGGTCTAGAAATGTTGAACTTAATTTATTTTCCATTTGTACAGGGGTAACACACTGTATTAAATATGTAAGGTCTTTAAAAAAAGAAGGGATTTTGAGAGCCCATCCCTTGTGAAGGGATGTTCTCTTGACATAGACACATGGTGTAGTTCCTAGGCCTAGCCCAGGATGATGTGATAGACTTTGGGGAGCCCCTTTTGAGGGCCTTAACCTGACTGGGGAGTAGAGGGGGGATGGCTAGGGGCAGGTGGAATGTTGGGGGGCAGTGGAGGGAGAAGGAGAAAGGATTGACATCTGAAGCAAGCTTGTTCCTAATTTGAACTAATAAAATAAAAGAAATGATAATGAGAGTTAGAAATAGTTATTCAAATAACTTTAATCATGGACACATTAAAATTGAGTATATGAAATTTTTCCTGTTTTATTTTATTTGTAAGTTATATTATTTTGATATTTTAGTACAGTTTTTGGTTACCAAAAAAATTGAAAGAAGTATAGATATTCCAGATATCTTGATTCATTATATCTTCCCTTTGTTAATTGGTAATCCAATACTCACATAATGATTTATTCTTGAATTCAAATTCAGTGTTGTATATTTAATAAGCTTGGACAAATGTATAGGTTAGGTAGCCATTTAGATGTAGCAGCCTTAGAGGACATTTGTTCTAAGATCCTGAATATATACTTAACAACCCATGAATCTAATGACTGAAACTAAAAACAATGAATAAGAGCAGACAAGCAGAACAAGTTTTCTGTTGAGGACAAAGCATAGCAGAACTCAGGGCTTGTGTGTATTGCCTCAATTACAACAGTGGATAATAAATAAATCTCTTTAGAAGCAGGTCAGTTAGCATGGGCAGTAGCTTCTACCTGATGAGACAGAATGAACATCCAGTAGTTATGCACAAATATCATTGCTAAACAATTTAGGGTCAGAAAAACAAATACACGTATGTGAACCCCAGGGGAGTTGCTACTAAAGAAATAGAGCTATTGTGGTACCCCAGTCTGGAGCTAATGAGCACACTATGGATTAGATTTCTAGGGAGGAGTTAACATATCAGTTCACTAATTATATATCATTTTGACAATTTACAGCAGATAGAAGTGATTATGTGTTTCTTTTTTCTAAGCATTCCCACTGAGGGAATTCACCAGAGAATTGTGTGCCTCTTTCATTATTAATGGAAGTAGTAGTGAAATAATAGAACAGAGTAGGCCAAAGACAACAGTTTTTCTAAGCTTGGAATAACACAATAAATGAGCACAGGGGCTGGTGATGTGAGAAAAGGCACTGGGACCTAATCTAGAGGACTGAATTTGATCGCCAAGACTCTCAAGACAGATTTAAAACTCATCCAACTCATGCAAGTTTTCCTTTGATCTTCACACACTCCATGACATATACAGGCCCATACAGATGCACATATACACAGCTGCCCACAAAATACTTGAATAAAGTGTAATAAAATGTTAAGGGCATGGACAGTAGACCCTATATTTAAGAATGAAGCCACCTCAGAGCAGGCGAGTCTCAAGTTCTGGAAAGTGGCAAATACAAGCCACTCTCTGCCTCCACCTCTTCTGTGAGCATGTAAATTCACATGCACTGACACTGCTATGAAACAATGATGTAAACAGGCTGATGTGCTAAGTAATTTTGATAATGATTTGTTTGTTTGAGAAAGGATTTTATTGTGTAGCCCAGGCTGGCTTCATATCTGTTGTGATCCTCAAACCCTTCCTTCTAAGTTTTGGGATCTAGGTAAGAGTTACTAAATGCTAGAACTTTGTGATTTTATTGTTTGTGTGAGAGTAGTAGTGACTGGGTATTTAAGATTCTTCTTTGATTTTAACATCTGTCTCACACAGGGGCATCAGAAGCCCTCACAGTGAATCACTGAATCATGACTGGATATGAATGAAGTCACATATTAGTGAGTACTATTTATTACATGTATCACTTATTTTAAAAAGTAAGGGAGATATGCCTGACTCACATTCACTAAGGTCACTTAATCAACACAGATGGAATTTTAACGGGACAAAAACTGAACCTGATTTTAGAATGTTCTAGATTCCTTTATATTACTTTGATAAAACTCTCTGACTAGAAGCACCTTGGAGGAGAAAGGGGTATATTTGGTTTGTAATTCTAGGCCATAGTCATAATTGAAGGAAATCAAAGCAGAAATTCAAACAGAAGATCAAAGTATAAATCATGGTAGAATGTGAATTGCTGGACTAATATCAGTTTAGTGTTCACTTAGCTTTAGTATATATCCCAGGACCAAATAACCATGGAATGGTACAGCACATATAATTCTTCACCTTCTAATATAATTATTAATTAAGATACTCCCTCTCAGACATGCCTGAAAACAACCCTGATAAAAACAATTAATTACTCAGTTACTTAATTAAAACTAGCTCATTTTAATGACTATTATATACTGTGCCAAACTGACAAATCAGAGTAACTAGAACAAATAAGATCTTCGGAAATATTTACTTTCCCACCTATGCCTCCTCCATATTCTGTTTTATAAACTATTTCAAATTGTTTTTATATAAGAAACAATATGATTTGTAATTTCAAAGCATGTCCAGAGAGATGGCTCAACAATTAAAATTACTTGATACTCTTCCAGAAGATCTTAGTGGGATTCCCAGCAACCATATAATATCTAGCAAGCATCTCTAACTGTATTTTCAGGAATGAGAACATTGTCTATACCAGTAGTTCTCAACCTCCCTACTGCTGCTACTCTATAATATAGTTCTTCCAGCTGTGGTGAACATTAACCATAAAATTATTCTCTTGCTGCCTCACAAATAAAATTTTGTTGCTGTTGTGAAATCTAATGTAAATATTTTTGGAGATAGAGGTTTATTAAAGGAGTTAATTGACAGGTTGAGAATTATTGGTCTAGGTTTTAATCTTTGATCATTTGACACTTGGTCTCTGTATAATGGAAGTGCTTGCATGACAAAAATGTTTAAAATGGTATGGTAGTCTTAAACTGAAGATTCCAATAGTTTTTCCAGTGCTAGTGTTTGAATACTAAAATTCTAGGTGACACAAAGACATTAATGCAGACCAAAAACACATACACATAAAATAAAAAATTTAAAAAGAAAGAACTTTAAAAACAAAAATAATGTGTCAATAGAAGACCTTAACACCCTGAGAAAATGTCCTAAGAAATTGACCATTTTTTTAAGCTCAAAACTATCATAATGGATTTTAAATGATATACATACATTGATGGACACTATAGGAACAGTCTGGGAAACAAAATGCCAGAAATGTCTTCAGGAAGGACAATGGAGAACCAGAGATACAGAGATGTAACACAGACAAATTCATTTTGTCTACACTTAATTAGAACCAGTGAATATAGTCCCAATTCATTCAATGGTGGACTGTATTTGACACTGAACTTTCAAAAAATTGACATTGTTATTACATACACATAAATTTAACACCCAACATCTTCAAAACATATTAAGCAAATAAGTAAGTTGTGTTCAATTATAATGAACCTTTACTGTTATTCTGTGCTTGAATTTTATTTATTTAATTTAACATTTATTTATTTATCATTTATTCACTCATCCATCAATCCATCCATCAATTAAACTATTTCTATGGCCTGGTGTGTGAATGTGAGTGCATCTGTGTGTGTGTATGGGTTGGCACACACCCAAGCCTGTGCATGAGGGAGATAGAGCCTAACATCTGGTTTTCTGTATCTCCTTACTGTTTCTTTCTAAAAGGAGTTCTATCAGCAACCAGGTTGATAGTCTTCTGTGTAGTACAATTTTCATCCTCCAACTTTCAACTCCTTTTCAGAGAACAAGTAAAAGAAATGAACTCTCAAACTGGACTTTTGCATATCTATTTATGGGAGTTCTAGGGATCTAACCTGAAGTCCTCGGGCTTAAGTACCGAGCACTTAACACATTGAGTCATCTGCCCAACCACAATGGTGCAGGTTTTTGTTTTTGTTTTTAATTTGAATTTCTTTATTCTTCTCATATATGTTATGTCCTGACTGCAGTTTCCTCTTCCCCTCCTTCTCACAGTGGCTCTTCCCCATGTACACTCTCCCCCAGATTCACCCTCTCTTTGTCTCCTCTCAGAAAAGAGAAGATCTTCCAGGACATCAACACAGCATTATATGCTACTATAAGACTGGGCACATACTATGACATTGAAGCTGGATTTTGTGTTTCAAAGAGATACAAACCTTGGTTCTCTTTAATACACAAATATAAGGTTTGGAAATCCTGCTGGGATCTTGAGTGCAGAGCTGCCTTACCATATTTGCTTTTGTCATGCAAACATTTCCATTATACAAAGATCAGGTCTAGTGATGAAAGAGTAAAACCTGGATAATATTTTCACTTCTGAACATAAGGAAAGAGTTCAAATTCAGGAAGAAAAAGAAAGCTAAGTCCAGCCCCTGGAATGCTGGTCCTACAGTAGGACAAATTTTTATTTAACCACATTTTATGAAACTAAAGAAACTTGTGGGAAAAACTAAATGATTCAAGTATGTCATTGGAAAGTTTATGAAACTTCCACACCCATATAGCCAGGCATATCTTACTTTCTTCCTAAATATCTTTCCTAAAAGTATTCAAAATCTGTATTAACATCTCTTAATGAACTATAATTCTATTTCAAAAAAACAAACACAAACACAGCTGCCAGGGTTGTCTGTCAGAGCATAACCTGTGTTCATGAAAATATGCCTTGTGAATACAGCTGGGACTATGACATAAGAGCAATGAACTAGGAAAATTAATATTTTGAGTCACAAATAACAGTCAAATAACTTGGATATCATAGAGGTTTGAATAAGAATGACCACCATAGCTCATATATTTGAATGCTGAGTCATCAGAGAGTAGCAGTAACTTAGAAGGATTAGAAGTTGTGGCCGTGCTGGAATAAGTGTGACATTATTGGAAGAAGTGTGTCACTGAGGATCAGCTTTTAGGTTTTAAAAGTCCAAATTAGGCTTAGTGGTGTTCTTTTCAGTCAGTGTATCTAGTTGTAGAACTCTCAGCTATCATCTTCCTGAATGTCCTGCCATAAAAATAATGGACTAAATCCCTGAAGCTGTAGGCAAGCATAAATTAAACTTTTTATATAAGTTTCTGTGGCCATGTCGCTTTACAAAACATAACACTAACTAAATAAGACAAGCAATAAATACTATTTTTCCAAAAATTGTAGCTGGTTATTTCAAATAACGTGATGGCTATAAAATGAAACTGACCAAGAAATAAATAAATAAACATAAGTTATTTCAAATATCACAAACATCAATTAAAACATTTTATACCACCTAAATGACTGCCACAAAGAAGAAAACATTGTTTAGATCAGAATATGATGATATACACTGAGTATTATTTGCTTGGTAAAAGTATCTGTTTCCTATTCCTATTACAATATTTATGTCACAGTATATTCTTGATTATTCTATCTTTAGATTTAATATACTTCCTATGTGCCATGTGTAGAATTTTGAGAAAGAGAAGATTCAGATCTTGGATGAGGATGTTGGCTAGTAACAGAGATAGGATGAACAGATTTCTCCTTAATATTTTAATAATAATTTTCCTCTCATACATACTGTTTTCCTGACTACTCAGCCTCACTCTGTTAGATCCTAGAAATGAAGCTTCTTAGTACCATATGCAGTATTACAAATTTTCATTTCCCATAGATGAATGTGATGCCTGCTCAACAATGGGAAATGAAAACTGAATGAAGTTCTTAGAAAACCAAAATTCCATGCATATATCCAAGTTTCTACTTGGTTGTTTAGAATTTTTGGCTGCACAGAGTTGGCGTGTTTCAAAACCAAAGGGAAAATCAAGTTGGGCTGTCTTTTCCATTATTAAACATTTGTTTCCCACTTGTGTATCTGGCATAGCATTCTTTAGACTATTTAAAAAAAAACTCTACAAACCTGTCTTCCATCAACCTAGAAAACTATGGTTATTGTTGTCTAGCATCAGAGACCTACAGCAGATGAAACTGCTTTCATGAAACAAACCCATCTGATGACTCCAGCAATGTACTTAGGATATTCCATGATTAATCACTTCCTTCTGTTCTGTGTCTATAAAAAGTTCATATACCCGATTCCATACTGGAACTTGTCTTTCACAGCACCCTTAGTCAGTGTTCCCAAAACATTGCTGCTATTATTTGTCTCAGAATAAATTATCATATTCCCACTTACATGAGAGTCATGTTTGTCATTAGATAGGAGAAACTAAGTCATATTCAAATTGCCAAAGGTGGGAAAATGCATCAGGAAAAAAATCTATAAGAAACAAAAGACCCAGGATAGCCAAATCATCCCTATACAATAAAGGAACTTTGGGAAGCATCACCATCCCTGACTTCAAGACCTATTACAGAGCTTTAGTCCTGAAAACAGCTTGGTATTGGCACAAAAATAGACTGGTAGACCAATGGAATAGAATTGAAAACCCTGACATTACCCCAGACACCTATGAACACCTGATTTTTGACAAAGAATCCAAATTTATATGATGGAACAAAGAGAACATCTGCAACAAATGGTGCTGGCGTAACTGGTTGCAAACATGTAGAAGACTGCAGTTAGACCCAAGCCTATTGCCTTGCACAAAACTTAAGTCAAAATGGATCAAAGATCTCAATATAAATCCAGTTACATTGAACCTATTAGAAGACAAATTGGGAAATACCCTTGAATTAATCAGTACTGAAGACTGCTTCCTGAACATTACACCAGTAGCAAAGACACTGAGTCAACAATTGATAAATGGGACCTCCTGAAACTGAGAAGCTTCTGTAAGACAAAGGAGACAGTCAGCAAGACAAAACGGCAGCCCACAGACTGGGAAAAGATATTCACCAAACCCACATCTGACAGAAGGCTGATCACCAAAATATACAAAGAACTCAAGAAGCTAGTCCCCCAAACACCAAACAACTCAATTAAAAAGTGGGGTACAGAACTAAATAGACAATTCTCAATAAAGGAATCTAAAATGGCTAAAAGACACATGAGAAAGTATTCAACATCCTTATTCTTCAGGGAAATACAAATCAAAACAACACTGAGATAACATCTTACTCCTGTCAGAATGGCTAAAATCAAAAACACCAATGACAGTTTATGCTGGAGAGTATGGGGAGAAAGAGGAACACACTTCCACTGCTGGTGGGAGTGCCAACTTGTACAACCACTTTGGAAATCAGTATGGCGACTCCTCAAGAAAATGGGAATGAATCTACCACAAGATCCAGCAATTCCACTCCTAGGCATATACCCAAAAGAAGCACATTCATATAACAAGGACATCTGTTCAACTATGTTCATAGCAGCATTATTTGTAACAGCCAGAAACTGGAAGCAGCCTAGATGCCTCTCAACTGAAGAATGAATAGAAAAATTGTGGTACATTTACACAATGGAGTACTCCTCAGCAGAAAAAAAAAAAAAAACAATGGAATCTTGAAATTTGCAGGAAAATGGATGGAACTCAAAGAAACCATTCTGAGCAAGGTAACCCAATCACAAAAAGACAAACATGATATGTACTTACACATATATGGACCTGCTTTATGATACATAGTAGTGACCGTGCTTTATCAGAGCTGTTTTTAATGATGTTGCTCAGAATGTTTTCCTTACAGATGATGACTGAGAACCTAATTTAAAAAAAATAGTTCCAACTACCACAAGAGTAACAGAATTGTGCTGTTTTCTGGAATTTTGTTTTTACTTTTTTGTTGTTGTTGTTTGTTTGTTCTTTTGTTTTGTTTGTTTTTTGTTTTTTTTAAAATGGAGTGTGCTGGATGTCTCTACAATTTTTTCAAAGGACTGCAGAACCTGGAAAAGCTGTTGCTGCTATTGATGCATAACATATTGCCATTATTGATATATATATATATTTTTTTATTAAAAAATAAAAATAAAAAAGAAAGAAATCCATTGACCAATTTCCAAGTGTGTTTCCAATAGAATCTCACAGAATGCATCTCATCTCAAAGCACTGACAGGTTACATGGGAAATGACTCTCTCCCCATCCCAATATTAACTGTATTAATGGGGGGTTGTGACATGCAGTCACAAAATACCAGCATCTGGCTTTAGTAACTCATAGTACACAAGCCCTGTGGGGGGAAAAAAACATATGAGTATAAACTCTTTAATTCTAACATACACTATCAGCAAATGTTGATCCAATGTGTACAAGGTCTCAGGCATGCAAAAAACTCTTATCAATGAAAACTTCCATGGTTCAGTGCTCAGGTGCTATACAAGGTCTTGTCTTAAAAGTTGGCTTTCTTGGGTATGTGCAGAGTGTAAGGTACCCAGGCCTGCAATGTTTACCTTTGCCTTCGAACTCCAATCTCATACATTGTGCAAAATCTTTTGAGCTTAATTGTCTTGAAAACAAATAGAAAACTAAAGTTCAAAGGAGAATGCAAAAACATCCAGCCCTGAACTGAACTATGTTTTAGATACCAAATACCAAATAGAACAGTGTGACCCTGCAATCCTTAGTGTGTTTATATAATCTGAGAAAACTCTTTCCAGATTCTCAAATAATTGGTGTAATCATTTGCCAAAATGGATTTAATATTTAATTAGAAGAACATTGTAAGATCATGGATGAACACCTGGAATTGCCTCTCCACATTGTCTCTTGCCTATAGTTAAATCATTTTAAAATCATGAGATTTGGAAAGCATTGTTTGAACATTTTTTCTGCTTTGTTTATAACTGCTTAAGCTATCTGAAGATCCACTGAGAAAAAAAAATAACTGGCAAATATACAATTATTTTTAATCATTTTTTGTTCACCATCACATCAAAGGCCCTACAATTTTAAAGGTATTTCAGATTTTCTTTGCTTTTGATTAAAATAAAAATATGCACTTTCATTTACTTAAGTAAAGACAAAATTAAGGAACTAGAGATTCATGGAAATATGTTTCACCAGGAGATCTGAATAGGACCCATATATTGTGAAGTCATGTTTACAGTGGTATGATAATATATTTAAATTAAAAGTATAAGAAATATCAGGTAGGGAGAGATCTCAGATGTTTTGAATACTACCTGCTTATTCAGAGGATTATAGTTCAGTTCTCAGCAAGTATATATGGTGTCTTGCAATTGCCTGTAAATCCACTTCTAAGGAAACAAATACTGTCTTCTGGCCTCCACATATAACAACACATGTGGCATAAACACAGACATACATAGATACATGCACACACACATGATAAATAACAATAAATCTTTTATGTAAAAGAAAATGTGAAGTGGAGAACATATTGGGGAATAAAAGAAAAAAGTTACTACCTTAAGAATATTGAAATACAGTGAGTTAAAGATTATATTATATAGCCCAAGCATACAAAGAATCAGCAGAGTCAATACTCTTGCCTGAGAAGATAAATGTCTTGAAGAAGCTACACAAGCTTTACTAGAAATAGGTGACTCAGTGTCACATGAACTCAACTATTTTAAACTGAATTCACATCAACTTTTGTTCTCATATAGAATATGATAATGTGGAATAGTGATGATGCATTGTTTAAATTCTGTGTTACCATATCATATGAGAAATTCTGATGGCCTACCTTCTATTTGAGGATCATTTTATTCTGTAAATTCGTACTATATATGATATATTTTGAGCATGTGCACCTGTGCAACCCCACCCTAAATCCTTAAATAATCACAACTCTTCAACTTCCCCTCCTATTCTTTGTTAGTTAATTAATTGATTTATATAACCCACTGAGTCCCAAGATTACTGCCTGTGTGCACATGACTCCAATTTGATACTCTGATGTTTTAATCTGTAGCTATTCATTTATTTGTATTATCTGTGTATGTTCCTGTGCCTTGAGTGTGAATGTTTGTGTATGGGATGGGTAGGACATTAGTTGTGGGGGGAGGGGAGTAAAGTAGGGAAAGGGACCTCGGATTGACATGTAAAATAATTTTTCTAATAAAAATAAAGTAAAAATAAGCCTACAAAATTACTTGTTTATGCATATCACAATTTCACTGAAAGTAATATTTTTAATTAGGATAAAGGCAAACTACTCCCAAACTCAAAGTCCAACTTGATCAAGATAGGAGGTTTGAGACAGTCATAGAATTCAGAAAGAGAGAGAATATTTCTGCTCCTCTATTTCCTCCTCTTCTCTCCTCCTGTCCTCCTCTCATTCTGGCAGCTCCCTTTCCCCTACCCTCATTCTCCCAATTAGCTCAGGAGTCCCTGACCCTTCCCATTCCTTGGGTCCATGCATTTTGGGGGGAAGAATATTGGAGAGCAGGATGAGAGACACCATATTAGAGGGAGCCATTATAGGTCTGAGGAGAGGTCTGGCACTCGGGAGATTTCCAGAGACATACAAAGATGACACGAACTGACAATCCAGGCAATGGTGGAGAAGATAACCTAAACACCCTTCCCCTGAAGAGAAATTGAGGACTACTTTTTATGCCATCCTAGAGCTCTCATCCAGTGGCTGATGGAAGCAGAGGCAGACATCCACAGATATACACTGATCTGAACTCTGGAACTTAGTTGCTGAGAGGGAGGAAGGAAGATCAAAGGAGTCAGTACAGGCTGGTGAAACCCACAGAAACAGCTGGCCTGAACAAGGGGGAGCACATGGACCCCAGACTGCTTTCTGGTAGGTCAGTACAGGACTGATCCAGACCCCTGAACATGGATGTCAATGAGGAGGCCTCTGCACTCTAGGGGGCCCCTGGTAGTGGATTAGTATTTTCCCTGGTATAAGAAGGGATTTTGAGAGCCCATCACATGTGAAGGGATGTACTTTTTGCCTGGACAAACGTGGAAGGCCTAGGCCTGGCCCAGGATGATGTGGTGGACTTTGGGGGCCCCTGTTTAGGGCCCTACCTTGCCTGGGGAGTAGAGGGTGGATGGGGTGGGGGGTAGGTCTGCAGAGAAGAAGGAGGGATTGATATGTGAAACAAGCATTTTCCTAAGTTGAACTAATAAAAAATGAAAAAATAAGAATTAAGGGAGATAATCAATTCAACAAAAGTAAATAGATGATAGATAAATTTTGATTTAAAAAGAGACAAATAAGATTATTTCTTACACAACACTGAAAGAAGTATAGATATGATATCATGTGACCATACAATAAAAGTTTCTGGAACAATCATTTTTTCTCCTTGGGTATAGTTGAAGGTAAATGGCCCCAGATTTTGTGTTACACTAGTACCTGTTCTTAATCTATAACATTGCTTATTGAATGCAATGCATCCCAGCACTTCAGTGTTTTGCATGCATATCCAGATTTAATTAAAAAGCAATCTTAGATCCACATAGTCCCTACTCTAAGGAACCTAAAATTTTTTGAACCTGATAAATTTCCCTGAGGCAAATTTGAGGAGAAATATGGAAGAGTAGGACTCTCTAGAATATGTATCTTTTCATCAATATCTATTTGCTTTGCAGATCTATACATTCACAAAAGTTCATCAAAGGAAACTCAGGAAAGGAGGTGATATATTATGGTATCTACTAGTAGCATCATGAGAATAACATTTTGTAGAAAACAAGGTTTGCATGCCATTTCCTTGTGTAAAAGTTAATTTTATTATCATCTGACAAGTTTATAATAGGAAAATTTTTCTTGTACATTTTGTTTGGTTGTTTTTGTTTTGCTTTGTTTTGAAATAAATTAGCAGGTTGTAGTACAGTTTGACTAAGAACTCATTATGTACCCAAGGCAGCCTCAAAGTCTTTCCAATGTTTTCATCTAGTTCTCTCAAGGGCTGGAATTACAGCATTGTAAAACTGTTTAAAAAATTAAAAACAGGAGAGGTTTATCTTGACCCAGTATTTCAGAGAACTCAGTCCATGGTTTTTTGGTTTTTAATTACAATGATTCTATAATGAAGTTCAACATGAGACATGTGATCAGAGTCTTCATCTCATGTTAGAAAAGCAGAAACTCACACACAACACAAACACATGCACACTCCCACACACAATAAAGCCCCCTCCCACACACACACACATTCACACACACCAGGAAAGTGCACAGTCATGTACAGGCTCAAAGGCATACTACGTTTCCCAGTTACATCCTACCTCTTCACATTTCCAAAATATTACCACTACACAGGGAAATATATGTTGAAATGTAGGAGACAGAACATCATATCTTGCTTGGAACTTGATGCTGATCCCACATCAGAAATACCTAGAATTTGGCATGGCATCTCGCTTCTAGGCTCTATAATATTACATAGAGCAGATTCTTCATTCCTGGGCAGCAAGTTGGAACTTGAAGCCCTAGGTGCCAGGGAAACCTCTGCATCATCAAACTCCAGACTGGCCCCAACATCTGACTGCCCTGGCAATCTTTTGGGTTTAGGTCTATCCTAGTATGGGTACAACCCCACAGATTCAGGCTGTTGCCACACATCATAGCAAGAGTTGGATGTACACAATGAAGGAAATGGCCCATTTCATGGTCTAAGATGAACGAATAAGCATACAAATAAGTTTAGACATAAACCTGAAAACTACACTTTTTAAAATTTTTTAAAATCTAAATAAAAACAATCTTCTTTTACATGTAAATCTTAGTTCTCTCTCCTTCCCCTCCTCCCCTGCCCCCCACTGAACTCTTCTTCCAATCCTGTTCTGCTCCCCAGGGAGGGTGAAGTCTTCTATGAGGGGTCATATAAGTCTGTCATATCATTTGGAGTAGGGCCTAGATGCTCCCCAATGTGTCTAGGCTGAGAGAGTATCCCTCTTTGTGGAGAGGCCTCCCAAAGTTCATTTGTGTAATAGGGGTAAAACTGATCCACTACCAGTGGCCCCATATATTGTCCAGGCCTCCAAACTGACTTGCTCCTTCAGGGGGTCTGGAACAGTCCTATGCTGGTTTCTCAGCTATCAGTCTGGGGTCCATGAGCCACCACTTGTTCAGGACAGCTGCTTCTGTGGGTTTCACCAGCCTAGTCTTGACCCCTTTACTCATCACTCCTGTCTCTATGCAACTGAATTCCAGAGTTCATCTCAGTGTTTAGCTGTGGGTATCTGTGTATGCTTCCATCAGCTACTGGATGAAGGCACTAGGATGGCATCAATCCATTGGTTTGATGGTAATCATCAATCTCATTACTGGAGGAGGGCTTATAAGGTAGCCTCTTGACTATTGCTTAGATTGTTAGATAGGGTCAACCTCATAGGTCTCTGGACATTTCACTACCACTAGTGCCAGAATTCTCTTTAAACCTATAATGGCTACCTCTATGTTGGTATCTCTATTCTTGCTCTCCTCTTTTCTTCCCCCAACCAGATCTTCCTGTTACATCATGTCCTCCTCTCCTCCTCTTTCTTCTAACTCCCTCCCCCTCCCCCCATGCTCCCCATTACCTTAGGAGATCTTGTATCTTTCCCCTTCTCTGTGGGAGGATGTATGTCTCTCTTACAGTCTTTCTTGTTTCCTAGATTCTCTACCATTGTGGATTGTAGGCTGTTACATCTTTGCTCTAGTTCTAAAATTCATGCATGAGAGCATACATAGTATTGGTAGAAAAATAGGCAGGTAGGCCAATGGAATCAACTTAAAAACACAGATATTAACCCACACACCTATGAACACCTGATTTTTGACAAAGAAGCAAAAATTATACAATGGGAAAAAAGAAAACATCTTCAACAAATGGTGCTGGCATAATTGCATGCTGACATGTAGAAGACTGCCAATAGATCCATATTTATCATCATGCACAAAACTCATGATCCAATGTATCAAAGACTGCAACATATATTCACCCAAACTGAACCTCTTAGAATCAAAGGTAGGTGGAACCCTGGAACAAATTGAACCAATTCCTGAACATAACACGAGTAGCACAGACACTGAGATTGGCTATTAATAAATGGGATCTGCTGAAACTCTCAATCCTCTGTAAGACAAAGGACACAGTCAGCAAGACAAAATAGCAGCCCACAGACTGGGAAAGATATTCACCAACCCTACATATGACAGAGGGCTGATTTCCAAAATATACAAAGTACTCAAGAAGCTAGACTCCAAAACACCAACTAATATAATTAAAAAGTGGGGCACAGAACTAAATAGAGAATTCTCTCTAGAGAAATCTAAAATGGTGGAAAGATACATAAGAAAGTGCTCAACTTTTTTGGACATCAGGAAAATGCAAATCAAAACAATTCTGAGATACCATCTTACTCCTGTCAGAATGGCTAAAATCAAAAACACCAATAACAATTTATGCTGGAGGGGATGTGGAGATAGGGGAGCACTCTTCCACTGCTGGTGGGAGTGCCAACTTGTACAGACACTTTGGAAATCAGTATGGTGGTTACTCAGGAGAGTAGGAATCAATATACCAAAAGATCCAGCAATTCCACTCTTAGTCATATACCCAAATGATGTGCATTCATGAAACAAGGACATCTATTCAACCATGTTCATTGCAGCATTATTTGTAATAACCAGGACCTGGAAGCAACCTAGATGACCCTTAATTAAAAAATGGATAGGAAAAATGTGGAACATTTACACAATGGAGTACTACTCAGTAGAAAAAAAATGGAATCTTGAAATTTGCAGGCAAATGGATGGAACTAGCAGAAACTGTCCTCAGTGAGGTAACCCAACTGCAAAAACTGCACTTTATATATACAACACTTTAGCTATTATCCTACAGCTTAGTAGTTTGAAATCTATGAATCTAGTTGATGAGGTGGGAATATCTGAAGAGTCCAAGCTAGAATGAGAAAAGGACATTCATACTTAATCCAATGGGCAAATAAAATGACGGTTTAAAAACTGAAATAGCAAATCCAAAGTAGTAAAATGTGAGAGTATTAAAAAATGCCACAGTAACCAACATCTCTTGGCATCCTGATCCATGCCCAGAAGCTTTTCAGGCTTTAGACTCCAATGTCCTCTGACATCTTTAAACAAGTGTATCATTTCTGAGTGAATTCTTGATGTCATCTTCCCTTTCATTCTTCCTTTCAACCAAAATGTCACTTTTCAAATATGTTCCCAGAAGCTGTCTCAAATGCATTTTTGAAACATCCTATGCCTCAGTTCACCTGAGACACATACAGGAACACACTTACCAAAACAAACCAAAACCAATCAAAAGCTCACTGCTATAGAAGAAAACACACACACACACACACACACACACACACCACACCACACACACACACACACACAAAGAGAGAGAGAGAGAGAGAGAGAGAGAGAGAGAGAGAGAGAGAGAGAGAATCTGGAAGAAAAGAACATTAATTTTCTGTAAGTAACGACATGATATCAGAAATTATTCTTGCAGTCTACATTTCCTTTCTCAAGAAATTGAAGGGAATTTGAATAAAAAGAGAATGAGGAAGGAATGGAGCTCAAAGGCAAGTTACATATGTAAAATTATAGGTGGTGTAATTTTTCCAGGGAAAAATTGGAGGAATAAATCTAAAAGTCTGAAGTTATAGGATTTTGTTTCAATGGCATTCTATCAGAGAAACTCAAGATTAGATTTCTACTGTCACCTCAGTGGAAAGGAATTAAACAATATGCAAGATTCTCTCAGGCAAGAAAATAATACCAAGTGTTTCACACTCAGAACATATACTTTAATCACATTCAATAATTCTGAAAAGGGATGATAAAAGCTATGACTGCATATTTTTCACTTTTTATAATTGTATAGAAAATTTGAACACAATTATTTATTCAGTGTCCACACAAGAATTATATAATGTGTATTTCAATTTCAAAGCATATTTTCTACATAATAATTAATTAAACCTAGGTAATGCATATCTGTTATGTTCTTCCCTGTTAATCCATTATGATAAATAGAAATATGTGTGTACAGAAAATGAAAATTGAGGAAAGGTTGATAAAATACTGTGTTTAGTGGAAGAAAAAATATAAAAGTAGTAAAACTATCAACCTTTAGGAGAGTTATGATCTGAGATACCAAGAGAAAACTAATATAGATCAAAGTCATGCACTATAATATGCTTACATTTCTGCTTTACCATGTTTCTGACTGCAAAATACTGAAAATGGACATTACTTTCCATTGTCTGAGTTAATATACTACAAATCATATGCTACTTAGGTGAAACTTTATTCCTTATACTCTATTCTTAATTTTAATATTTTGAAATTCAAAGATACTGATTTCATCTATTATATTATTCTGAAGAGTAATTATATAGTTTATCTTTTTTAAAAGTTCTTTGTAATATATTGAAAACATTACAGAAAATCACAACCATACAAAATACAGAGTTTTACAACCCAGTCCAAAAGGACACTTCTATAACATGAACCCTGAGTCAAAGTTCCATGAAACATTTCAGTAGAGATGGCAAAAAAATTGTAAGAGCCAAAAGAGCAATGAGTTTGTGGTGATATTATTTTTTGAAGAAATAGCAGAAGCTAAACCCATAAAGTCTCACTGAAATGACTATCCGAATATGAGCTGAACGAGAATAAAATAGACTAACATTGAGGGAGGGAAGCTCAGGAGGCCTCAACACTGCAGATGTAACTACAAACAACCAAGAAATGATGAGAGTTGGAGAGTAGTCTTGCCCTGGAATAGTACATCACTTAACTGGTTATCCATTAACAAATGGTCCTATGAAAATATACATATAAGTAAAATACAAACTGAAAAGGTTATACTTATATACTTAGTGCAAGTAACAATTAATTTTAAAAAGAGGACCTACATTTGGAAGGATAAATTATAATGGATATATGATATAATTATATCAATCTCAAAAAAATAAAAAAAGAAATTTGAAAGAACAGGATGAGTGACATCTGTAGCAATAGCATATTGGTACTCAGGATGTTGAATTTTTTGTGGAGAAATCTTAAATCAATGACATTTGTTTTTATAGTAGATTTCCAGCTATTGTCTTTCTACTTGAGAGGGGAAAGAAGTTAGAATTAGATTATATTCTATCACAAAACTTCTGGTATGATACTCATATTATGCTCAAAACACTGGATATCCAAAAACAGGAGCCTCTATAGAAAATTGTTTTCATTTTTACCTCCATTATTCTTAACTAAATCAAGGAAAGCATATCCAATTACATCATGTGGTAAGTGAGCTCTGATGATTTCTCACAAGTCAGTTATCTTCAATATATCACTCATCTTTTTTCCTTCTTCCTAAGGCGTCTAATCATGCTTACAGAGCATATTCATAGACATCTTTGATCCTTACTGTATTGTAGTTAATCAAGCATTCTTCTATTTCTAGACATGGTCATGGGAAGTTGAGTGTGAAGAAGACTGAGATCTTGGCTCCTGGCCTAATGATTTTTTCTTTTCTTTCCTGTTCTTTCTGTTTGTTTGTGTGTTTGTTTGTTTGTTTTGATAAAGTAGCAATGATACTCTGGTATTTTCTTTCCTCATTTCAACATAATGAATGTTGGCACCACCTTTCTAGAAGAATAAAACTTTATTGTCCTGATCAAAATATACAACTAAACATCTCAAGAAAGACATATAGAAAATAGAGTAACCATAGATCTGAGACAGAGAAACTATGTTGAAAAGATAGGGAACATAGCACAAAAAGTCACAGATGACTGGATGGTTAGTTTTTATTGCCAACTTGACATAATTTTGAGTCACTCAAGAAGAATATCTCAGTGAAAATCTGTCCCAATCAGGTTGACTTATGGAAATGCTGATGGGGGAAACAGTGTTGAATATTGGTTCCACCATGCCCATGGCATGGGGCCAGTATTAAATAAGAGTGTTGAAAATAAGCTGTGTGCAAGCATACATGCAGTAATCCATTATTCTCTGCTCTTGACAGTGAATACATTGTGACTAGCTAATGCAGATTTCTGTTGTATTGATTTTCCATGCTTGTGAACTGTATGTACCTTGGAATTATAAGCCACAAAACCCTTTCATGTTTAAAATAATTTAATTGGATAATTTCATCACAACAACAGGATATAAAACTAAAATAAGTGGCTTATTGAGAGTTCAGGCTTAATTATACCTTAGTTACCAGTCATGTTGATTTCTAATTCATTTATATTCTTCTAATTATAGAACTTGTTCTTTATTATGGAAGGAGAGAAGGAGATATTAGATATTCTGTGGAAAATTATTCCACTGGTTTGCTGTCATGATTTACCAAAAGGAACCACTAGCATTTATTAACCTCAGTGAATACTGGGAAATGGGAAAGCATGAACATGTTTGAAGAACATTGGAAACATGGAATCACACAAATATACTTTTTTTTTCATGTACAGTTTCCTTCATTTCTTTTTTCTCCATTTTTTATTTCAATTAGAAACCAGATTGTTTTACATGTCAATCCCAGTTCCCTCTCTATCCCCTCCCCTCTGATCCCCCAACAAACTCCCTACCTATCCCATACCCATTCTGCTCCCCTGAAAGAGTGAGAACTTCAATAGAGGACCACCAGACAGAAACTTAACAAAGAGAAAACAAATTAACAGAAGTTATGACCCAATTGGGATTAACAGACATCTATAGAACTTTCCATGCAAACACAAAAGAATGTACCTTCTTTTCAGCACCACATGGAACCTTCTCAAAAATTAATGACATACTCGGCAACAGGCAACATAGCAAACCTCAACAGGTACAAAAAATTGGAATAATCCCCTGTGTCTTACCAGAACACCATGCTTTAAAGTTAGAAATGAAAAACAACAAAAATTTCAGAAAACCTAAAAACTCATGGAAATTGAACAACATGCAATTTCACCATTCCTGGGTCAAGGAAGAAATAAAGAAAGAAATTAAAGACTTCCTAGAATTCAATGAAAATTAAGACACAAATACCCAAAATTATGGGACACTTTGAAAGTTCATAGCTCTAAGTGTTCACATAAAAAACTAGAGAATAGACACACCAGAGAGTTGACATCACTGCGGAATCCTCTAGAACAAATGGAAGCAGATTCACCCAGGAGGAATAGAAGCCAGGAAATAATCAAACTGAGGGCAGAAATCAATAACCTGGAAACAAAGAAAACAGTTCAAAGAAACAATGTAACAAAGAGTTGGTTCTTCAAGAAAATCAACAGGATAGACAAACCTTTATCTAAACTAAGTAAAAGGCAGAGAGAGAACAGGCAAATTAATAAAATCAGAAATGAAAGGGGGGACATAACATCAGACACTGAGGAAATTCAGAGAATCTTCAGGTCATAGTTTGAAAACCTGTACTCCACAAAATTTGAAAATTTAAAGGAAATGGACAATTTTCTGGACAGATATCACTTATCAGAATTGAATCAAGAATAGATAAGCAGCATATAACCTCTAAGGAAATAGAAGCAGTCATCAAACGACTCCCAACAGAAAAAAAAAAAAGCCCAGGGCCAGATGGCTTCAATGCAGAATTCTACGAGAAATTCAAAGAGCTAATACCAATACTCCTCAAATTGTTCCATAAAATAGAAGCAGAAGGGACATTGCCAAAATCTTTTTACAAGGCTACAATAACCTTGACACCCAAGGCACACAAAGACACAACTAAGAAAGAAAACTACAGAACAATATAACTCTTGAACATTGATTAAAAATTTCTCAATAAAATATTGGCAAATGGAATCCAAGAACACATCAGAGAAATCATCCACCATGATCAAGTAGGCTTCATCCCAGGGATGCAAGGATGGTTTAGTATACAGAAATCCATCAATGTAATCCACAATATAAACAGACTGAGAAAAAAAATGATCATCTCACTAGATGACAAAAAGCCTTTGACAAAATCGAAATCGAACACCCCTTCATAATAAAGTTCTTGGAGAAATCCGGGATAACATGAACATACCTCAACATACTAAAAGCAATACACAGCAAGTCAACAGGCAACATCAAATTAAATGGAGAGAAACTCAATACAATTCCTCTAAAATCAGGGACAAGACAAGGCTATCCATTCTCTATACCTCTTTAATATTGTCCTTGAAGTCCTAGCTAGAGCAATAAGACAACGAAAGGAGATCAAGGGAATGAAAATCGAAAATGAAGAAGTCAAATTTACACTATTTGTAGATGATATGATAGCCTACATAAGTGACCTGAAAAACTCTACCAGGGAACTCCTACAGCTGATAAACACCTTCAGGAAGTTAGAGGATACAAGATTAATTTAAAAAAGAATCTGTAGCCCTACTATATACCCATGACACATTGGTGAAGAAAGAGATCAGAGAAACATCACCCTTTACAATTGCCACAAAAAACATAAAATACCCTGGGGTAACACTAACCAAAAAAGTGAAAGACCTATATTGTAAGAATTTTGAGTCTCTAAAGAAAGAAATTGAAGAAGATACCAGAAAATTGAAAGATCTCCCATGCTCTAGGATAGGTAGGATCAACATAGTAAAAATGGCAATCTCTACAAAAGCAATCTGCATATTAATTGCAATCCCCATCAAAATCCCCACACAATTCTTCACAGACATTGAAAGAACAATTTTCAACTTTACATGGAGAAACAAAAGACCCAGGATAGCCCAAACAACCCAGTACAATAAAGGAACTTCTGGAGGCAACACCATGCCTGACTTCAAGCTTTATTACAGAGCTACAGTCCTGAAAACAGATTGGTATTGGCATAAAAATAGACAGTTAGACTAATGGAATAGAGATGAAAACCTTGATATTCCCCACACACATGTGAACACCTGATTTTTGACAAACAATCCAAATTTATCTGCTGGAACAAAGAGAACATCTTTATCAAATTGTGCTGGCATAACTGGTTGGAGACATGTAGAAGACTACAGATGGAAACAAGCTTATTGCCATGAACAAAACTTAAAAAAAAAATAGTTCAATGACTTCAACATAAATCCAGACACACTGCACCTATTAGAGGACAAAGTGGGAAATCCCTGGAATTAATTGGCTTAGGAGACCCTGAACATTACCCCAGTAGCACAGACATGGAGATCAAAAATTGATAAAAGGAACCTCCAGAAACTGAAAAGCTTCTGTAAGGCAAAGGACACAGTCAGCAAGAAAAAACAGCAGCCCACAGACTGGGAAAAGATATTCACCAACCCCACATCTGACAGAGGGCTGATCTCCAAAATATGCAAAGAACTTAAGAAACTTGTCTCTAAAACACCAAACAATCCAATGAAAAAGTGAGGTAGAGAACTAAATAGAAAATTCTCAATAAAGGAATCTAAAATGGCTGAAAGACAAATAAGAAACATCGTTAGCCTTAAGGAAAATGCAAATGAAAACAACTCTGAGATACCATCTTACTCTTGTCTGAATGGTAAAATCAAAAACACCAATGACAGTTTATGCTGGAGAGGATGTGAAGAAAGGTGAACACTCCTCCACTGGTGGTGGGAGTGCCAACTAGTACAGCCACCTTGGAAGTCAGTATGGGGTCTCCTCAGGAACATGGGAATCAGTCTACCACATGATCCAACAATTTCACTCTTAGGCATATACCCTAAAGAAGCACATTCATGCAACAAGGGCTATTTGTAATAGCCAGAACCTGGAAGCAACCTAGATGCTCCTCAGCTGAATAATGGATAGAGAAAATGTGGTACATTTACACAATGGAGTACTACTCAGCAGAAAAAAAAAAAAAAAACAATGGAATCTTGAAATTTGCAGGAAAATGGATGGAACTCGAAGAAACCATTCTTAGCGAGGTAACACAATCACAAAAAGACAAACATGGTATGTACTCACTCATATGTGGATTTTAGATATAAAGTATTACCAGCCTGCAGTCCACACTGCCAGACAAGCTAATAAAAAAAGAAGGACCCTAACAGAGACATACATGGTCCCCTGGAGCAGGAGAAAGGGACATGATCCCCTGAGCAATTTGGGAGCACAGGAAGAGAGGGTAGGGATCTCAGAGAATGAGAAGGGGAAAAGAGGAGGGATGCAGAAAACATGAGGGAGCAGAATGTTTGAGTCAGGGGAAGAATAGAAGATAACAAGAATGGAGATACCATAATAGAGGGAGACATTTTAGGTTTATAGAGAAATCAGGGATGAGGGAAATATGTGGAGATCTACAAAGAGGGCACCAGCTAACAATCTAAGCAACAGAGGAGAGGCTACCTTAAATGTCCTTCCCAGATAATGAGATTGATAACTGGCTTATATACCACCTGATAGCACTCATCTAGCAGCTGGTGGAAGTAGAAGCAGACACCCACAACTATTCATTGAATTGAACTGGAATCCAGATGCAGAGAAAGACTGGGAAGAGCAAAGGGATCCATACCAGGCTGGTGAGACCCACAGAAATAGCTGACCTGAACATCAGGGAACTCATGCTCCCCAGACTGATAGCTGGGATACCAGCATGGAATTGATTCACACCCCAGAAACATGGGTTTCAGTGAGGAAACCTTGGAAATCTATGGAATCTGTGTGTGTGTGTGTGTGTGTGTGTGTGTGTGTGTGTGTGTGTGTGTATAGCAGAATTTAGAAATAAGCTTATATTTCAGGTTAAAGATTAGGTAAATGGAGCTGAAGAGGTTTGCTGTCATGACTAAATAGCAAATATTAATTACCTCCACTAAATTCTTATATATATTTAATGCAGAAATCTGATACATGATTATCTCTATGAAAGCAATCATGCTTTGTCCACTTCACCTGAATAGTTAATTTCATATGTTTCTACATGTGTAGCTTATTCCAGACCTCCACTCTTTATGCAATAAAATCTACCATTGATGCCTTTTCTCTTTTCAATTAATCATTTAATAAGTTTGACTGATTTATATTTTTTTTCTTTTTTGTGAGAGGGTTTCTCTGTGTAGCTTTTGGAGAATATCCTGACACTCGCTCTGGAGACTGGGCTGACCTCAAACTCACAGAGATCTGCCTGTCTCTGCCTCCCAAGTGCTGGGATTTGATTTATAGTTTAAAGATGTCCAAAATGTCCTTTTATTTTTAGTTGTGTCTACAGGTGTCTTGCAAGAGAATGGGACTTGAGTTTAATCCTCATGGAGGCCAGAAGAAGGCATCAAATCCCCTTGAGTGCTACTTATTGGCAGCTGCATGATACCTGTTGTGCATTCTGGGTACTGATCTCAGGTCATCTACAAGTGCATTTTATGTTGAGCTTTCTCTATACCCCAGTTTTTCTAATTTATATATTTTTCTTTCTATTTTAATTAAAAAGAAAATTATTTTACATGTCAATCCCAGGTCCCTTTCCCTCCCTTCCTCACCTACCCCATCCCCAACTAACACCCTAACTATCCCATACCCTTTCTGCTCCCCAGGGAGGTTGAAGCCTTACATAGAGAGTCTTCAAAGTCTGCCTTATTCTTTGGGATAGGGCCTAGTCCAACCCCCTTGTGTCTAGGTTCCAGGAGTATCCCTCCATGTGGGATGGGCTCCCAAAGTCCACACCTATGCTAGGGATAAGTACTGATTCACTAAAAGAGGTCCCATAGATTACCAAGGTCTCCTTACAGACACCCACATTCAAAGGGTCTGGATCAGTCTCATGGTGGTTTTCCAGCTATCAGTCTGGGGACCAAGAGCTCTCCCTTGTTCAGGTCAGCTGTTTCTGTGGCTTTCACCAGCCTGGTATGAACCCCTTTGGTCATCAGTCCTCCTTCTCTGCAACTGGATTCCTGTTCAGTTCAAGGTTTAGTTGTGGGTGTCTGCTTCTACTTCCACCAGGTGCTGGGTGAAGGCTATACAATGTCATATGAATTAGTTATCAATCTCATTATCAGGAGAGGGTATTTAAGGTAGCCTCTCCTCTGTTGCTTAGATTGCTAGTTGGTGTCATCTTTGTAGCTCTCCAGACATTTCCTCAGTGCCTGATTTCTCTTTAAACCTATCATGTCTCCCTCTATTATATGATCTCTTATCTTGCTCTCTTCTGTTCTTCCCTCAACTCAATCTCCCTGCCCCATTTCTTCCTTACCAATCCTCTTCTCCCCTTCTCATTCTCCTAGATCCCTCTGCCCTCATCCCTGTGCTCCCAGCTTGCTCAGGAGATCTTGTCCCTTACCGCTTCTTCAGGGGATCATGTATGTCTCTCTTAGGGTTCTCCTTGTTTACTAGCTTTTCTGGCAGTGTGGATTGTAGGCTGGTAATCCTTTACTCCATGTTTAAAATCCACATGTGAGTGATTAGATACCGTGTTTGTCTTTTTGTGACTGGGTTTCCTCGCTCAGAATGGTTTCTTCTAGTTCCATCCCTTTGCCTGCAAATTTCAAAATTCTGTTGTTTTGGAGAAAGGGGAAGACTCCTCCACTGCTGGTGGGAGTGCCAGCTAGTACAGCCACTTTGGAAATCTGTATGGTGATTTCTCATCAAATTGGGAATCAGTCTACCACAAGATACAGCAATTCCACTCTTAAGCATATACCCAAAAGAAGCACATTCATACAACAAGGACATCTATTCAACGATGTTCATCACAGAATTATTTGTAACAGCCAGAATGTGGAAACAACCTAGATGCACCTCAATGAAAGAATGGATAGAGAAAATGTGGTATATTTACACAATGGAGTATTACTCAGTGTAAAAAATAAAATAATGGAATCCTGAAATTTTTCCTAATTTAAATTGCATCTGAATATCTATCTCTTCAAGAAGTGTACTCACAATATTTATCTTTTTATCATTTTTATTTATTTTCTGTTCTTTCAATTTTTGAGGTTTTGTTTTTGTACTTGAGACAAGGTTTTATGTAGAACACACTGATTTTAGTCTCCCTACAGAATGGAGGATGGCCATCAATGCCCAATCATCTTTGTTCTCTAATCTAGTACTGTGATTTCACACATGCAAAATGACAGCCCAGTTAATTGTGTGTGTGTGTGTGTGTGTGTGTGTGTGTGTGTGTGTGTGTGTGTGTTTTCCTGAGTTCTCAGTACAGGTAAATATCTATTACTATACAATTATTACAGAAGACTGCATTTACCTCTATATCTAGGGGAGACTGTGCACAGGCATCTTGTATTTTTTCTTCTTTGCCATTCAATATTCTCAGTCTTTCCTGACTTTGGCCATGTCCCATGCTATCTGGAACTATGTGGTTTCTCTTAACCTCTCTGTTTCCTCTCATCCATTGACACCTGCTTCTTAATCAGTGGACAAACCCTATGAATACAGTTTCTTGTCTTCATTTCTTCAATACCCCATAGTTACATTCTCCAGAACCTCAACAAAAGGTATAGATCCTGTGTTCTAATTCTAACCACCGGCATCTGTTCTTTTTCTGTGTAGCTTGGAGAAACATAGTTGCCCAAAACTCAATTTTATTGTTGCAAAATTGGAAGGAACCTGCCTCAGAGAAGTGAGGAACTAATTTCACGTGTGAGTGAAATGATTGGTATACACTCCTTGCAATAATCATTTCTTAGCAAATGCATTTACTCTATCCCCCATGATTTTTACTTTTTTGGCATTGTTTTTAAGTCCTAAATATCAAAAAGAGGCTACTAAGAATTTCAGTAACAAAGAGGATTTTCTTTCAGTCACCATTAGAGTTGGTATTGTTTAGGAAATTGATTAAAGTTATGATGTTATGCACTCAAAGAGAAAATATTCAAGCAGAAAAAAAAGGAAGCTGAGAAAGGCACAGCAAAAACAACCAACCAAACAAAAATAGTAGTCTAAGAAACTTATAGAGAAACATCCTGGGGTGTTAACTTTAAGAACGCAGCACCCTATTGGGAAACATGAAAACACTTTAAATGGATTGAAAGTAGTTATTGAGAGAAGTGCTTGCCATGAAACCCTCTGAACTTCAGTACCAAGTAAAAACCTGATGTGATAAAGGTTGTCTTAATCAATACAGCAAGGGGGGAGATGAACAAACCAGAGACTGATTCACAGGAGACAAGAGGTAAGGACTTATACTGAGGCTGTCCTCTTATTTCCACATATATTACATGTTACACACACACACACACACACACACACACACACACACAGAGAGAGAGAGAGAGAGAGAGAGAGAGAGAGAGAGAGAGAGAGAGAGACAGAGAGACAGAGAGACAGAGAGACAGAGAGAGACAGAGAGACAGAGGGAGAGAGACAGAGGGGTGGTAAGGAGGGATGGAAGGAGAGAAACAGAGACAGACAGACACTGAAAGACTGACTCCTTTAACACAAACAACATGGCTATTGAGATGCTTGAGTCAGTACAGTGCTGGCCAAGCAGGCATGAGGACTTAAGTTGGGATTCCCAGCACTCACATAACATGTTAGCCCAATGGTAATTATACATGTATTATCTCCACACTGGGTAGGCACATACAGATGAATTCATGAAGCTTGCTGGCAAGCCAGTGTAACTCTGGCTTGTCTGAAAGGTAGAGTTTTGGTGAGAAACTCTACCCCAGATAATAAGGAGAAACAAGATTGAAGAGGATACCAGTTCTTGCTTTTTTCCTTCACACGCCATGCACACACAATTGCACACATGTGTATGCTCAGGTACGCACACATTGAAAGTCATTTATGTCAAGATAAAAGGAATTCAATCAAACTGTAATTTAAGTTCTCACTACAATTATGCTATGGGAGTGTAACATTTTCCTTCTTTGTTTTAGCAGCTTTTTGGGGCTTTTGATAATAATTTTTCCTTTATAATTTCATACATGAGGAGTTTCCGATATTTCCATCCGCCAATACCCTTTCTCATACAATTTCTGTCCCACTAGAACCACTTTTTTCCTCAACAAGTGTGCCTCTATCTTAGTCGTTGTTGTATCACTGTGAGAAGACAACATGATCAAAGCATGATATAAAAGAATACATTTAAGTAGGGAATTTTTAACTGTTTTTTTTTTTTTCATGATGGGAAGCATGGCATCAGGCAGTCTACTGCAGAAGTAACTGAGATATTACATCCAATTCACAGACAGAACACAGATACACACACTGGGGAGGGGAAGCATAGGATTTTGAAAACTCATAGCCCACCTTCACTGACACAACTTTTACAACTAGGATAAACCTACTAACCATACCTAACCAGTTTCAACAAGTGAGTACCAAACACTCAAATATACGAGCCTATGGGGGGGGTTGTAGCATTTCCATTCAAAACACCATGGCTTCCATGGGCTTGTAGCCATATAACAATGCAAAATGCATTAAGGCCAACTTCACAAATCCCCATATTTCTCCACAGACATAACACTGCAAGTAAAAACCTCTTCTGAGATTCAAATCAATCTCGTAACTATAATCCATTGTCAAATAAAAACCAAAACACATACTTCTGATATACAATGGAAGAAAGTATGTATTGCCCTTCCAAAAGGGAGAAGAGGCATAGTGAGGATATACATGATCAAAATAAAACTTAACCCCAACTGTACAAGTTACAAGTACTGACATGGCTCTTTGAATCTCCAACTTCTCATAGCATTGTTGATTGTAAAACATTTTTCTTTCTTAGGCTAGTTCTACTCCCTATCTGTATCTCTCCTCTGCAGGGCTCTCCTCCATGATACATCCACACAAGCTTTGACTTTTTATGTCTTCCTTTTGTGACAGAGCCTTGCTTTGTATAAATTAGAAGCTTAGCTGTGTGGGTTCTTGTCCTGAAGGCACCACTCCTTTATTCCTTTTTCTCCCAAATATATTCTTTTCTTATACAATATATGCTGACTCTATTTTCCCTCATTCTACTTTTTCCAGTCCCCACCTCCCTGAGGGATCCTCTTCCGTCTGAAACTGCTCCCCTCCCTTTCTGTTTCTCATTAAAAATCGCAGGATTTGAAGATGTTACAACAAAGCATAGCATAATGAAAAATTATATGCTAAAACAAAACACATCACATTGAATCTGGAGAAGGCAAATCAACAGAAGGAAAGAGCCAAGAGAAAGCACAAGAATCATAGATCCACTTGTTTACACATTGAGTAGTACCAGAAAAATAATAAGTTGAAAGCTATAATATACACACAGAAGACCTGGTACAGACCCCATAGTAATTGTGCTTGCTGCCTCAGTCTCTGAGATCAAATGAGTTTTGTTCTGTAGATATAGAGGCCTGTACTGTACTGTTGTTATATCCTCTGTCACTTAGATTCTTTTTTACTTGCTCTTCCATGGGGTTCCCTTAGTTATGAGGGGAAGGATTTGATGGAGATATCCCAATTAGTGTTGTGTGTTCCAAGGTTTCTCTCTCTCTCTCTCTCTCTCTCTCCTCTCTCTCTCTCTCTCTCTCTCTCTCTCTCTCTCTCTCTCTGCTTTTCTGTCTGTCTGTCTCTGTCTCTTTTTCTGGTTCCTTCTTCTCTCACTGTATCTCATGTTGTGTGTGAGTGTGCATGTGTATGTGTGTAATGTGGGTCTCTGTGTATGCACTGATCTATGACTACACAGAATATCCTTAATATCATTGAGAGTCATAACATTCTTACTTTTCTTTTTCTTTGTTTTTTTTTTTCTGGTAGTGTTTTGTTTTACAATAGGTCTATAGAGTATATATGCTATCTAAGTCTCTGCTTCTTGGCCACATAAGCAAAACCTGGTATTGGTCATTTATCATGGAGTGGACCTTAAATCACATCAGATATTTGCTGGGTGCCACCACAATCTTTATGACACCATTGTCCTAGGATGTTGCGTGGAGTATAGATTATAGATCAAAGTTTGTGCAACGAGGTTAGTGTTTTGCTTCTTTATCTGTGTTGTATTGCTATGAGAAGATATGGCCACACCACTTCTTTTAAAAGAAAGCATTTGATTAGGACTTTCCTGCAGGTTCAGAGGTTTAGTCCATTATCAGCATGGTGGAATGCATCATGACACATAGGCAGACAGAATTTGGGAGAAAAAATCAAAGTACTATATCCAGATATATAAGCAAAAGAAAGAAAGACACTGGGCTTGGCTTGAGCTTTTGAAACCCCAAAGCCCACATCTCATGTCATACATCATCCAACAAGGCCACACCTACTCTAACAAGGTCATACCTCCTGATCCCTCTCAAGTAGGGCCACTCCCTAATGACCAAGCTTCAAATTATGTGCTAATGGGGGCCATTCCTATTTAAACCACCACAGGCATCCTTCAGAGTACATCCTAATACCAGTGACACTAGAATTCAGGGGTGAAGGTTCAACCTTTCTTTGTTCAATGGTTTGTGTGGGTGTTGTCTTCAGCAATGTGGCTTTACTGTCAGTTTGTGGAGAGCAATCTGTTGTCATGGTAACAGCCTGAATTGTTTGGGGATTTCATGGGACCCCTTTGGCCAACAACTCAACTGGATGTGACCCTGTCTCAGTTCTGGGAACCTCATTAGGTGACAAGACATGGCCAGTTGAAACTCTGCCTCTCTTATTGTTTGAGGATTTCATTAGAATTGCCCTCATACATTTTAGGAAGTTGTCACTGCACTATGCTTCCATACCACCCCTCAAATGTTCCACCCTTCTTTCTGTTTCTCCCTGCATTCCCCCTCAACACTTTTCCTCCTCCTCTTCGCCACCTGATCCTCTTATTCCCATCTACCTTCCCCCAGTCAGACCAAAAAATCTATTCAATTTCCCCCTCCCAGTGTGATTTGTGTTTCTCATAGTCCCTGTATACCTAATATCTCTGGTCTCCATATTGTAGCATGCTATTATTTATTTAACAGCCAATATCTGCACATTGGCAAATATATATTTTATTTATTTCTCCAGGCTGAATTACCTCACTTAGGATGATTTTTTTTATTTCCATACATTTGCATCAAATTCGATGATGCCATTTTTAAGAGCTGAGTAATACTCCATTATGTAAATATCCCACAGGGTTTTTGAGGTATATTTAGTTTGTTTCCAACTTCTAGCTACTATCAATAAAGCAACAATGAATAGGGTTGAGCAAATGTCAGGATAAAGTCTCCTGTAGGTATATGCCTAAGAATGGCCCAATTAGGTTTTGAAGTAGACTGATTCCAAAGTTTTTGAGTAACTTCCATGCTAATTTACATAGTGGCTGAATAAGATTGTGCCTCCTCCAGCAATGGGTGAGTGTTCCTCTTATTCTACATCCTTACCGGCATGATCTGCACATTTGTTTCATTAGTCTTATCCATTCTGACAGGTATAGGATGGAATCTCAAAGTAGTTTGGATTTAATTTCCCTAATAAAGAAGAATGCATTTGACTTTTCATTTTGAGGAATTCTCTGGTTACATCTGTACCACATTATTCAATTTGATTGTTGTTGTAAAAAGTCTTTGTGGCTCTTTAGTTGGATCCAGCAAATTTGCCTGGTTCTTATTTGAAAGGATGAGTGTGGATTGAGAAATGGCAGGTGAAAACTCTAAGAAAAAGTCAGAAAGACAGAATAAAGTCAGGAAGGCAATCCAGTGAATATTCGATGTCCCAAGTTTATTCTCCACCATTCTCAAATACCCCAATCAAAAAGGGCAAATACCCCAATCAAAGGACTTCTTTATCATCTGCAAGGAACAAACACACTTTCTTCTTTAATGCTCCAAAGATTTGGTAACCACCCCTTAAACTCAATTTCTTGTTACCTGGCCTTGTAGCCACAAGAGTAGCCACACCTCAGAACAAGTCTGTTATTACTTAGATAAGACAACCACTAACAAGATAAAAATATCCCACAGTAGCCATACCTTAGAACTTTAGGTCTCATGAGTTTAACCTTGAAATGTAAAGACAGTTTTGAACTCTCTGACTTTAGGTCAAGATGAAGCAGAGCCATCTTTATGAGCCCCAGCAATAATTTGGGTATTAGTCCTCTATCAGATGAACCATTGTTAATTTTTTTTCCTATTCCATTGGCCATGGCTTTGTCCAGTTGATGGCATCCTTTGCCTAACTGAAACTTTTCAATTTTATGAGGTTCCTCTAATTTATTGTTATTGATCCTGGTGCCTATGCTAATGATGTTCTGTTCAAAATGTATTCTCCATGTCAATGAGTTTGACATTATTTCCCATTTTTTTCTCTATCAAGTTTACTGTTCTATGTTATGCATTGACTTCTTTTATCTATCTGGAGTTGAATTTTTCAGGGAGATAGCTATGGAATATATTTGCATTCTTCTACACAAATTTATCCAGTTCTACTAGTACCATTTGCTGAAGATGCTTTCTCTTTTCCAGTGTGCATTATTATTTTAGTTTTTATAATTATATTTTTATAACTATAACTACAGATTTTAGTTGTGCTATTAATTCATTTTGTTTTTTTTCATATGAAGCCAAACTTGTTCCCTGAAAATCTGTAAAGAATTGTGTTGGAATTTTGGTGGGCCTTTCATTGAATATGAGGATTGATTGCTCTTGGTAGAACAAATTTTTACTATGTTAATCCTACCAATCCATGAGCATGGGCTATCTTTCCATCGTCTAATATATTTCTCAATTTCTTTCTTCTTTTTTCTTATGCATCTATATGTTTGAGCAGAAGAATTAAATCTAACATTATATTTCTTATTTTTTTTTCTTTTTCTCCTAAAACTGCACATTTTCATTTCTATTTCCTTGGCTTGCTCATTTTCATTGAAAGCCCATGATCACTAATAGCTACATGACAAAGTTAACATTAGACTGTTTTGAAATCTCTTTTGCTAGTGATACTCATCTAAAATTTGGTCTTTAGCCTCTAGCAGATTTTTTGGACTAGGGAAGAAAGCAGCCACATTCTTTTCCAAAATATCAAAAGAATAGTTTCTAGTGTTCTTCCCCTTTGAAACTTCTCAAGCTTGACCAACAAAATCCACATTATTTTCCACACCACTCTTTTCCAAAGAAATACAAGTACTGAATATTAAACCCTTCTTAAAGTGTCCAACCAATTTACTAGTCCCATGTCTCTAAGTCTTCCATCTTCATTCCCCAAACACAAGAGTCAAGCCTATCACAATATTACCCCAATTCCTGGTATCAACTATTCTATAAGTTGCTGTTTTATTATTGGAAAGAGACACCATTTTTTAGATACTAGGATAGTTACACCAGTTTGTTTCTTGCATCCATTTGATTGGAATATCTTACCCCAACCCTTTGCTCTTATGTAATGTCTGTCTTTGAAGTTGAGGTATGTTTCTTGTATGCAGCAGAAAGATGGATTCTTTCTTTGTATCCATTCTGTTAGCCTGTGTCTTTTTATAGGCGAGTTAAGACCATTAATATTGAGGGAAATTAAGTACCATTGAGTGTTTAGTCTTGTTTATTTTTGATTTGTTGTTGGTAGTGACATTGTGTGAGGATTTATCCTGATTTTTCTTTTGGCTTTTGGTAAGGAGGGATTATCTATTGCCTATGTTTCTGTGAGTGTAGCTAACTTCCTTTATATGTTATTTGCTTTTATATGTTAGTTGGTCTTTATCCTTAACTTCTATTAATATTCTTTCTTTTTTCTGTATGTTTGGTGTTTTAATTATTATGTGAGGAGGGGACTTTCTTTTGGGGTCCACTCTATTCAGTGTTCTGTAGGCTTCTTTTACTTTCATTGGCATGTCTTTCTTCAGGCTGGGAAAGTTTTCTTCTATGATTTTGAGTATGTTTTCAGCATCTTTGAATTGGGTTTCTTCACCTTCTTCTACACTTAATATTATTATTAGGTTTGGACTTTTCATGATGTCCCATATTTTCTGGATATATTGTGTTAGGGATTTGTTGGACTTAAGATTTTCATTGGGTGATGAATCTATTTCTCCTAGTGTGTCTTCAAAGCCTAAATTTCTCTCTTACATCACTTGTATTCTGTTGGTTATGTGGTTATGCTTGCATATGTACTTCGTGATAATTTACCCATCTTTTATATTTCCAGCCTTCCCTTAGGCTGTGTTTTTTCATTGTCTCTATCTCGGCAAATGTGTTACTGTTTGAATTATTTCTTCAATTTTTGGTTTGTCTTTTCTTCTATTTCTTTGAAGAATTTCTCATTTCCTCTCTTAAGTTTTCTATCATCTGCATGAATATGTTTTAAAGGTTGTTCTCTGCTGCTTCATATGTGTTACGATGTTCAGGTCTTCTTGGCATGGAGTCCCTCAACTCTGATGGCTTCATATTGATTTTTCTGTTGTTGGATGTGTTCTTATATTGTTGTCTTCCCATCTCTTCTGCCAGTGATGCAGATGGCGCCTTTTCCTCTACTGGTGTGTATGGATCCAAGGTGCTCTTCTGGTAGATGCAAGAGGGTCTGGTATTCTGATGGATCTCACGGTGGATGCAGGAGTGTCTGAAGCACTCCCTCTCCAGGTGGGTAGAAGTGGGACTGACTCAGGTTGCTTTGTCCTCATGGGCTGAGTCCTCCTGCCTGCAGACCCCAGGACAGGAGTTCCCAGAGTAAGAACTACTCAGCAGAAAAATCAATGGAACCTTGAAATTCATAGGCAAGTGGATAGAAATGGAAGAATCCATTGTGAGCTAGGTAACACAGTCACAAAAAGACAAACATGGTATAAAGTCACTCATATATAGATATTACAAACACAGGAAAGGATTTCTAGCCTACATTCCATGCTGTCTCGAGAAGCTAGGAAACAAGCAGAACTCTAAGAGAGACATAATTGGTCCCCTGGAAAAGGGGAAATGGAAAGGGACAAGATCTCCTGAGCAAATTGGGAGAATGTGTGAAGACCAGAAGAAGCTAGGAGAATGAGAAGGGGAGAAGTGGAGGGGTGAGGAAAACACAGGGGAGCAGGGAGTTTGAGTTGGGGGAAGAATGGAGGAGACCAAGATAAGAGATACTATAATAAAGAGAGTCATTATAGGTTTAAAGAGAAATCAGGCACTAGGGAAATGTCCTGAGATCTACAAGGATGACATAAACTAAAAATCTAACCAAAGAGGAGAAGCAACCTTAAATGCCCTCCCCTGATAATGAGATTGATGACTACCTTACATGCCATCCAACAGCCTTCATCCAGTAGCTGATGGAAGCAGAAGCAGACACCCAAAGCTAAACACTGAACTGAAGTAGAATCCAGTTGCAGAGAAGGAGGAGTGTTGAGCCAAAGAGTCAAGACCAGACTGTTGAAACCCACAGAAAGAGATGGCCTGAACAAGTGGTACCTCCGAGACTCCAGACTGACTGCTGGGCATAGAAACAGCTGACCTGAATAAAGGGGAACTCATGATCCCCAGACTGATAGCTAGGAAACCAGCATGGGACTGATCTGGACCCCATGAATGTGTATGTCATTGAAGAAGCCTCAGAAATCTATGGGGCCTCTTGTAGTAGATCAGTACTTATTCTTACCATAGGAATGAGCTTTGGGAGCCCTTTCCATATAGAGGGATAATTCCTGAGCCTAGACACATGGAGGATGGTGTAAGCCATATCCCAAATGATATGACAGATGCTGAAGACCCCCCCATGGAAGGCCTTACCCTCCCTGGGGAGCAGAATCATATCAGGGAGCATAGTGGCATCAAGAGCTGAGGGCTTACATCCTGATCCACAGATAAGAGGCAGAGAGAGAGAGAGAGAGAGAGAGAATGTACAAGAGAAAGAAGACTAGACCTGGAATAGTATTTTGAAACCTAAAAACCCATGGCATTGACAAATCTCTTTCAATATGACCCCACCATTCAACCTTCTTAAAAGTTTTATAACCTCGACTCTACAACGGTCATGTCATATCCAAAAGACATCTTTTTAAAGCATACCTCCACATCCTCTGTCTCTTACATTTTTTGACCCATCTTCCGCATTATTCCCTGAGCTATGTAGGAAATGATACATTCCAATTATGACTCAACATGCACTGATCATTTATTTGTAGCACATTGGCCAGTTATTGGTCTGCATTAACCACTTACCACAGCAATAAGAAGCTATTCTGATGAATGCTGAAAACAGGACTAATCTATGAGCATAAACAATATTTAGAGGACAATGTGATCACATGTTGGAGCACTAAAACATTAGTAGTTTCTCTCCTAGGGCCTAAGATCTCTTCATTCATGAGCTACAGACCACGTTTGCAGTACCAAATATGTGTTTGCTCATGTGCAGCTGACTCAAATCTAATCAGAAGTTCCTAGATTACTGCCATAACATTCATGTGTTATTCTGCAGTGAGCACATCTTGCCTTAAAAGTTGATATTGTTGCCCAGTAAAATTGTTAATAATTTTTCTAGTGCAACATCCTGCATCACACATTTGAGTATATTGTACAGTACCCATGGAGGAATCTTCAAGCTTGGTTCCAACTTAATTCCTCTATGTGCTGCAATCACAACCTGACATTTTTCAGAAATAATAATTTGCCAGTTAGTTCTAGTGTACAACAAAGAGCAACAGTGATAGTCTACATTGATTAGGCGTATTTTTCAGGAGTGACACTGTTGATGTTTTGTAGTGTCCAGAACATCCTCAAGTGTTTGGAGGTATAACTGGCACCTACATGGTGGATGTCAACTTCAACCTCTTTCTTCTAGTTGAACCAGTGCTTTCAGACACATTATTCTGGAAGATATATTGGATTTGGTTCATAGTTATTGCACTTGATTCCCAAAGATACTTTTCTAGTAATTAGCCAGATACCAGGTTCTTTATCAAGTGCATCCAATAAATGACAATACTAGATATTTATTATTAGCAGCCAAGTAAGGTAAATGCAAGTAAGGGTAAATTCTACATTAACATATCTTCAAAATTGCCTTTAGTTTTAGTTTTACTAAGATCACCGTCTTCTACATCCATCCTATTCTCCTTGTCTTCTCACATAAGACTGGAAGTGTTACTGTCTGCTGCTTCTTGCTTTTGAACATCTGCTCCATGACGTTGAGATAAGCAACTTCCATGCTCCCTCAGTACACACATACTGTACCCACTATCTTCTCTTCTTGAAGTATGACCTTAAACTGCACATATTCAGTAATAAATATCTTAAATTGAGTATGCCTGAGTGAGTAAATAAATTGTGATACCTAAATAATGAATTAAAACAGTTGTGATCAATTTAAAAATTCATATGACCATCATCCTGTGAAATACACAATGCTCTAAAGCAATCTTTGTTATATTTTTTCCCTAGTAGCAAACCAAATTTCAACCTTGGCGTACAGTCTTAGTGAAAATAATGCCTGCATTTTTATGTTAATACACAGCTGGAAGAGAATACATAGCAATTATGTGATGCCTAAAAAGCCCAAAAGCATAACAGTGATGTTTTGAACAATTTAATCCATTAACAGCTCAGTTAAGCGAATAAAGAAAGTACTATTAACATATGGTTGCAGTAAAGGAAAGGCTGGTAAACATTTTAGTATAATGGGATATTTTTGAGTAATTTCACCTCCTAAACCAATGTTTTCACAAAATGGAATGAAAGCCTTTTTAATCATCAGAATTTTCATTAAAAAAAAGATTTTAGGATAGCACTTCATTTAATCTCTATCCAATGACTTAATTTCTTCTACAATTTGCTTCATCTGATTACTATATATGATTTTTTCCTGCTCTCTGGATCAATATATATAGACATGTCTTGATATTGTCTTTCAGATATAATAGCCTTATCCTTTTACTTCTCTCAGATTCAGTCTTCCATTTTCAAATCTGGATACTCAAATCCACTCTGTGTTACCATAACTGTGCATGTATTCATCCCCATATTCTACACGATGTCTTGACTAATTTCTATCTCATGATGACTCAAATTAGGATTATTCAACTTTATGATTTTGTGATAAGCTCCAAATCTCATCACATCTACCAGGACCCTCTTTTGTTTAATATATTTTAAATATCCAATGATTTATGACAGATTAGCTTTTTGCCTGTTAATTTTGACTGACTGCAGGCTGATGTTTATGTATTTGAGCATGATTGAGAAAGACTAAACTCTGAGGTTTGGCAATTCAGGTGTTTTTAGTTCCCTTTTATCTTATGGAATTTTCACCTTTAAAATTGGTTTTTGGAAATGTTTATTTTATTTTTATATATGTTCATGAGGATAAGTCCGTGTATATGCATGTTCACAAATATGCAGTTGCCCACAAAACACAAAAGATGGCAATGGATTCTTTGGAGCTGGAATTATAGATAGTTGTAAGCTGTCTGACCCAACAGGTGGAATTTGAAATCTAGTCCTCTGTAAACATAGCAAGTATGCTCTTTTTTAAATTTTGAGATTACAATATAATTGCAACATTTCTCCATTCTCCTCTCTCCTTCAAAATCCTAACATATGCCTACTGTCCAAATTCATGGCATCATTTTTAACTAACTGATTATATGCATATATATACATATATGCATATGGTTTACAACTGGTTTAGTCCATATGACATCATTAATTTGTATGCCATCAGGGTTGACCATTTGACACTGGATAACCAATTCAACTGGGCCACCTTTTCAGCCTTGTGATTTTTCAGGAGGTAACTCTACTGCCTCTTAAGGAGCATCTTTAAGGCTGAAAAAAACAGCATGTTTTGTAACTCATGGATATTAATGTGCTCACATCCTACTAGAGACATATTTCCAAATGAATAATTAAAGAGAACCATGGAATTATTGGCGGGTCAGAATCTTCATATGAGATGAATTGTGAGTTACCACCATATGCCCAAGTCTATTAAAATTACCAAAGTGAAAGCTTAACTTGGGTTGATATAGTTTACTTGTATAGAACAGAGCTATAGTTCATAAGATAAAGAGAAAGGAATCATAACAAGAAGGAAGAAACTCTACATAGCCTTAATGAGCTGGAACATTTTTTCAATAGCTGTTCTAAACAGATGATGAGTCATGTTTGTGAAGGGAATCATTTATGAATTGCAGAATTAGGCCACAGTTAACCTTCTCTCTAGATCCACAAGAAGCCTATGTGAGTTGCATAATAAAATTGGTGGTCCAGTCAGATAGATGTGAATTATAGGACAGTCTGGTCTATAGAGCAAGTTCCAGGACAGGCTCCAAAGATATACAGAGAAATCTTGCCTCAAAAGTAAAAATCTCTCCCTTTGCCTTTAGTGTATGAGTCATGCCTTTGTCCAGCATAAAACTGTGTATACAGCTTATGAGCTGTTCATTTAGTAACCATTTTGATTATTAACTATCTCAGCATTATATTGCATAGGAATATTGCAAACCTTTAATAGTGTGAAATATTTATGGAATTTGTCATTTAACATCTGCAGTTGATAATTGACATGTGCAATTAAAACTTTAAACATCAAACTCCAGACAAGAATGAAAATGGTGAATCATTTCAACTTGTGCTTAAACTTCTTGCCATTTTGCTTCACTTTGGTTCAATTTTCAGATTCTTTTGATTACCAGTAGATGATGGGACTATTCTTATATTTACAAATCAGCAAGTACATTTTAGTTTTATATCATATTCAAGAATTTGGTTGCTGACAGACATTAAGATAAGGTTGCAAACAGGACTGAAAATAATGAAAACTAACTTTGAACCTGAATGATGGAAAATACAAAGAATTCAAGTAGAATCAGAATTCCAAAGGAAAGAAAAACATATTTATCTCTCAATTTCAACTTCTTTGGCACTCATCTGCTAAGCTTTTAGCTAATAAGGGAAATATTTATGTAATATGGTATCCTTTTATTTTTTATCTCCCCCCCAAAGATAAATACCCATATAATCTCAAGAAAAATGCATTTTAATGCTTTTCTTTTCTTGTTCAGTTTTTAGAGTGAGAATTTGAAATGAAAAATAATAATGGAAATTGGGGCACTGAATTAAAACAGAGCATACACCAACAGCCAGGGAGTCTGCATAGGTTTGAGCTGTCCTTTGCGTATATGTTAAGGTTGTGTAGCTTGATGTCCTTGTGGGACTCTCAGCATGGGAGGGGGAACTGCCTCTGACTCTTTTGTTTGCTTTTGGTACCCTTTTCCTTCAACTAGGCGGCCATTTCCAGCCTTGATGTGCGAGTTTGTGCCTTGTCTTATTATAAACTGTTATGCTGTGTTTCGTTGAATCCCTGCGAATGCTGAAATTTCTGAAAGGAAACAGAGAAGTGGATATTGCTAAGAGGGGAGGTGGAAACGAGGGACTGGGAAGAAGAGGAATCTGTATTTGGAATGTGATAGATGAAAGATGAATGAACAAAACTAATTAAAATAACAAAAGTAAAACTCAATTGCAAGGAAGATAACTGTGGACACTCAGAAACTTAATACAGTCCCTATGTAAACCTGTATGTCTCTACCTTATATGGAAGTTATCAACCCACATGTCTTACATTTATTACCCATACTAATTTTCTTTATACACATCGTTCACTTATAAAGGGAAGCATTACATTTTATCATTTCCCAGATGCCCTTCTATTATAACTAAATCTTTGCATATATATATATATATATATATATATATATATATATATATATATAATGTTCCAGATATTTCAATGCATCACTAAACACATAATTCGTTATCTGAATTGAGGAATAGTTCCCAGTTAGTTAGTTTTCTTAGCTGCAAAGCATTAACTGATAAAAAATTAATTACAAATTGTGATATACTCTTACAATAAAAGGTGATATATCATCTGCTCTCATAAGTATGCATTGTTTCAATAAATTAAATGCTTTCTGATAGTACCTTTACTTGTTTCTCATTGGCTTTGAATATAAATGCTTATATCACTATATTTATTAAACTATGTATAAGATCAATTTAACAAATACAATTATAGTTATAAAGATTGTATTAAAATAAGCATTAGCAAATTGCCATAACATTAATTAGTCTATACTGTTGAGAACAATATAGAGAGAGGCCTATTCTCTAAATAGGTTATAATGTCCTACATGTCACAGATAATATTTTCAAATCTTATTAATTTATTAATATGTTAGGCCAACTTGCAACCCAAAATATTTCTTTGAATCTTAAATTCTGAAGAAATTGGAATGTTTTAGGTCCATTTGCTAATCACAATGTATTTTGGGCTAGCCTTTAGCTACTTTATTGGCATTTGTTATCTTCTATGTAAATGCCTTAATATCTTCTTGACTACTAACACAAAAAGCACTAGTCTCCACTAGCCAAAAAGGGTAAAAATCGTGTCAGAAAGCACCTGAGACATATGCCTTATGTTTCTCCTCTTTTCTGGAGAATATAGTTTCCGGAGAGAAAACAGGGTAAGGCAAAAAGACTATGGGACTTAACTGCCATGCTGTATAATGGAAGAGGCTTTATGCTAGAGAGTGTGAGATTAGATGATAATTTGCATATCAGAGATTTTCACATGTGTGCTTCACCTGCAATGTGTAGTTAACACAGAAGTTTGAGCATTTCCTGTCCAATTAGCATCTCACATTTCCAGGGAAGAATGTGATTTTTAGTATTATGATGACAAAAATAAGCTGTGTAAGCTCTTGTTAATGGCCCAAACTGAATTGACACATCTAAGAAATACAATATTGTAATAAGTGCTTCCCTATCTTTGTTCCATGAAAATCTGTGAAAGGATATTCAAACAGAATCTTCTTAAGATTCTAAGCCATGAGCCAGAAGTTATCACAGTAGGTGACTGAACTATAGACAAGGATTTCAATATGAAGCCAATGGGCAGTGTGCTAAAGTCAGAATGACAGAATATTACAAATAGAAGCAAAGACCAACAGACTGAACTGTTTTTAAAGGACAATAGTGGCTTTCTATAGATGGCTTACAATCTAAGAATGAATGTGAAGGCATCATTTAAAAAAATGCATATTTCCATGACTACAGGATACTGAAGCAGCTAGGCTGTATTAAACTTCTTGTAAAACATTACACACCTTGGTTTTCAATTCAGAGAATGAAAATTGCAGAAAAGTAAGAAACAAAGAATTATGTCTTTTGAAAACTCATCTGAAAAAATAAACTACCTTAGAGATTTCTGCCTGTAACCACACCAGAAATAATAAATGTTTAAAAGAGAAGATATTAAGAATCTCAAAGAACCATTAATGCATATTTTCAGAAAATGGCCACAATTGTTTTCATTGAAATGCTTATTCAGATGAAATCTGAATTATTTATAGAATGCATGAATTCTACTATGTAACCATCCAGTACCCACTTCCACAATCTATTACCAGGACTTACACATATTTTTTTTCTTCTAAATGATTCCAATTGCCTCTACTATCTCCATTGTTAAAGTTGCCCTCAGGCCTCCCAGGATTTTCACTGTATTCTCTAATTTGTATCTCAGAGTCCATGTACATTTGACAGTTTCCTAATGGTTCTTGTTCAGTCTGGAGGAAGATCTATGATATGAACCTTCTGGTTTGGAACAAGAGACTTAACTAAGTATATAAGAAACAAAAGAACAGATAACAAGATATTATCCTTTGATCTAAATTTCTGTAATGAAATGCTGAGAAAAAAGCAAATTGGAAAGGAAACATTTCATTTGGCTTAACTGTACTGCTCATATTACATCACTGACAGAAGCCAAAATAGGAAATCAAACATGGCAAGTAGTTGGAGGCAGGAACTGAAGAATAGACCAAAAAGGAATGGGGCAAGACCAGGTTACAAAAACCCACACAAACAGCTGAACTAAACAAGGGGAAACTCATGGAACACAGACTGACAGGTGGGTAACCAGAATAGGACTGATCCAGACCCCCTGAACATGGGTATCAGTGAGGAGTCCTCAGCAATCTATGGGGCCTCTGGTAGTAGATTAGTATTTATCCCTAGCAAAAGAATGGACTTTGGGATCTCATTCCACATAGAGTGATACTCTCTCAACTTAGACACACGGAGGAGGGTCTAGGCCCTGACCCAAATGATATGACTGACTTTGAAGTTCCCCCATGGAAACACTTACCCTACCTGGGGAGCAGAAAAGGAATGGGATATGGGTTCTGTGGGGAGCAGGGGAGGAGAGGGAGAAGGAACTGGGATTGACATGTAAAAGAAGATTGTTTCTAATTTAAATAAAAAAGAAAAATGAAAGTCATTTCCCACTAATGTATCTTTAATCACCCTGTACAAGTGTAGCTAAAAAGAGCTATCATGATCATCTTCTAGTGAATTTTATTTTTTTCTGGCTCCCAGGCTTTTAACCATATTTACTGATATAACAAATGTTTACCAAATTCCTAACCCTGTACTGGTTTTAATTAAGTTGTGAATGAATAAATGGAGTTCAACTTCCATTGAGGCTAGAAAACAAACATCACATGATGTGGTGATATATTATTTATGGTTTAATAAATCTGTTTGAGGGTTTAGGATGCAAAGCCAGCCACAAACTACAGAGGTTAGGCAGTCAGGCAATGGTAATACATGTCTTTAAACAGCCATACTAACTAGTCATAAAAGCTAGGCCGTGGTGGTATATACCTTTTAGCCCAGATCTCAAGAGACAGAGGCAGATGGATATTTTGACTTCAAGTCCACCCAGGCCTACACAAGAATTAATCTATAAGAGAGAATTGGGCCTCATGCCTTTAAAATCAGCCCTGGTATATAAATGCCAGTGTATCAGGCTACAGTCTGATATTTAGTCTCCATCCATGTTGAGGAGAGGTAACAGTCTGAGTCTTGGTGGAAAACTCTGGCAGAAAAGATCAGCCATTTTAGACTGAGGTGGAGGTAAAAACTAGTGGCATGGCTGCTTTGCTTTTCTTATCTTCAGCTTGAAGCTTGAACTCCAATATTCATATCTGGGTCATTTATTATTCGCATTACAACATAAAATTAGTACAGCTATAGTAATACCAATGAAAGTATTTTCATAGTTGGCTATGATCCTACCTAGCACAAGTTCTTTTGGGGTTCTCAGTGGCATAAGTTTTATAGGAAAGCAAGAAAGTAGTTCGATGCTTTACTTTGTGGGGGAAACTCTTGATTTCATTTAAAGTCATAAAGCTACTGAAACACATAGAAAGAAGGAACAACTGGATAGAAGATATCAGAATGAATACAGAAATAGTAGAAAGAATAGATCAACACCACCAATGGACCTGAATGCAAAACTAGAAGTTTAGGCTTTTTTGTTGTTGTTGTTTTGTGTTTTGTTTTGTTTTGTTTTTCTTTTGGTGTTTCAAGACCAGGTTTCTCTGTGCAGCTTTGGAGCCTATCCTGGCACTCTTTCTGGAGACCAGGCTGGCCTGGAACTCACAGAGATCCATCTGCCTCTGCCTCCTGAGTGCTGGGATTAAAGGCGTGCCTCACCAACGCCCGGCAAAGTTTAGGCTTTTAACTACCACTTATAGAAAGTTTTTAGTAAAGGAAAATGATGAGATGGCAATTGCTATTTACAGGACAACTCACAGAATGTTGCAAAAGGCCTGCAAGAAATGTTTTTAAAGACTCGAATGTTAATGAGTGAAGTTCATTCATTCAAATGCAAGTCTTGAGAAAACAAAATTGTGCCAAGTGGAGGAACTGCTGTAGCCTTTGTCTCACTTTTTGAGAGCATGCACAGCATAAAATTTAGGGTAGGGTCTAGGTTTAGATCCAGGCTTTAGTATTATGAGAACTTGGCAAATGATTTAGCCTTTTCTTAACCTGGTTTTTATTCCTGAAATAATATAATAGTGATAAATTCATCATATTATGAATATTGATTGAAATACGTAATTACTCAGAGCATTGACTAAATAGATGACTAGCAATTTGCATTTCTTCTTTGCTTAAATATTCTTTAGAGTCATGCGTAATATTTTCTAAAATTATTTTCATTCTACCTATCATATACAGAAATATGATTTAGATTATTCATTGATCAGTTATAGTTACTTCTTTTACAAATAAACATCATTGTTTTACACTTAATTGCTTTCAGCTTGTCATATTATGTTTACCACAATAGCATTATGTACATACACACAAAGGGGGAAGTTAAAAACTCTTCTGTTGAAAATCTGTATCTGCTTTGAAGACAAAAATTGATATTTTCTGTTGTACTTAGGTCTTCCTGATGGGTCAGAATTATCTAGTGTGCTTGGGATGTTGTATTTCCCTTCCAGAATTCACATTGGAATTTCTTTGAAATTTGTTTTTATATTGCATTTGTCAATATTCTCTTGGTATAAAAATATCTTAGGTAATCAAAGTATAAAACATAAAATGTTTATTATACAGAACACAATTTTATACTTTGCATTTAATAGGAAGATACAGATTTTATCCATAAAATAGTACACAGAGTGTTATCCCTGGACAATCATTTCAGGACAGTTTTGTCTTATTGTTTGTGTAGCCAAAGCTGGAACCTACCTAAGTTTTATAATTATCAAGGGGAGGAGAATAATTAACAGAGTGTGAAGCTTGATGCAGTAGAGATTCCTAGATTTCTAGGTGTATTGTTCAGAAATATGTGTGTACAAAGCCAAGCCACATGGAGTCCTACACCACTAAGCTATATCCTACTGTTGCTTGACTTTAGGCCTCTGGGGTTGGGGTTGGGTTGAGCATGGGATGGAATCATGCAAAGTGTATGTAGCAGACTAAAATATTTATTTTGTGTATACTAAGAAGAATATAGCAAAAGAAAGCCAGAGTTCCACAACCGCCCTTAAGTTCATATCTCTAATACCATCAATACACCACACCAGACCACACTTCTACACCTTTCCACAAGTTCTCCACAATATGGAGAGCATACTTTTATCACATGGACATTTACAGACTATTTCATTTCCAAACTGTTATTCCAGTAGAATGTTATTTAGTGGATATTTGTTTTGTTTTGTTGAAAATTAATTTTAGTTCATTAGCAGTCTAGCCTAAAAATGTAATTAATATAGGTTCCAGCAGAGTGAGTTAGTTAGTAGCAGTGTATAGTTATGAACGCAGGCAAGTATGGGGGAAGCTTAGTAATCTAGAATTCTACTTAGCTTCAGTTTTGTATATACTTACCTCAAAATAATGAACATAGCAATCTGTTGGCAACCTGGAATTCTCCATCTGCATAAGGCTACATAAACAACCTGCTATGAACAAGGTGATATCTTCACCTCAAACTCAGCAACATCAAACCAGATTCACTTTTGGCTTCGATATATGTGCAAAGAAGCAAAACTGTATCCACACATGAATCTTTAGAAAGTAACCTTTATTTTCCATATTCTACCTAGAAAAATTGGACAATTTAAAACTTGATGTATTAAGAAAGGGAAGAAGGTTTTGACTACATAACTAAAGACATTGAAGGTATAAAAATCTTTATGTTGATACTCCTTTTTTAAAAACTGATTTCCATGATTGTAAAATCGCGTTTTGAGAAGGAGACATTACTTTGAAATTGGACACTTACATAACTCTAAAATATAAAGGTTGTAGCTTATTACTTGTTCATTTAATTCTTAAAACATATCTAATAATAACAACAAAACATTTAGTTATGCATTTGTCTTCCAAGAGTATGATATACCTTAATGTATTTAGTACTTGAATAATCATATGAAATATGCCTATTTCTGATTCTTCAAAGATGAGGAAACAGCTTCAGATAAGGGTAATTAACCTATTCTAAGCTGCATCATTTCCCAATTTTAAGCCACACAGACAGCAAACAGTGTTAATGTCCTTAAGACTTCATGATATGATAGTTTTACTAAGTCTGCAGACCTGAAAAGCAATAGTGTTTGAAAGTTTAAAAATTACTATTACATGCCCATATAATTCAGATTTTAATTAATTAGATTTTAATTAATTAATTTAATTAATTAAAAAGATTCAGATATTTAATCATTTTTTAAATCCATGATTTCAAAGTATAAGCTAAGTTTCCCCCTAATATTCATAGTGGCTAATATTATGCAACCGTGTGTGATGAAGTATGACAATATTAAGAAAAATAAAGTATGATGGTCAGAATAATTTATTCCATAGGAACTAATCACCTAATGCCTACTAATGTGCTAGATAGAGAATAATAAAAAGGAACATCCACACCATTATTGACAAGTAAATATCTCAGTGAGCTCTATAAAATTGAAGGACCATATTGACAAATATTCTCTCTCTGTCTCTCTGTCTCTCTGTCTCTGTCTCTCTCTGTCTCTCTCTCTCTCTCTCTCTCTCTCTCTCTCTCTCTCTCTCTCTCTCTCTCTCTCTCCATGAGGCTTAGTTTCTCTCCCTTGGAAGAAGTGAGACTTGGTAACTCATATCAAAATTAATATCTATATCTATAGTAATTATACAACACAGAGGTTACAAATACTATCTTAGACTAGAAAGAAAGGTCGCCATAAGCTCTTACTGTGTGGATTTGCATCATATATTAGCGTTATAATGACAGACTTATCTATTTATATTATTATTCTCGAAATTCACACAAAAGATCTAATTATCTGAATATATCAGAAAAATGAAGGGATGGCATCTTATATAATTTTTCTATTGCTGTGATTTAAAAAAATAAAGCAAAGCAAGCAAGAAAGCAAATACAACATAGAAAGTAAAGGGATTTTAGCCCATTACTGAGGGAAATAAGTCAGGAAATCAAGCATGGTAGGAAGGTAGAGAAAGATGCAAATCCATGGAGGAATGATGTCCATTGACTTGCTTCTCATGTCTTGCTCAGTCTGCTTTTCTATTGTGCTGCTTGCTATGAGCTGGGCCCTTAATATCAATCATCATTCCAGAAAATGCCCCACAGGGTTGCCTGTAGGCTTTGTAGAGGGAGGTCTATCTCAAAAAAAAAAAAAAAAGACTCTAGCTGATGTCAAGTTCATATGAAACTTGCCAGCACACATAGAGACGTGAATTGAAAGTTAAATGAAATCAAACTAATTCTCATACAGTGTAACCATATTAAGGGGGAAGGGCCTCTCTGAACTTATAATTTTAAATCATTGCCTGTCATTTCAGTAGAATCAAAACACAAGTTTGAAACACAGTCATGCCATAACCACAGTCAAGAGTGGAGACATAAATGTTTGCATGTTTAGTGAACAGGGAACATCTTCATCTCTTCTACAGCCAGGGCCTCAAACTGAAGTATTATCCAGGCACCATCCTTCAGGATAGATTTTTCAATACCCTTTATGGAAGTCAGAAAAATCCTCAACACACATGTATATAAACCATTCTAGTCTAGACTTTCTTCCCAGCTGATTCTGAATTATTTCCAATGTGCAATAGTTAATGGTAAAGTCAATGTAAGCCTGTCAGAGTATTTTAATAAAGATTTATGTGTTTTCATTAATGTACAATAAATGTAAAATGTTAAATTAAAAAGAACATTGAAAATAGTTGTGTATGTATTTCTGGATAGTTGGATGATATTTAAATAAAAATTTTAAAGTTATTGATAAATGCTATTTTAAGGAAAGAGTGGTACTCTTCAGAGTACATGTGGGACAATGGTTGGCAGTATGGAAATATGCCTGCCCTAGCCTTGTCCTGGGTGCCTGGAAGGTAATGATACTTTCAATCTTTGTAAAATTTTGCTTTCTATGCAGCAAATCTTTATGTGAACTGCACTATTTACCATTGGTTTTTAATAGAAAAAAAACAACGATTCTCCACTTGGAAGAATCCAGAAATAACACTATCTGACAAAACAATATCTGAACTCCAAACTTGGAAGTAGAGAAGTGAACAGCTAAGCGAGGAGGAAAATGAGTTAAGTAAAATTACTAGATGCTAAAGCTAGAACAATGTCCCAGACAAATGCATCACAACAAATACTGGAGACAGGTTATACCAGAAGTACTGGAGATTCAAAAGTATTGTGACTGAAACAGCCTCATTCTGGTGACAGAGGAGTTATTTTTGGACTGACATGGTGGGAGAAGGGGAACAGCACTTACAATTTGTCCTCTACATATACACTCACACACACACACACACACACACACACACACACACACACACACACACACACACACACACACACACTACACCTCCAATAAATAAATAAATATATAAATATTATGAAGAAGAAAAAAAGAAGGAGGGTAAATTGATGAGAAGGAGGTGGTGGCATTGGTGTATTTGTCAGTGTTGTTTGAACCATGTGTTGCAATGACTGGGAACCTTTATTCAGGTGTCACAGCACAAACCAGTTCCTAATTCTTGAAGCCTAAATAAAAGGCCCCTCTCTACGAAGCTTTAAGTGTCACATAATAAACTAATAATTAATTTTAAATTATTAGATGCCTGTAGCTTGCTAACTCTGTCTTAAATGGTCAGAAAACACTGTGGGAAGAAGAAGACTGGAGATACATAGATCACTTAGGTATTTGTTGGATTATATGTTTGTTAAATTTTTTGGTAATTTAGCCTGTGCTGAGATAGTTTCTATAACATGAAGAGAATGAAAGTAATATGAGATTTAATTTATGAAGCAGACCTGACAGTATGTTTTAGTCCAAATAGGAAAAAGTCATAAGCAAAATGACAGCACAGAAAGATTGTGAGTCAGTGTAGATCAGTTGGTTGTATGTGAGAGAGCTTGGGAACATCCAGAACTCACCACCATATTCAAAAGCGCCTAGTGCTGATAGCCGTATTGTTCATGAGTTCTCAGAAAGGATCACCATGATTCAGAAGCAACCAATCTTATCAACATCTCTGGAAAAAGTAAAAGGTTTCAGGTTTGGAATACAAAGGGACTCTGTGAGAAACAGTACTTTGGGGCAAGAGATTTATTAGAAGCAATATTAATATCACAGACATAAAGACAACAGTGCAAAGAGAATTCTGACAAAAGTTTAAGCACAAACTGCCATTCATATATTTTCCAGAAGATAGGAGAGAGGTACTGGACTATTCTGTCTCTGGTTACATTGATCCTGTTTTTGAGTGTTTTAAATGAAATACAATACTTTTTCTCTTCCTCTCTCTCTTCCGCCCCCCCTCTCTCTCTCTGTCTGAAACACATGGTTGATATACAATTTAGCTTGAATAATATCAGTCTTGTAAGGAGAAACTAACTTTATTTGGGGTTATTTGGATTTCCTGTCTGGGAAAAATGATTCAAGCCATCTTGAAGAAAAACACTGAGGTTTTATAAAATAGTGGCTATTTTTATTATTATTTGTACCTACAATGAGTTTGGAATTTATGTTACTTGTTATTTATAGTGCCAAAGATTATAAAACCATGTAAGAAGTCATAAGCTGCCCCAGATACTGTGAAGGACATAGAAGTGTGTCTGCTGTACATAAGCTTGAACGTCTTTAGAGTCCAGTCATCTGAAGAATCTGGGGAGTTCTTAGATTACAAAAATTGGCAGATACCCTGAATGTTATAAAAAAAAAATCAACCTCCATTTCTACCTAACATCCAGAAACAACCACTCTAATTTGTATTGTTGATCCTTAAGAGTGCATATTGCTTACAAGGAGAATTCCAAAGCATTGTCTTAGGTAAAAGCCTTTTCAACTACAATAGAATGTTTTTGAAAGTATGAAATTATAAATATATCTTTATTTATGCATTTGTGCTTGTTGGTTTTTGTCAGATCTCCAGACATACCTAGAAAGAGGGAATCTTAATTTTTAAAATACTACCATAATATTGGCTTGTGGTCAAGACTTTTGGGTATTTTCTTGATGACTGATTGATTTGGGAGGGCATAACTCACAGTGGGTCATGTCAGTCCTGGGCAGGTGGCCCTTTGGTGTACAAGAACTCAAACTGATCAAATTATGAGTTAAAAGCTAGTAGGCAGTGTTTCTCCATTAGCCCATGTCTTCTCGTTCATGTCTTGAGTTCCTTGAATTCCCAGGATGATGGACTGCAACTTGTAAGATGAAATAAAGCCTTCCCTCCCAAGTTGCCTTTTGTCATGCTTTGATACTGCGTTACTCCAAATTCTGCATTCCTATGTGATATCTACTTTGCATAGTTTTTATACTAACAGTACAAACACAGGCAAAAGTCAAATACTTTTCAGATACATTGGTGGAAAGATTAGGAATGGAGGACAGAAAAAATCAGGGAACATCTACTATAGACTTTAGATGTAACCTGAAAACATTATTGGCTTTGGGGTTGAAGGAGATAGTTTTGCCAAATAGTACAAAGGTCATCACATAGTGATGACCAAGAAATGGCTGTAAAGGAGCATAAAGGTAGTACAGGATTGGAATTAGGGACCGGATCTCCAATATTCCATTCCATCCTCAGTTATTGAAATTAGAATCTTTTAATCAATACTGAAAAAGATTCAGTGTAAGATGGTGGTCTTTCTAAGGACTTATATTCATTATTCACAGTGAGATACACATAGTAGCCCTAAATTTCAACAACGGATACAATGCAAGACCCCCATAATAGTGAATTCTTGAAATCACAAAATACACATTGATGTGCATACACGCAAACATCCCAAAACATACCACACACATGCATGTGTTCACAAGTGTATATATATATACACTTGTGAGAGAGAGTTTATGTATAAATTAATCATACCAAGATATCAACAATAACTAATAATAAAAATAACTATAATGCTATTCTTAATAAAAAAAGTTATATAAACATAATCTATTTCTCAAAAAGGAAACTTTTAGGATGTGAGGTGATACAGTCCCTGTATGAAGTGATTGGCACATACACTGTAACCTTAGCAAAGGGCTTCATTTCCTCCATAATTAAATTGACAATTTTTTATATATTCATTCAAAGGAAGCACTTTAAGAATTTTCTTTCTTATATTTTTGTCAATTTTCAGCTTCACTGGTCTTATATTTCACAGCCATTTTTAAGTAAAATGAAAGTTAATTCAACACATCACAATGACTGTACTTATGAGAACCAAGAGGATGATAAGTGTTTAACAGGTTGGTGGCATATTCATCACAAAACACTGGATAAGGAAATGATGGAATAGAACTGTACGTGACTTCATTGTTCTATAAGGTACAATGTAAATCTTAAAATTAATGGGTTAGTTATTTGTGAAATATTTCAGTCATAACATTTTGTGCTTATGCCTAATCATATAAAACTAAAAACCATAAAAAGCAAAAACTGAAATGAGGTTAAAGAAAAAAATAATTTAGTTACCACACTACAGACATATCACCAATACACTCTGAGCTGTGAATGAGATATGGCTTTTGAGATTGTTAAATGTTAGAAAAATGATTATTCTGCTGGCGTTTCTAGTGGGAAAATGAATGGAAGAAAAGGTTTCCTGCCTGGGGCAGGCACTATTATTTTAATAGAAGTTAGAGAGAAAAGAATACACCCTGCTCTAATTTTTCTTCTATATGTATTAGGTGGTAGAAAGCTATCCATGCTAAGAGGTTGATAATACATAAAATACAGAAGTAAATGCTTGAATTATGTATTGCAAGCTTAATGACATCAGGCACTGAACAGACAACAAGAATTAAAGAGATAGACAAAGCATAACAAAGGAGAGTATGGAACTATTGAGAAATAAAGGGCACATCTTCTCTGTGAGGATTTATATTCTATTTTTTTAAATAAAACATTGTGTGTGATAGAAGCTGCCAAGAGAAAGAATCCATTTTACCATTGATTAATTCAAAACTATAGATCAATCAGTGTCATAGAAACAAGTAGTTATGTACACAAGATGCTATGAGGAAAATATTCTTAATATACCATGTATAGACATGGATACATTATAGCAAAGGCCTGCTTCTGCAGCCTCTTTAAAGTGACAGTGATTGTAGTTGGTCTACTCAGCCAGTGCCATGCCAGTCAATCTAATGAATTCACTCTTATCATATACATTTATACTATCATTTCTATCACTCTAGAGAAACCTGATTACCACACTACTTAATTGAAAAAAAAAATGTCAGATAAGATGGTATTCAAGAAAATGGTCATTCTTCAAAGGGCTATGGGCTGTCAAATTTGTTGTCTAAATATGAGAAACCTGTGCTTGTCCTCTAATAGATTTGTGACAGGTACTTGCTTTCTTTGTGTAGTTATGGATATTCACAGATAACATTAACTGAATGTCATCCACAAATAAAATATGACTTTAGCTAAGAAGATTGGAAGAATTAATGGAATAAAATTCTTGGAAACAGACTCACATGCTTATATATGTGTCTGCAGATTTCAGAGTGAGAGAGATGAAAATAACACAGAAAATATAATTCTGAACTCACAACATGCTGAAAATTTCATTACATGTGAATTCACTATCTGTTATGTCAAAAAACCCAGCAACTTTTTTTGGTTTCTTTTGAGACAGGGTTTTTCTGTGGCTTTGGAGACTGTCCTGGAAATAGCTCTTATAAACCAGGCTGGTCTCGAACTCACAGAGATCTGCCTGCCTCTGCCTCCCGAGTGCTGGGACTAAAGACTAAAAGCCACCAACGCCCAGCTGAAACCCAGTAACTTTTCAAATAAAAATGCAATTATGTAAATGTATTCATATACTCCAGAAAAAGTAATTGCTTGACACAAGTGTATGTATTACCATTGCGAGTATTGATAAATAGACCAAATTATTGATAATAATAATTGTTCTATCATTAGGAATAAACTATTGATGTTTTCCTTTAATCTAGTAATGTGTGGATTTATGCCAGGTCTCTTGGATATCTGGTCTCTTGTTATTGATTACCCAGGCAGTGTCGAGTATGGGTATTTTGTTCTGTAAGGGGCATTAAGTTAAATCAGGTCCTGCCCCCCTAGATCAACAACTAAATTGAATGTGATCTATTCTGGCCACAGAAAGCCACACCTGGCTACAAGACATGACTATTTGAGACTCCATATTCCCCATTACTAAAAGTCCTCATTAGAAACATCTTCAAAAATTATAGGAAGCTTCTACTGCAGAAGGTTGTCACATCACCACCAAAGGCCCCCAATTCTTGCAATCTCTCTTACACTATCTCTGTCCACCCAGTCTCACAACCCATCTTAGGCTCTGCAACCCTGTCGCCATCTGCCCCCAGTCCTCCCGTATGATTTATTTTATATCACCCTCACAGAAGATCAATGTATCCCTTCTAAGCCCCTCTTCTTTTTAAAACCTTTCTGGTTCTACAGATTATAACTTTCTTATCGTTTTCTTAATGGCTATATCTATATATTTATAGGTCCATACATACCATACTGTGTTTCTGGGTCTGGGTTACCTCACTCAGGATGATTTTTTTCTTAATTCCATGCAATAGCCTGCAAATTTCATGTTGTAATTTTTAACAGCATAGTGTAACTCCAATGTGTAAATGCACCCCATTTACCATTCTTTTGATGATAGACATCTAGTTTGTTCCCAGTTTCTAGCTATTATAAATAAAATCACAATGAACATGGTTGAGCAAGTGTCCTTGTTGCAGGATGCATGTTCTCTGGGTATATATGGGTATATAAGACTGTGATAGCTGGATATTTGTGTAGATCAATTCCAATTTTTCTGAAAATTTGCATTCTTATGAACAATGGAGGAGTGTTTGCCTTGTTCCACTTTCTCTTCAACATGAGCTGTCAATTCTGTTTTTGATTCCACATTCTGTGAGGTGTAAGATGAAATCTCAAAGTTGTTTAGATTTTTGTTTTCTTGATGTTTAAGGATAGCGAACATTTCTTTCAGTATTTCTCAGCCATTTGAGCTGAGAAATCTCTGGTTAGGTCTGTACCCCTTTTTTAAATTAGATTATTTGTTTCTTAATATGTAATTTCTTGAAATGTCTATATATTTTGGATAGGATGTGGATTTGATAAAAACATTTTCCCATTCTCTTCCACAACCTTAATGGTGTCCTTTGCCTTATAAGAAGTTTTCAGCTTCATGAGGTCCCATTTATTAATGTTTGGTCTTAGTGTACTAACAGTATTCTGTTCAGAAAAATCATCTCCTGTGTCAATGCACTCAAGGATATTCCCCATTTTCTCTTCTCTATGTTCAGTGTATCTGGTTTTATGGTAAAGCCTTGATCCACTTGGACGTGAGTTTTCTTCAGGGTGATACTTATGGATCTATTTGCATTTTTCTACATGGAGACATCCAATTTGAACAGCTCCATTTGTTGAAGATGCTGTCTTTTTCTTCAGTGTGTATTTCTGTCTCATTTATTGAAAGTTGGGTATCTATATGTATGTGAATTTATTTACAGTTCTTCAATTTGATTCCATTGATCTCTCTCTCTCTCTCTCTCTCTCTCTCTCTCTCTCTCTCTCTCTCTGTGTGTGTGTGTGTGTGTGTGTGTGTGTGTGTGTGTGTGTGTGTGTGTATGTGTGTGTGTGTGTCCGTTCATACTTTTATAAGCAAATTTCTGTAGTACAACTTGAAATTTGGAATAATGGGATTTTCAGTAGCTCATTTATTATTCAGGATTGTCTTAACTATCCTGATTATTGTTGTTTGTTTTTCCATATGAAGTTGAGAACTGCCCTTTCAAAGTTTCTAAATAGTTATGTTGGAATTTTGATGGAGATTGCACCGAGTTTGCAGATTGCATTTTTTAACCATATAAGTTTACAATGTTGATTTTACCAATCCATGAACATGGGATATCTTTCCATCTTCTTGGTATCTCTTGCATTTTCTTTGTTCAAAAACTTGAAGGTTTATAATACAAGTCATCCACTTTCTTTAGCAAATATGCTTTAAGATATGTGAAGATATTTTTTAAGGTGCTGTTCACCTTCTTTCTTTCCCAGTCTATTTGCCATCTTGCATGTAGCCACTTTTTTGAAAGTGTTTATCAGCTGTAGGAGTTCCTTGATGAAATTTTTAGGGCCACATCTGTGTATCAGCTTATCACCTGTAAATAGATATACTTCTTTTCCAACTTGTATCACTTGATACAACTAAGACTTGATATCCTTCAAGTCTTAGTGCTCTGGCTAATAATTCAATTACTAATATTCAATTATTGAATAGAAATTGAGAGGGTAAACAACCATATCTTGTTCCTGATTTTAGAAGAATTGCTTCTAGTTTCTCTCCATTTTATTTGATATTGCCTATAGGCTTACTGTCAACTGCCATTTGTTTAGTTATATCACTTATATTCATAATCACTGAAGATTTTTATCATAAAGGGTTGTTGGTATTTTGTCGAAGGCCTTTGTGAGTCTGATTACATAAATATGTTTTTTTCTTTCATTTTGTTTATATGATGGATTACATTTACTGACTTTATATATTATATTATCCTCAAATCTCTGGGATGAAGCCTGCTTGATTATGGTGAATGAGTGCTTTGATGTGTTCTTGGTTGGGTTATAAGGATTTTATTGAGTATTTTTTCATCTACATTCATGAGGCAAATTGGTATGTGATGATCTTTCTTCATTGAGTATTTTTGTGGTTTTGGTATCAGGGTAACTGTGCTTTCATAAAATACATTAGGAAAACTGTTTCTGTTGTATTTTGTGGAATAATTTGAGAAGTATTGTCATCAAGTCTGCTTTGAATATATGGTAGAATTTTATGCTAAAACAATCTGGTCTTATGCTTTTCCTGGTTTGTATACTTGTAATGGCTACTTGTATTTCATTAGGTGTCATGGCCCAATTTGTCTCAGCTTTAAATCACGGCAGCCATGAGATTCTACCTGAGTGGGGGTGTGTGTACCTGGATGCTTCGTGGAATGAAATGGTGATAAAGACCAAACACAGGCTTCTTGTCATCTTCAGAGAACTCTCAGTTCCATGTTGTGGAACTGGAGCCATTTGTTTATTAGCCATCTTTTCTGTTGTCTCTTAATGGTCCTGCTAATACTACAAGGCAACCATTTCTTTTTGTCCTCTCTCTCCGCTTCACTCCTAACCTTCTGTCCTAACTCACATACCACCAGCTCCTCCACCCAGATGAGGGCCTATTCAGATTTTAAGCTACAGAGATGCAAATTAGGAGGCATAACACCTTTGGCCACGGTAAACAGTTACAGCCTGGTGTTAATTAACAATACAATGGCAACTCGGAGCTCTCTGGCTCCACCACTGTTTATGTTGGCCAGGGCCTGGAACCAGAATATTCCATAACAGGCATATTCGGTCCCCCACAATTAGAGGGTAGATGTCTATTTAAATTGCTTCTCTGATCTTGATTTAACTTTGGTAAATGGCATTTATGCCGAAAATTACCCATTTCCTTTAGGTTTTCCAATTTGGTGGAATTCTAGTTTGTAAAGTGTGTTCTTAGGATAATTGGGTTTCCTTGACATATGTCTGTGCTGATATATTATATATATATATATATAATATTATATATATATATATATATATATATCCATAGAAGCCATACAGTGGTTGCATGCATCTTTAATCCCAGGACTCAGGAAACAGGCAGATGGATCTCTGCTAGTCAAGGACACCCAAGACTACACAAGAATAACCAGTCTAAAATAATAACAGAGCTCATGCCTTTAATCCCAGCACTAGAGAAGTATAAAAAGGGGAAGCAAAGGGTCTTGTGTGAGATTTAGTTTCCAGACAGGGAAGCACTGCACTATGAGCATTCCTGAATAAAGGACCACCCATTTCTGTCTGAGGTAAAAGTAGTGACTGCCTGCTTTGCTTTTCTGGTCTTCAGCTTTATTCCAATATCTGTCTCTGTGTTTATATTATCTCTGTGGCATATGTCATTGTGTCTCTTTTTATTTTCTACTTTTGTGAATTTGGGTATTCTCTACACCTTTTAGTTAATAATTGTTGGTAAGTCTATTTGATTTTCACAAAGAACCAACTCTTTCTTTCTCAGATTCTTTGTATTATTTTCTTGCTTCTATTTTACTGATAGCATACCTGAGTTTGAGTATTTCATGCTGCCTACTCCTTTTGGGCATGATTTCGTCTAAAGCTTTCAGATTTGCTCTGAAGTTACTAGTGAGAGATATTTTCAAATTTTATTTTATTATATAGGCGCTCACTGTTATGAAATTGCCTCAGAATAACCATGATTTTGTCACATGAGTGTAGGAATTATTTGTATTCAACATCATGGCATTCTAGATAACTTCTTCTTAATTTCTGTCTTGATCAAATTTTCATTCAGCATGTGTTTTTCATATTCTATGATTCATAAATTCTTTTGTTATTTCTGCTGATGTTGATAACCAGCTTTAATCTGTGTTCACCAGATAGGATGCAGGGTGATATTTCCATTTTCTTTTATATATTAAGACCTCTGTTGCTTCTAAGTATATGGTCAGTTTTGGAGAAACTTTCAGGAGATGCTTAGAAAAAAAAGTGTGTTGTTATGTGTTTGACAGAAATCCTCTGTAGATATCTGATATGTCCATTTGTGTTATAACATTAGTTAGTTGCAACATTTCACTGTATAGATTTTGTTCTGATGATCTGTTATTGGTGAGAATGGTATAATGAATCTCCCACTATCAGTGTTTGAGGGTCAATGTTTGTGTTTGGGGCACAGATGTTAAGGATTGAAATGTTTCTTAGTAGTGGATTTTTTTCTTGGATGAGTATATAGTGATCTTCCCTGTCTTTTTCAGTTAGTTTTTGCTTGAAGCCTACTTAGTTATACATTACCATGGATACACCAGCTTTCTTCTTAGGTCCATTTGCTTAGAATATTTTTTAACCCCTAATACTAATATAGTATCTGTCCTTGATATTGAGATGTGTTTCTTGGACACAGCAGAAGTAAGGATACTATTTTCACATCCATTCTCTAAGTCTGCATCTTATTTATATTTGGTAATGGAGACTACTGTTATTGAGAGAAATCAATGATCAATGATTGTTGCTTCCTATTATTTTATTGTGGCGGTAGTGGTGATGAGGATTGGTTGTGGTGGATGTGTGTGTGTGTGTGTGTGTGTGTGTGTGTTTCCATTCTTTTGACTTTAGTGCTGGAAAATTGTGTATTTACTGTATTTTCATAGGAGTGGGTAACCTGCTTAGTTGGAGTTTTACTTCTAGCAGCTTCTTTATGGATAGATTTGTAGATAGATATTGTTTCAGTTTGATTTATGATGGAACATCTTATTTTTTCCATCTACAGTGATTGAAATTTTAGTTCAATATAGTGTTCTGAGCTTACATTTATTATCTGTTAGAGTCTTCCGTGTATCTTTCCAGATCCTTTTAGCTTTTAATGGGTCTATTGCTAAGTCATGTATAATTCTAATATGTCTAATTCCAAAATTCTTGGGGATGATACTGCCCACAGTTGTCTGGACTTGTCTACATCAATTATAAACCAAGAAAAATAGTTCCATGGCCATGCACACAAGCAACTTTCAGGTGAGGTTCTTTCTTCACAATGAAGATTATCTACCACATACCAAAACATTGAAATTATGTTTCAGTACAAGCTGTTTATCTGTAAATCAAACACAATGTTTCAATTTATAATTACTTACTGCCTCTTATGTATATAAAACACAAATATGAATGATTATGATTTCTGAGAAAAACTGTGTGTGGACCTATGTCACCAGACTCAGTTATATTCTGAGTTTCAATCCTCTCTTTTCAACTCAAATTTGACTTTATCCACACTGGACATTTATAGCACTACAGTTCAGATGTAATAGTATTTTTATCATTAACTATTTCTTTTAAACTTAGTGTCAAGTCTGCTGATCAATATGGGTCATATATTTACTTCATTTAGCTTTTGTACTTTTGTTGGCCTTGGTGTTTCTTCAAGCTCTTTAAAAAATAATTTTTATTTCTAAACACATACAATTGGTTCCAAAAGGCAAATTCATAGGAGTAAGTACTCTATCAAAAATCGGTAAGATGTCATATTAGTAAGTTAACAAAACATTTAAAATATTTGGAAAAATAATATCCAAAAAGAGTAATCAGGAAGAAATAACTTAGCTCAGAACTGAAATCAGTTAAATAAAAAAATAGCAACAATATACCCAAATGAAACAATGCAAAGTATCAATGAAGGAAAGAGGCAGTTCTTTCGGGAAATCAACAATATTGACAAACCTTTAGCCCAATTACCTGAAAGACACAAAGAGAAGATTCAGATTTATAAAGGTAGATATGAAAAGTGGATGCAGCAAAAGACTCCAAGAAAATACAAAGAATGAGGAAATACTTGAAAAATCATTCTTATACTACACTGAAAACCTAAAAAAATACTTTCCTGTATCATGAAATCTGGTCATATTTTTCTCAATTTCTTTGAGACACATGTCTGCAGTGTATGGTGCCTTTAATAGTGGGGGTCTATCATTCAACCTCTGGAGGCAGCAATATCCTGTTTTTTAGGGAATCTTTTGAATCTCCTGACCAACAACTCAAAAGAAATTTTTCATTTCTGTTACTTCAGTGTTTGTTAGATAGTCTTGTACTCTTGAGGAGCATTATCACCTTATGTAGCATAACTTGATTTATACAACATGTGTATGTATACATACAAACTTGTGTATGATCTATAAACCTAGGTAAATGTAAAATAATGACTTCCTATTTTTCAAGTATTAACTATCCCTCCTCCATCTTCATAATTCTGTATTGTAATCCCTCTACCCTTTGCAATTAAAGCACCATCTTCCTTTCCCATTTTCAAATTCATATCATTTTCATCATTCTGTTCCCTTCTCTAGACATCCCTCTGTCACAGATTTTATTTCCTTTCACTAACATGTTTTCTGTGGTATTTACTCACATATGAACATTTGGAGCTAAGACCCAGAGATGAGCGAGAATGTTTGGTATTTGTTTTTAGGGGCCTGGATTACTTCACTCAATATTATATTTTCTAAATCTATCCATTTACCTCAAAACTGATACATCTACATCACAACGCATACACCGAAGTATCAAGAAAAATCTCGAGGGGGTAGAAAGCTTTCAAGAACAAGAGGACCATGAGGTTCTTCTGGGAGATTTGTCTTCAAAATATGACAAGGAAGGCAGTAATACCAATGAAATATCCATAATATGGCTTCCTAAACAAGATTTAAATAATTATATCACCAACTGACACACCAACAGGAATGGGGTAAAAAATCTCTCAGGACCCTAACTCTAGATAAAGAACTTCAGGAAAACAAATGCTCTTGAGAGAGGGAGAATTAGTCTTCCCCAAGGATGATCCTTCTAAATATTTTTTATTTACTTATTTTTAAATTCCTTAATTACTACTCATATTTACACATCCATCCACATTCCCTCGCCCTACCATCCATCCATGTTCCCCACCAAACTCCCAAACCCATCCCCCAACTTTTCCCCAGGGATAGTGAGGCCCTCTACCAGGGACCTTAAATGTCTGTCATATCATTTGGGGAAGGGCCTAGGCTCTCCTTGCTGTATCTGGGCTGCAATAGTATCCCTCCATAGGGAGTGGGCTCCCAAAGTACATTTGTGCTCTAGGGTTAACGACTGGCTCCACTGTTAGAGGTCCCATAGACTGTCTTGTCCTCCTAGCTGGCACTCACATTCAGAGGGCTTGGTTTGGTCCAATGCTGTTTCTGCAGCATTATGACTAGCATCTCCATGCTCTTACTAGGTCAGGTCAACTATTTCTGCAGCACCATCGTGGGTTCTTTGCTCATCCCTCCTCCCTCTGCACAATTGGATTCCAGGGTTATGGTTCAGTGCTTAGGTGTGTGTGCCTGTTTCTGCTTTGAACAGCTACTGAATTAAGAGCCTTCTAATTATTTACTAACAAACATCTAGCCCTAAACACACATTCATATAAGCAATACTCAGTGGACTCATAATGTTATATTTTATATGTTTATTTATTTAAATGTGTGTGTTTGACCATAATTATTAAAGAAGGAGAGACCATGACTTTTAGAGGAAGTATGGAAGGGAAGGTAGGGCTTGGAAAGTGAGGGAGAGCAAAGCAATGTAACTATACTTTACATAAAAATAAAATTTCAGATTTAGTAGATACAGTAAGTGAAAGAAAAATACTTTAATATATATAGTACATTTTTAAAAGAAAACATTTCATTCTAATAGATTTTATTTAACATAAAACATTCACAAATTTCACAGTTATTAAATGGTTCATTACTGAATAACAACAACAGATGGATATCCAACAGATTAATATTTTATGTATTTATCTTGTTAGATTTGTTTTCAAAATATCAAGTGCTGGGACGGGCCAAAGCACAACAGTTAGATCAGATCACAGTAGTGTAACCGGGTGAGCTCTGACAGCTGTCAGATTTTAGCTTCCTACAATAAGTGATTTTTTCTCTAGTGTTTCCTTGTTGGCTCCGTGGAGCTGACTATAAAACCACAGACATTTTTTTTTTCAATTGAGGGATCCAGTTGACTTTCAGGAGAAGTCTAGATCATTGATAATCTGTCTTGTCAGTTCTAGGAACCCCTCACTTTTTCAACCCTATTATTCCTTGCTCTTCAGCAATGCCTTCATATTCCTGACAATTTTATGTTTATAAGTGTTCTGTTCCAGAAATCTGTTAGGATGACAATAATTACAACATTTGCCTTTCTCAGGGGTCACATGCTGTGCTCTCTGATAAATAATGTCTAAAATCAATTATGCCAAGACTTTAACATATCTAGTCAGTTCAGTTTGGAGGACAGTCCCAGCACCATATACTTCATACTGGTTGCTCTTTTGTTTGTTTACTTAAATTAATTACTTAATATAATGTAACCACCTGCTTAATAAAAGGAAAGCATCCTACATGGCACAGCCATTTAGAATTGACTCAGCAGGCAATATGAATTATATTTCTGGCTTTGAATACAGAGGAACTGCCTTGTAATTAGAAGGGATTTGATAAACAATAAAGTATATTTGGCATATGATATCATTCTTGCAAAAAGCTCAATTAAATCATATGTGACAAGGTTTAGAAAATTAGATTTTCTTAATTAAAAAGGGTTTAATGTTGCTTCTGAATCCAATGTATAAACCCTTGAAAAAGTGTTTCAATTGATTTTGACCTATTAGATTATTCTTTTCTAAAATTATAATAAACTTCTTACTTTGACAGGAACCAGTTGGAGTATTCATACTTTTTTTGGTTTTTTGATACAGGGTTTCTCTGTGTAGCTTTGTAGATCAGGCAAGCCTTGAAATCACCTGCCTCTGCCACCTGAGTGCTGGGATTAAAGGCAGGCGTCACCTCTCCCTGGCAGTGTCTTCATATTTTTTTTTAAAAATCCTATGTATTCAAAATTAATTTGCAATATAAATCTCATGTTAAATTTCAATAGTGTTCACTTCCCTTTTCATTTTACATATTTCATTATTGTATATCAACTACATATAGAATGTTAGATGGGCTGGATTATAACTTCCACTTTTCCTAAAGTTTCTACCACCTTCCAATAGCATGCAGTGGGGACTCAAATTTCTGTACATGACCTTTGTGGGAACTTTAAGTTACAAACCACATCATTCAATCTTATTTTTCTAAAGACTCATGACCATTTCATAACACAAAATACATTCAATCAGCCTTCAAGACTCCCTATGGTTTTAACAATATCTCAAACAAAGCTCAACCATATAAATCCAACATCTTATCTATGACTCCAGGATAATTCAACCCTTAATACCCTACAAAAATCCAAACAGTAAATTACATATTCATCAGATGTAATGTAGTGGGGCAAATAGCTCTTTCTAATAAAGAAGAATGGACTATGGGAATGAAGGTTGATACCAAACAAGACGAAGCCAGTAAAACAAAAATTATATGCATTCTTATATTTCTGTAATTTAGGTAACACAATAGTATGATGTATGCACCAAATGATATGGGCCTCTTCAGCCCTAGAATTGTTCTGGCTTCAGTCCACAAAGCCAGCATCTTTAGCTGTTTCTTCAAGCTAACTGGTGTACCTCATCAGTCACCTCCAAGTCACTGAAGTCTCTATGGCTTCTTCAGTTTCGCTCTCAAAGTTTTAGGTAGAGCTTGAACTTTGCCACATACTGCCTAGCTTCCCAGGCTCTTCACATATTGTTAACCCATAAATATTGTGTTATGAACTCCAGAAAAATTTGAATCACAGTATGTCAAGTTTCATTACCATCTAATGGAGTTAATTTAGATTTTTCTAGAATGAACCAAAGCCCCCAACATAATAAAACCTTTGTTAGAGCAATGGCAAGAGAAATATTTAGTCCCTCTTTGGCATACTCTCAATGCTTTGGCAAATTAAAAAAGCAAATATTTCTGAAAGTATCTTAAAACCTCGGGCAACCAAGTAAAAGAAGTTTTATAATTTATTAATATTTAACATTTATTTAACAATATTTTAGTATTTCTTATGTACAACATTTGATTTGGAATACTGGCTTTTGACCTCAGTTGTCTCTTATTTTAACCGATGAGTCTAGAAGACCATCAGTGGAACAAAAGCCAGACATAAGGTCTCAGTCAGGTAACAAAAATGTTTATCACTCGTATGATGACTATTATCATAATCAATATGTTTATTAAAGACCTGTGCTGGAAACTTATCTATCTGCTTTTGCATTTGATTTGTATTTGTTTGCTTTTGTTCAGTGTGTCTGGATTTATGTTGAGGTCTTTGATCCATTTGGACGTAAGTTTTGTGCATGGCGATAGACATGGATCTATCTACAGTCTTCTACATTCCAGCATCCAATTTTGCCAGCATCATTTGTTGAAGATGCTTTCTTTATTGCATCATATAAATTTAGTTTTTGTCAAAATCAGGTTTGTGTAGGTGTGTGGGTTAATATTGGGGTTTTCAACTCTAATCCATTGGTCTATCTGTCTATTTTTGTGCCAATACCATGCTGTTTTCAGAACTGTACCTCTGTAATAGAGCTTCAAGTCAGGGATAGTGATGCCTCCAGAAGTTCCTTTATTATTCAGGGCTGTTCTGGCTATCCTGGGTCTTTTGTTTTTCCATATGAAGTTGAGAATTGACAAACAGTACTCTTAACTGAATCATCTCTACTGAGCCAAGCTGAAAATGAGGCACAATACAATCCTGACCATCTGGATTCTTTCCCTAAAGTATATAGCCAAAATCCACTGTTCAATAGATGTTTCATTTTAGGAATTTACACAGATTCACTAATTTAATTGGAGAATGTGTGTAAATTCTTGAAAACAAATCTTTGGTTATAATGACAGTAGAATATAGCCGTTTGCAGGGAGGTGCTTCCCTCACATGATTGATGATCTGTGATTCTGAGTGACTGCAGTGAAAAATTTTAAACTAATATAATGATATTTTGACTTGTTACAGTAATATTTCCATATTTCATGTGTTCATACTTTCTTCTCTATGTCATCAGTAGTCTGACACAATCTGGGTATCAGATTTTCGTCTTTGAAAATGATTTAAGAAAAATATTCTGCTATTTATTATATGAAAATGTTAGTGATGTTAATTTTTCATTGATCAGGTTTGGTAGCTTGTTTCTCTGTAGGTAAATAATTCTTCATTTAAGTTGTTTGATTTTTATTCCTTTAATTATCACATTTATTTCAAATATCCCTTATTATTATGTTTCATGCCTGAAATTGAATTCATTATTTCTTTGTCTCACTTGCTTTTTCTTTCTGGTAAGTCTACCTAAAACAAAATGAAATAAAAACCTTAAGTATGTCAACAATGGACCTTGAATAATTTGAAAATTTTCAATTTTAAATAACTCACAATCTTATTTAATTTATTATCTCATTGTTTTAACTGGCTTCTATTTCCCTAATTTTTTCTAGTTAAAATGTAAATGATTGAGACTCTTCTTGAATATATAGCAACATAATTTATAGGGAGACTATCAATTTTCCAGGATGCATTGTTCATTGCTCTTCTTGGCTTCCACAAATTTTGATGTTTTTAGTTTTGCTTTTTCTCTTCCTTTTCTTTTTTGATGATTTTTTTCTTTTGGTAGCGATTATTTGGAAGTATCATTAAGTTTCTAATTGCCTGGAACTTTTCAGACACCTGAATAATTTTTATAGTTCCTTGGTGGTAAACTGATAAATGACACATAATTCATATCTTTTGAAATTACTGAAAGTTCTGTTATGGTTGAGAATGGTTTTCAAGCCTTTAGAAACTTTAGTCATGTACATACAGTCTCCTTGTAACAGCTACTGACCACCCATAATTTTAAAAAATGAAGAAAATGGTAGGCTTGCATATTACTGTGAGAAAAAATTTTGTTCAAAATATTTTGTTTTGCATTTTAAAGAACTGCTGTGGAACACATAAACACTGAGGGATTTGCAGTGATCTTGATGAACTGGCTTTATTAAGAAAAATAAATTTTGTCTTAATCCATTATAATAACTTGACTATGGTTTCATATCAGGTTTCTAAAAATTAATTTATATTATATTTCATTAGAATAAAGATGGTGTATATTCTGATTCTTTAGATCTTACTGAATTGTAACATTATATTTGCTTTTGTAAAGTTGCCAACTTTAGTGTCAAATATTTTCTTCAATCTACTTTTTTGAAAAACATTTATTTATTTATTTTACATACTGATGGCAGTTTACCCTCCCCACCCTCCTTTTGCTTGCCATCCCCTCCATCCACTCCTACTTTATTTCTATTCAGAACAGGGCAGATCTCCCACGGATAGCTACAAAATATGGCATATTAAGTTTTAGTAAGATTAAGCACTTCACTTTGTATTTAACCTTCTCAGTTCAATTCAGTGTTAGGAGTAGGGTCCCAAAGGCCTTAGAGAATCAGAGACAGCCCTGTTCCCTACTATTAGGAATCCCACAAGGAAACCTAGCTACACAACTATCACATCGATGCAGAGGGCCTCGGTCAGTGCCATACAGCTTCTTTGGTTGTTTGTTTAGTCTCTGTGAGCTTCTTTGGGCCCAAGTTAAATTTATTCATTTGGGTTTTCTTGTGATTTCCTTGACCCCCTGTCTCTTACAATCCTTCCTTCCTCTTTTCAGCAGGATTCCCCAAGATCAGCCTAAAATTTGACTGTGGGTCTGAATCTGTTTTCACCAGGTGCTGGATGAAGTATCCGTGATGACTATTTGGCTAGGCAACAACCTTAGAATATAGCAGAATATCATTAGGCACATTAAACTGACATTTTTCTCCAGATGTATTTAGTTCTGTTCTAGGTCTCTCGTCCATTAAGCCTCTGAGTCCAGGTACTCCAAGCAATGTCAGGGGTGGGCCCACTCTTGTGGCATCGGCCTAAGGCTTGCCCAGTCATTTTTTGGCCATTCTTACAATCTCCTTCAGTCGATTCAAATATATTTTTTATCTTCCTTTCATTTTTCTGTAATCTTTAACTTGTGTGTTGTTGTAATTTTATTTTATCTTTGGATATGATTCAAGAACTTTTTTCACAAGTGCCTTTGATACAAAACCTATCTCATCAGAGTAAACCTACAAGTAATGACATCTTGCTTGATGAAAGTTATGACTTCCTGGTATACATGCATATTCTCTGATCATACTTGATATACACTGTATAGTGTCAGGTGCTTACCTAAATTTTAAATTACAGCACTGTGATTTTGCTTTTGTTATGTAGGTAGGTATGGTGTTATAGACAGGATGCCATTATGTACTGTAGTCTGGTCTCAAACACATAATCCTCCTGCTTCTGCCTCAAATGCTCAGATAATAAGGTTGTGTCTCTATACTCAACACAGGTTTTACTTTACACACCAGCTTTAAAGGAATCTTAAAGTTAATATAAAGCACAGCTTTTTAATTATCTGTCCTTTTTACTTTGGGTGTGATTAGGGTCTTGGGTTACATTCACCTTTCCAACTGATATTATTTCTATTCTGTCAACTAGAATGATTTGCTATTTTCAGAGCACAGGTATTTGGTGAAAAGGCCAGCCTTAACATGTAGGGAAAGGTGTGTTTAGTATCAAATGTATTTTTGTCAGGTTGTCTTTTTTCATTAGCATTTTAAAATTGTTGCTGAATAAGTTTTGCCTCATGTTGGTTCCCCTAGAATACTTGCCATTTTCACATTTTTGCAATATGTGAAGTTTTTAATTCCTCCTATATTTTTCTTACTGGTTAAAATATACATGTAATTTTCTCTGGATTAAAATACATAATAATTTTCTTCTTGTAAATTTATTATTTTGGTAAACATCTAGGATTCTTTTTATTTTGTGGATGAGGGGTTTAAACACATTTGGAAACTTTTAATTCATCATCATTCCAATTGCTCAAACCCAGGTCCATGCCCCTTCTTCCCTCAGCAAAACATATGTTGACATTAGCCTTATTCCTGTGCTATATTTCAGACTTGGTGTCTTCATTCTGCTATTGACTATTTCCTCAATGTCATTTGATTCTGGTCATCCCAATGCCAATTCTTATTCACAATCCTTTCTCATACAATGTCAAATTTATCATTCACATCATTCAGTCCATTTGTTTTTTACATCAGACATTGTTTTTTCTTCTACCAAGCTGTTCTGTTTGGATCTACTTGAACTTATTTTATGTCTTCTGTAATCTAGTTTTGTACCTTTTCAAAGATAAGGGAGTGATTTTGTTTCAATAATTGTATAAGGCTTGCCTACACTTGATGTCATCTCTGTGTCTTTAAGAATTGATTTATTATTCTCAATATGAATCATAATTTTCTTGCTATATCCATGTGAGGTAATATTTGAGTGAGTTTCAAGTATGTGTATGTTACATTGTTGTGTCCCCATGAATCCATATTTCTATAAAAAACATTGAACTTGACTCTAGAGTTTAGTTAAATAACTTACAAAGACAAAATTCATTTTTTTCTAGGGTTTTAATTTTAGGTAGGATCAGGGTTACATTTACAATATTGCTTACTGCCCAATGACTTGCAAAGTTTTCTCTTCTGACTAGAGAGTAGTCAGCCATCTCAGGGCTGTGTAGTGTCTAGAAATATATTCTATGGGAGCAGATTTTATCCAAAGGCTTGGAAAGTTTCATCATGTGTATGTGCTTTTCAATATCGCCCTTCACCATCAAGAGACCTTCTAAAGATTTCCAACCTTCCCAGTCTCTCTTCTGTCTCTTCTTCAGTACTGTATCCTGGGAGCACCAATTATACTGATATATTGAGCCTCCCAGATCTGTGTCCTTTACAGTCACTGTCATGCCCCAGCTAGTTTTGCCCTTCCTTCATTGCAGCTCAGAAATTCCCACTAGTCAGTACACCAGTGAACTCAGATTGCTCACCTACTTTGTTCCTTTTCTTTTGGTGTTGTTTGACATTCACTGTCTGATATCCAATGTCTAAAATCCATCTTCATATACTTTAACTGGTTTTTCTTACCTTCTTCTTTGCTTCATTTCTGTATTTGTTTCAAATTTTAGAAAACAGAATAAAATTACTCCTCATTATTCTGTTTTTTGGGCCCAGACAGAAACTTAAAGCTCTACATTAGATTTCCCATAAACAATAGATCTTCATAGTTGTGCCCAATGCAATAACAGGATCTTTTAAATTTTCCTGGGCAGGGAGAAGGGCAGTGATGTTTTTTGTATTTCCCCTTAATGTGAGGAGAGTACTTTCAGAGCTACAGGATACAATAGCCATTCATGCTCTACTTTACTTTGCCTTGGGGATTGGAGTGGATATCCTAAATGAACAACTTACTTACAAATTCAGTTCATTGGACCAGGCCATCTGATTTATTAGAAATACCTCAGTCCCTTAGTCTCTGAGCCCTCTCAGCACAAAATTCTCCACATTTACTGCTCTGTCATTCATGGTTTCCTCATTTTATTTAAAGATAAACTATTAAAATTAATATATCTTTCTTTTATCCAATATTACACTGACAGAAATGGGAACAGAGTAGCCTTATTATTGCCAATGTTATCATTATCATTATTGTTAATATAATGTGTGTACATGATGAATGTGCATGTGTGTCTGTGTATTTCTGTGTGTGTGTGTGTGTCTGTGTGTCTCTCTGTGTGTGTGTGTGTGTGTGTGTGTGTGTGAGTGTGTGTGTGTGTGTGTGTGACCATCACACACCAGAAGCTATAGTGGATGCCTCCCTTTGGTAAATGAAGATGATGATGCTTATCTGTTCCATTCAGAAACAAAGAGGTAGAAAAATCAAAGACCACAAAATCAAATTATTCAGATTCCAACTCCTTAAGGATCTGAAGCAGCTTAATTAGTACAGTCTAAACTCATAATAATCGCTTTTCATTCCAAATGGGAAAGAAAGCTTAATGACCTTGTTATCTCTCATCTTTTTTTTTTTGCATTTTGGGCTTCATAGACTTAAAAAATATCTGTGAATCTAACGTGCTTTTTTATTCAAAAATGGTAATATCAAAAATTGTAAAATTATAATCTTTCAGAAAACAATCAGATGCAATAATTTGGTCAAATATTTGGGGAAAGTGCAATGAGGCTCCACATGAACAAGTTCCCTCAACCAATTGGCTATTTGCAAGCTAAGTGAGCCATCAGTTACACATGAAATTTTAAAATAACTTTTTGTAAAGAGAGTTGAAATGTTGTTAATGTCCCATATGTACAAGTGCACACACAGTCAACTTTAAACACATTTCACGGTCACACTTTTATCCATGTAATAACATGTATTTATGCTATATTTATGGACTTGACATGAAGCACTGTGAAATAGAAAAAAATAAACTTTTTAGCTGACACAGGCAGTTTTGATTGATTTATGGATGGAGTAAATTGATACCTTTGGAGGTTTCTTACTTCTCCTGAAAATAAAAAGTAATATCCAAACTTTATATTCAGCATATTGGGATCATAGTTTATCTATCTAATGTAATACTTAGAGCTCTAGTGTATATTTTCCTTAGTTTAACCTTGAGGTTGTTTGTATTCCTCTTGCTTCCTTCTTTCTACACTATGACACTAAGACATATCTTTGAGCTCAAAACTCACTTTCTGAAAAAAAACAAAAAACAAAAAACAAAAAAACACGCATTCCAAATCCACCTATCCTTCTTCAAGTTCAGTTTCATGACACATTACAACGAATCACTTTTAGACCCAAATTCATCTTAAATTTATTAAATTTTTTAAATGTCCGTGTAGGATTTGTGGTTGAAGCTTAGTTGATAGAATGTTTGCCGAGCATGGGCACAGCCCAGGATACGCTTGGCAGAATTGTGCAAGCCCTTACAATGTTGCATGGATGTAATCTCGGCTCTGGGGAGGTAGAAAAGGGAAAATCATTTTTTTCCTTGGCTACATAAGTTGAATCCAGCCTGGGTTGTGTGAGACAATGTCAAAACTTATACATAAAATGATAATTTGCAATTTTCTTGGAAACAATCATAAACATTTCCCCTCCCTGCTTTCCAAAGTATAAAACATTAAACCAAACAAAAGAATCAACCAAAATATGGATACTTTGATTAACTGGTTATTAATTGGTATATTGCATATAATGACAGCAGACAAACTCAAGGCTTCTAGCTGCTCTGTCCTAGAATGTGGTTTTCCAGCTGAGGTGGCTGAAGATATGATGCACCTCACTAGAACACATCTTTAAAGTCCTCTGTGTGACTGAGAACTCTTTCCTGCAGATATCAAATGCAGTTTTTGGCCTTTAGAAGCCTCTCAGATCATGTGTTCCATGGGCAAATTTCAAAATTATATCACCTTTTACACTCTTGATAGATCAAGAGCAATTTCATAATTTATCAGCCTTGAAATCATTTGCTATAATGTTTGTTTAATTTATCATTTGTTTCTTTCATTATGCTACAAACAGGAAGGAAAAAGCAGGCTTTGTTTTCAACGCCTTTCCTGGAGCTTCTTTAACCAAATGCCCATGTCTTTTTTTTTTTTTTTTTTTTTTTTTTTGCTATGAAGTCTGTTGTCCACACATGTAGCACATAGTATAACAAAATCTAAGTATTGCTATCAAGAATACCTTCTTTCTCCATATTCTCCTTATTTCTTTACATTCTTGGGATCTTGCTTTCATTACTCCTCTTTATTCTCACTAAGTATTCATGAGGACAATACATATTTTTTTATACTATGCTCCATACTGCCTGGCATATTCCCACTATCAGAGATATTAGATTCACAATTTTACCAACAGACTAGGTAAGAAGAAGAAAATCATTGGAATCTCTTTCTCAAGTATCTTCACTGAGTTCTCTGAGATACTTTTAAGAACAGCACACCATTTCATCATCTCAAGCTACATTAGCTTTCTTCTGTAACCATAACAAATCCTACAGCCAATGACTTACATTCATAGCCTCCTAGAATAATCTTTGGTTCACATGGAATTTTTCAAAATTCACATGTAGATATAAATTTAAAGGTTCTGTCCTCATCATATGCAATCCATATAACTCATTGTGTGTAAATAAAGGCTAAAATCATGGGCTTCAGTTCAGATACATCTTGAAGCTCAGCTATGAATTGTCTGAAATGAGATATTTTCCTTATCGTCCTCCTGTTTGCCTGATTTTAAATTCAGTCCAGTAGCTTTAAAACCCTCAGAGTTTTAAATGGATGCCATGTGAAATAATTCACATGGAATGATAAAGTATGGTGCTTGCTACATAGTAAGTGCTCAAAAATGTTTTGTTATGAGTATTGGCATGATTAACTAACAAATGCAAAGATGTCTATTTCTAATTAAAGCAAATGCAAATACTGCTTATTCCATGATGTGTTCACACAATAAGCACATGAATAACTGACTAGTCAGAAAGTGGTGGTGGATGCCTTTAATTCCAGCACTTGGGAGACAGAGGCAGGCAGACCTCCAATCAGCCTAGTCTACAGAGTGAGTTCCAGAACAGATTTCAAAGCTTAAAAAGGAAACACTGTCTTGAACCCCTCAAAAAGTGACAGAAGTTTGCTTTTCCTTGCCTCCCATCTTTTTCTCCTTCCTTTTTTCTTCTGTACTAGTCTTTTGTCTTGCTGTGATAAAACACTGACAAAAACTAAAGGAGAAAGGGTATATTCTGGATCACAGTTTGATGGTATAGTACATCAAGGAATGGAGTCAAGAGAGGGGATCTTAATGAAGTGATATGGCAGTTCTTCCCACCTCCAGTAACTATCACTTTCTCCCCTTCTTTCTTTTGCTCTTTATCTACCTCTCTTTCTCCCTTTCATCTTTGTCTCCCTATCACATTCTCCTTTCCTTCTCCCATACATGTGCATTTTGCTTTCATTCTTTCTACCCCAAATAGATGTATTTTTATATTTACTATATGCTTTAAGATTCCTTAGTCAGTTTTTATATGTTCTTTATATTTAAATTCTTTAATTACTACTCATATTTACACACCCATCCCCCATTCCCTCACCCTCCCATCCTCCCATGTTCCCCACCAACCCCCCCAACCTATCCCCCAACTCCTACCCAGGTATAGTGAGGCCCTCCACAGAGAACCTTCAAAGTCTGTCATAACATTTTGAGGAGGGCCTAGGTCCTCCTTGCTGTATCTGGGCTGCAATAGTATCCCTCCACAGGGAATGGGCTCCCAAAGTATATTTGTGCTCTAGGGCTGAAGACTGGATCCACTGATAGAGGTCCCATAGACCATGTTGGCCTCCTATCTGACACCCCCATTCAGAGGGCTAGGTTAGGTCCAGTGCTGTTTCCCCAGCTTTGTGACTAGTGTCTCCACGCTCTCACTATGTCAGGTCAGCTGTTTCTGCACATTTCTGCAGCACCATCTTACCTCCTTTGCTCATCCCTCCTCCTTCTCCACAACTGAATTCCAGGAGTATGGTTCAGTGCTTAGCTGTGGGTTCCTGTTTCTGCTTTGAACAGCTACTGGATGAAGGCTCTAGGAATGGTAAACAAGGTAAACATCAATCTCATTATAGGGGAAAGGTACTAATGACATCTTCACCACTTCTTGGATTCTTACTTGGGGTCATCCCTGTGAATCCCCTAACATTTCCCCTGTTCCAGAACTCTCTCCATACCTATAGTGTCTCCCTCTATCAAGGCATCTGCTTTCTTGCCCTCCTCTATTCCTCTGCTGTCTCATTCCTCTTGTTATCCCCCTCCTCTTCTCCCATTCCCACCTCCTTCCTCTCCACCCCCATGCTCCCACTTTGTTCAGGGGTTCTTCTTCCCCTCTCCTTCTTTGAGGGACTATGAAATCTCTTGGGTTCCTGGTTGTTGCCTACCTCCACTGGCAGTGTGGATTGTAGACTGGTAATACTTTGCTCTATGTCTAAAAATCATATATGGTTGAATACATACCATGTTTATCTTTTTGTGACTGGGTTACTTCACTCTGGTTCCATCCATTTGCTTTCGAATTTCAAGATTCCATTGTTTTTCCTGCTGAGTAGTATGCCATTGTGTAAATGTACCACATTTTCTCTATCCATTCTTCAGTTGAGGGGCAGCTAGGTGGCTTCCAGTTTCTGGCTATGACAAATAATGCTGCTATGAACATAGCTAAACATATGTCCTTATTGTATGAATGTGCATTCTTTGGTTATGTGTCCAAAAGTGGAATTGTTGGATCTTGAGGTAGACTGATCTGGTATTCCTGAGAGACTGCCATACTTATTTCAAAAATGGTTGTACAAATTTGCACTCCCACCAGCAGTGGAGGAGTGTTCCTCTTTCTCCACATCCTCACCAGCATAGACTGTCATTGGTGATATTGATTTTAGCCATTCTGATAGGAGTACGATGTTACCTCAGAGTTGTTTTGATTTGCATTTCCCTGATGGCTAAGGATGTTGAACACTTTCTTATGTGCCTTTCGGCCATTTTAAATTCCTCTACTGAGAATTGTCTATTTAGTTCTGTTCCCCACTTTTTAATTGGATTATTTGTTGTTTTGGAAACTTGCTTCCTGAGTTCTTTGTATATTTTGGAAGTCAGCCCTCTGTCTGATGTGGGCCTGGTGAATATCGTTTCCCATTCTGTGGGCTGGCATTTTATCCTGCTGACTGTGTCCTTTGCCTTAAAGAATCTTTAGTCACTTTTGTTTGTTGTGTACTCATGCTTCTGTAATCCATTCTCCTGCATCACTCCCTGCTTGAGGTACGTAAACAGAGTGAGTGAATGAATCATTGAATAAATGAAGGTATTTGATTAATGTGTGATTCTGCAAAATGTCATAAGTTGTTGTGCAGCAATGACTGACTGCAGTGTAAATTTTAGCAATTATTATTTTGGGGGTTGTGTATGACAATCAACTTTTATATACTGCAGAATACCTTTTATTTTTGTATTATGCCATTTTGAGAACTTAGTTATCTATGACATATCCAATATCCACAGGGATAAGTATGTAATTACAAATAGGAAGAATTTGTTAGCAATGTTTTACACTCTAGGCTGGGTATTTTAGAGTTCTTGGCTTTTTATTCAAATGACTATAATAAGGTCATATTTAGATCTATAAAAGTAGCAAGATACCTTATTCAAATCAAAGAGATCAGATGGGTTTGTTGTACTATCAAGACATCAAGGTCACAAGGAAGTTACTTAGGATCATTAATTATTATTTGGATCTCAAGAAAAGGTGGAGTTTTTTGCTAAAGTATACTTGAAGTCATTATTTTGGTGATAGATTAAGGGGGAATGCCATTTCTGCACTGGTGTGTATCTTCTTATAATTACCCTGATTTTAATTCATTTTATGCTCAATTGTATATGGTCATAAGATGATAAGTGATGTGTCAGTTCTTCCCACCTCCTTCCCACCTCCAGTAACTCTTTCTCCTCCTCCTTCTCTTTCTCTCTCTCTCTTTTGATCATTCTTCTCTCTGTCTCTCTGTCTTTCTCTTTTCTCTCTCTCTCTGTCTCTCTCTCTGTGTCTCTCTCTCTCTCTCTCCATCCCATTGGAGAATAGAGTTTTCCCACTCTAGGTAATAACAAGAAGAGAAACTTATTCTAAATTTCATAACAGGTTGCACATGCAACTTTAACAAGCTGGTGGTAGAGTGCTAGGCTGCTAACAGGTTGCTATGTGTATTTATACATGCATAGTACATACAACTTAATCGTCTGGGTTGCCAAGGGCACTGCTAAAGGGAGATGCTATTATAGTTCAATCTGAGTGGAGTTTTAAGTTACAAAAGGATCCTTAGGCTTGCTTGCTTCAAAATAATTAGCTATTAGTTTTTTATTACCATATATGGAGGCTTATACCAAATAGACGATAAATTCTGGCTGAATATGTCAGTGTATATATTATGTGATTAAAATCTAATTATTTAAATGTATTAAGTAATGCAATGTTTCAAAATATGATAACATACATTCTTTTTTATGTTTTTTATTTGAATTAGAAAGACTATTTTACATGTAAATTCCAGGTCCCTCTCCCTCCTCTCCTCCCCTGGACTCCAATTAACACCCTACTTATTCCATACCCTTTCTGCTCCCCAGGGAAGTTGAGGTCATCCATAGGGGGTCTTCAGAGCCTGTCATATCCTTTGGGATAGGGCCTAGGCCCACTTCCTTGTGTCTAGGCTCAGGGAGTATCCATTCCTATGCCAGGGATAAGTACTGATCTACTACAAGGGGCCCGATAGATTTCTGAAATCTCCTCACTGACACCCACATTCAGGGGGTCTGGATCAGTCCCATGCTTGTTTCCCAGCTATCAGTCTGGGGACCAAGAGCTCTCCCTTGTTCAGGTCAGCTGTTTCTGTGGCTTTCACCAGCCTGGTGTGGAACCCTTTGCTCATCAGTCCTCCTTCTCTGCAACTGGATTCCAGTTCAGTTCAAGGTTTAGCTGTGTGTGTCTGCTTCTACTTCCACCAGCTGCAGGACAAAGGTTATAGGATGACATATAAGTTAGTCATCAATCTCATTATTAGGGAAGGACATTTAAGGTAGCCTGTCCTCTGTTGCTTAGATTGTTAGTTGATATATCTTTGTAGATCTCCAGACATTTCCCTAGTGCCTGATTTCTCTTTAAACTTACAATATCTGCCTCTATTAGAGTATCTCTTATCCTGCTCTCTTCTGTTCCCCCACCATTCAACCTCCCAGCCCCATCATGTCTTCTTCACCCCTCCTCTTTTTCCCCTGTCTCATTCTCCTAGTTCCCTTTCCCTTCACCCCCCATGCTCCCAATTTGTGTAGAAGATCTTGTCCATTTCCCCTTCTCCAGGGAACCATCGATGTCTCTCTTAGCATCCTCCTTGTTTACTAGCTTCTCTGGCAGTGTGGATTTTAGGCTGGTAATCCTTTACTGTATGCCTAAAATAGACATATGAGTGAGTACATGTCATTAACATGCATTCTTATACTCTCTCTCTCCTGTGCCATTATGTTTCACTCTTATAATATACCATTGTCCAAAAACTGCTACATTTTTATTCATATTTAATTTGTATGTGTTGTCTTTCGCACATCCTCAAAAATCCTTCTGTTATTGACTACACTGTTCCAATTATTAATGTCTTCCACAGTAGTATTTGTTGTATTTTCCTCGCAAGGGTCTATAGTTAGCTTTGTGGGATAATGTCTCACATTTAAAAAGCACTGAAGAGTGGAAAGGCCTCATCAGAGGCTTTCATTTTTATGCTAAAATTGTTTCCTTAAAACCTATGAATTGTTTAATTTAATTGGGCTACAAAAGGAATGAACTTTTGATGAGAGGGAGCAGAACGGTGTTCACACACATGCAGAAATTAATATTCCTTGGACTATGGTCTTGAAATCTGGAGGGCAGAGTATTCATGGAGGAATCATAATATATGAGGGCACTTCCACCCTCATCTCTGTTTTGTCAAAATGGAGTCATGGAAATATTTGAATGTTTGGCAGTTGTTAGCAGATTCACTCTCCTTATGATGTCATTCTCCTATTATGAACTCTACAGAGAAGTAATGAAAAAGAAATGGTAGGATTTAGACAAGTAATGCACTGTTATTGAAGACAGGATAGGTGAATACAAAATCTACACAATAAAGATATCAAATGCAGCATACGCTAACATTTCAACAATTGCAAATTTTTGTCCTTCATGGATATGCATTTTTATTTTTAGAAAAGTATGGTTTGTCATGGTACTATTTAAAATCAGTTCCCTGGAGAGTCTCTGTCATAACTGTTAAAGAGTCCTAAGTCTGCATATGCATAGGAAAGGACTATAGAGACAGAGTTTTCAATGACTCTTGGATAAAACATTCCTGAGTATGCTATGACTGTCCGCATAAATAAAAATTGGGAGAGAAGTAGTGAAAGAAACTGATTCCAAGGTCAGTTTTTAAAAATTTCAGTCCACACAGGTGAGTCCTGGAGTTTTATAGCCTCCTTGCAAAACTCTCCCTTTTACCTATTTCTTAACAGTGTTTTAAATAGTAAATCTTCTTCAAATTTTCTTTGCAAAAATTATAGCTAAAGTAAGGTTTTAGAACTGGTGAAGTGATAGTGTTGGACTCAAAAACCCATCTAAAGCTCTCTCTGCATAAGCTCAGCCCACAGAGATGAAAATAGTACCAACATTTCAACCATAAAAGAACTTTTGATTCCTTACAGAGAAATAAGCAAACTTTTTGTAAGACATCGCTCACTTTTATATGGGTTCTGTTCCAGGTGAACTGTTTGCTCCCTTAACTGGACTGTCTTTTTTTCTGCCATATTAAGCATACAGTAAAAGAAAAAAATGCTGGATAGTGAGCAGTAGTTCTCAACATTCTTAACATTGTGACCCTTTAATATACCTTTTCATGTTATGGTGACCCCCAACCATAAATTTATTTAATTTTGATATTTTATAACTGTAATTCTGCTATTGTTATGAACTGCAATATAAATAGCTGATATATAGTATATCTGATATGCATATGCGACCCTATGGGGTTAGCAATCCATAGTTGAGAATGACTGAAGTAAACATCAATGTGCAATTACCCCAACTATATTGTACTTAGTACATAATGGTATTATCTATCTCTCCATCCATCTGTCTGTCTCCCTGTCTGTCTGTCTATATGTATGTATGTATGTATGTATCATCTGTTTACCTATCATCTGTATGAATCAGGGTTCTCTAAATACAGATGTGTTCAATTGCTTGGAAGAGACAAGATGACCAAGATAACATATAGAAGGAATCTGACAATTGGGGGCTTTTTTATAGTTTCAGTGGAGTAGTATACAATCATCATGAGGGGGTTACAGAAGACAAGGAGGCATGGAGTTGGAATAGTAGCTGAGAGCTCACATCCTGATCCCAGGCAAGAGTTTCTAATTCAACAAGATTGTGCTTAATATGGACTGTGAAATCTCAAACTAACGACACACTTTCTCCAAGGAGGCCACACCCGATATTTCCTAAATAGTCATACAACTGGGAAACAAACTTTCATACATATGAGCCCAAAGAGTAACCATAATCAAATCACCACTATATGTATGTATGTATGTATGTATGATCTATCCATCCATCAATCCATCCATCCATCCATCCATCCATCCATCCATCCATCCATCCATTCCATGCATCCATCCATGTATCTATATACCTATCTATCATCTATATTTAAAGTATTGGTTGTATGGTCCAAATTTTCCATACTTGGAGTTGGTGAGGTACCTCAGGGGATAGAGGCACTTGTTCTCATGCTTGACCACTTTAGTTTGAGATAACTGACCCCCACAAATTATCCTTTGACCTACATAAATAAACACACACACACACACACACACACACACACACACACACTACAAAATGTAATGGAATTTTAAAAATCTTTACTGCCTAAGCAAATGGAAGGAAGAATGTGTCTTAAAATCCAAAATTAGAAAAGTCACATTTGATATATTCTGATAGATGACAATTTCTTTATTATCAATCTCTTTAGATAGAAAACTCACATGTTATGCTGAGGTAGGGCATCCATAAGACTATTTCCATGACAGCTAATAAGTATTTAGGATTTCATCCAACTTCATTTAATGATAATACAAAGATTTTAACTGTAACATCTCTGAAAAGCAAGTGTAGATAATTTCCGTGCTAAAATGAGTAACATGTGGCTTTATGCCAGATGGTCATATATGTTTGGGGAAATTTATAAAACACTGACATTTGACCTCCTCTCTAGAGCATACAAGTGTCTAATTCTCCTTAGCAGATGCATGGAACCAGGAGTCTCCCAAGAATCACTTTAATAAATATATGCATATGACACAGAAATGAGCACTGCCCATGTTATCACCAAGATGTTTCTTTACAAAAACAGCCATTTCCATTAAATACTCATGACAGATGGCTAATTATTACCTTGGTGGAGGAAACATCTGTATCAAGCCAGTTTGTGTTGCTCCACAATTACCTGAGATTTTATCATTTATAAAAAGAGCAAAAGTCCAGGGTCATGGTGATAACTGGTTACAAACCAGTTTTTATGCTTACAGAGTGGTGCCATGTGCACTGCATTCTCCAGTGGTGAAATATGAAATATTTCAACAGCAGCCTTAATCCATTCAGGAAGGTAGAGCTGTCATGATATAAGTATGCTATCCTTCCCAGAATCCTTCTCCTGAAATTCTGGATTTGGGAATGATATTTCCAGCTTATCAATTTTGAAGCCAAAGCAAGAATCATTTAAGCATCAAAGTAGATTAATATAGGGCTAAAACTATTGCAGGCCACTGCAGCAGATGAATCTAACTTGAGTATGTTGGAACAGTAATAATAATAATATAAGAGATATGAAAATAACAAGCATGCAAAGCTTATATTTTATGTAATGAAATAAAGCATCTTCTTTATACATAATATGTTAAATACATTAGTACTGTCAGGTAAAACTTGAAGTTCAGCGGAGACATTATGCCAAATGAGTTATGAGGCTCATGTTACACAATAATAATTAAAGTTACATGAAATGAAAAGAAGGACCTTGAATTTGGGAAGGATTCTATAGGTAAGAGAGAATGCAGAAAATCTCTGGTGATAGAACAAGTGGATAAGATGGTAATCACAAATATTGAGAATGTAAATAGACACATGATTAAGTTGCAAATTGGAGAAGGCACCCTAGGATAATTATTCAACTACATGACAAATACAAGAAGCCGACTCACTGATGGAAAAAAATGTTATACTAGACTAATTTTGGAAATTAAATATGTGAAGTCTCACTTTACGGAGAAGCACAGAATAGGACAATGGTGCAATAGAGCTTGCTGTGGAGCAATCATTGTACACTGTAAATAAGCATTACTCTCATTGGTTAATAAAGTGCTGACTGGACTATGGCTGGGCTAGAAGAGATTGGGCAGGAGAGTCTGACTAGGTGGATGTTGGGAAGAAGAAAGGAGGAATCTCAGTAGTCATGAGGAGACACGGAAGGAAGCAAGATAAATTTACCATGTTAAAAAAAGGTACCTCCTTGACACCCCTGGTTCATGTAATTGCTCTTCCCTTTCTTCAGGAATACTCCCAGAGCTCAGCGCATTGCTTGTCTGGGGATCTCTGCAACTGCTTTCATCAGTTACTGGATAAAGGTTCTGTGATGGCAATTAGGGTAATCCACCCATCTGATTACAGTAGATGACCACTTCACCCTCTCCATTATTGCTAGGGATCTTAGCTGGAGTCATCCTTGTGGATTCCTGAGAGTTTTCCTGGCACCAGGCTTCTCCATAACCCTCCTTCCTGCCCACAAACTGCCTCCTGCCACCAGTCTGTCTAACCCATTCCCTCAAGAGCGCATCCCTACAACCCACTCTCCAGCCACCAATTTACCCAGGATCTCTTCTATTTCTCCTTCCCACAGAAATCCTTGCATCCATCTTTGGGTACTCTTTGTTATCTAGCCTCTGTGTGACTCTGGATTGTAGATTGTTTATCCTGTCATTCTAATATTTGCATGGGTGAGTACATACCATCTTAGTCTTTCTGGGTCTGGTTTACTTCACTCAGAATGGTTTTAATCTTGTTCTATCATCTACAAATTTCATGAGGTCATTGTTTTAAACAGCTGAGTGACACTCCATTTTGTATATCTACCACATTTTATTTATCTATTCTTTGATTGTGGGGCATCTAGTTTGTTTCCAGGTTCTGGCTATTATGAATAATGCTTCTTGAGCTAGTGTCCTTGTGGTATGATAGAACATCCTTTGGGTATATGCCTAAAATTTGTATAGCTGAGTCTGGAGGTAGATTGATTTCTATTTTTCTCAGAAAATTCCATATTGATTTCCAAAGGAACCCACACATACTGCTGACTTAACCTCATGGGAGCACATGGACTCTGAACCAACAGTTAGGGATCATGCATTTTGACTGACCTTAGGCCCTCTGCATGTGTGTGATGCTGGTTTAGCTTTGTCTGTTTGAAAGGCTCCTAGCAGTGAGAACATAACCTCCCTGGCACTTAGCTGGGAACTACATGCTGGAAAACATGCCCAGGGCAAGAACTCAGTCCTATGTTAACTTGATGAACCATGCTACGTTCACAGCCATGGGCAGCATGCACCTAAATGAATGGAGTTGGAGGAATAGTGGGTGGATGAGGAGGCTGGTAGATGGGAATCAGAGGAGGGAACAAGGGGAGAGCAAGGAGGGAATCTGTACTTGGAAGGTAAAATAAAGGAAAAATGTTAATAAAAAAAGAAGAAAAAATTACCACCGTGTATCAGAATGGAGATAAGTAATATGGGTTAATTTAAAATGTAAGTACTACTAGCTAAAAGGCAAGCCAAAGCTATTGGCTGAAAATGTATAATTAATATTAAGTCTCTATGTGATTATTTGGGAGTGACTGCCAGGACACAGAAAAACTCCACTTACAAGAACCCTCATATGTGTATGAGAATGGATTGTTGTCATGTTGCCTTCCTTCGAGAAGTTCTGGTCTTAAGCTTATCATGAAGAAGGTAGAAGATAAATAACTGCTGACCTAGTGAATGCCACGCCATATCTGATATTCTCCATTTTAAATTATTCTTTGCTTTGTGATTACATTGAGTTTATTTGAATACTTCTGGAAATGTTTTTATTTTAAATTTATCTTATTATGAATATTAATTTCATCTATAAATCCATAATCCCCAAAAGAACAGCATATTCATAGTTAACAGAAATTAAGACTTGCACACAATAGAGAATGGCTGTTTTCCTATTCAATCCATATGAAATCAACTTAACTCAAGCTAAATTACATTTTTATTTTGCTACATCATGTTTCCTGCCATTTGAAATGTATATATAATGAATGAATACTGCTTTGGGAAGAATTATCTATCAAACCTAAGTGCTCTGCAGGAACAGTAAATGCTTTTAAAGATGAACCATATCTCCAGATCTTCTGTTATGTATTCTTTACTTCACTTATTAGCCCTATATAGTAATGGGTTTCAGTATAACACTTTCATACATATTTACATAATATACTTTTATTGTATTAACTCCCATCACTCTCTTGTCCCCACTCACTTCTGCTGATACTCTTCCTCTTCTGAGCTATCCTCCTTTTCATTCTCATAGTTTGTTTTTCCCTTTTTTATTCTTTCTATAACCCATTGTATTATATTGATATTTATTACAAGCTTCTCAGTGATGGGTTACTCATTTTTTATTAATGGTTACACCACCAATTTAACTATATTTGCTGCTCCTATAGATCCTTAACCTGCCTATAGATACTTGAGGAAGATGAGATCTCAAAAAGCTCTCCACATTATTGTACCGTTATTTACTTGGAAATCCAGTGGGAAGCTTTGTGAACTCATGGATCCCTGTGGAATGGAATTGACAGGGCCAAGTCTTTGCAGTTTTGTCTTGGGGGGTCTAATTTGATTTTCTGTTACTGTAGTAAACATTGACCAACACAGTTTGAGTGAAGGAAATGACTTAGCTTACAGGTTATAACTTCTCATTTAGAGAAGCCAAGGCAAGAATTAAAAGCAGTTGTTTGAATTACAAACCAATGGAGAAATGTTGCTTCCTTGCTTGCTTCCACTGGGTTTCTCACTTACCCTTCTTACATAACCCAGGCTTATCTGCTTTGGGATGGAATTGCCTACAGTGGCCTGGCTCCTTCTACATCAATTAGCAATAAGAAAATGACTCATAAATGCCTACAGGCCATTATTATCTAGCCATTTAGTTAACTGAGGTTTCCTCTTCACAGGTGACTCTAGGTTGTATCAACTTGATAGCTGAAGTTAAGGCAGCTGATGAACACAACTGCTGTAAGATCAAGAATGTGGTGCAATTTCGTACTCAGGCTGATTCTAACTCACTGTACCTTATCCTCCTCCAACTCTTACATTCTTCCCACTTTCCCTTCTTCAAGGTTTCTTAAGTCTTGGAAAGGAGTGAGATAGTTGATCCTTTTATGCCTCAGTACTCCTCAACCCCTTGTTCTCAGGAGCTGTGTCAGTTAACAAGTCCCTGAAGTTACTATCCCCCTGTGAAGTAGAGGTGTTTTGTTTTCCGTTGGTTTTTGTTTTGTTTTGTTTTACCACAGCTTACATTGGTAGTGTTTATGTGTATACAATCGCTATTTAGAAGTTAATTTGATAGTCACATCATGTTTATTTTACAAAACAAAAGCAATAGCTTCCCCATTATGATCTGTGAACTCCTGAGCCATAGGATTTCAGACAGGTTTATGGTACCAAATGTGCATATGATCCTGTGGAGTGGGGTCTACATCAAATCAGAGAGTGATTGTGTACCTCTATTACTAAAATGTCACTATTAAAGGAGTAGGAATTCAATTTTTAGGTTAACTTATTTGATTTTGTGTGTCTATGCAAATGACTGCATGTGTGAATACATATCATGTGTGGTTCTGTTTCCCTTCGAGTCCAGAAGAGTATATCAGACTCCCAAAACTGGACTTACAGGAAGTTATGTGATTCCACATGAGTGGTGTCAGAGTAACTGGGTCCTTTGCAAGAACAGCAAGTGTTCATGAGAGCCAAACCATCTCTTTAATCATAGTGGGCACTTTTTGTATGGATATTCTATAGTGCTGAATGTAGTTAGGATTTTGATGGCCATGATTCCCAAGTAGTTTTCATAGTATCCACATTGAGTACCAGGAAATCTCACCAGCAGGGAAGAATTTCCACTTCGATTCCACACTGATTTCTCAACACTTTATCCAAAGCATGTAGTGTGTTCAGTAGTTGGGTCTTACTATCTGATGGGCAATTGTTCTACTTTTACTTATGTTGTTATGATTAAAAGACCCTTAAAAAGCAATTCAAGGAGAAAGAGTAATTGTTCATGTTACAGTTATGGATTGGAAACTATCATAGAAGAGAAGTCACAGTTTTAAGAGTTGAAGAAGATAATTATGTCATATCCATCCACAATCTTAAGTAGAGAGAAATAAATGAAGGAGGCTTGTTTGATTTTTTTGCTTTCTTTTCTGTTTTGTAGATCTAGCCAACCTGCCTAGGGAATGGTGTTACTAACAGTGGACTGGGTTTTCCATATTAAAAAAATTATTAAGACATTCCCCTAGATATGCTGGCCTGTTACCTAATATTAATAACCCCTCATTGAGATTCTCTTCCCAATTACTTTAAGTGGAGTCAACTTGATGAGTAAAGCAACGAGTCATGACATCCAACAGCAGTGTCATAGCCTTGCTGTTTTGGGTCTGAGCATCATTCCTACTAGCAAACATCCACAGGGAGGTAGGTTACCCCTAACTCAAACATTTTCATTTTATATCAAAAGACTTTTGGTAACAATTTATCTACCTACATCGAGTATTTTTTACTTGAAATACTTTTGTTGCTTTGGAATTTCATTTATAAGTTACTTTATTTATCACCAGCTTTCCTTATGTCTTTTTCATATATCCTTATTTTTTTGTTGATTCTAGTTCCATCTACTCTCCCACATCCCTTACTTTCTCTCTTCTTAAAACATCTTCTCCCTACTATTCCCCCCTCAACTTTCATATCACATGCATTTAAATCCTAAATTCTCTTTATCCTCCTATTATGGCTCATTTCAAGTAGATTGGACTCTACATGCTCATTCCTACTTAAGCATGTTTCTTCCTTATAGATTTTTCTTTTTACTGTGACCCAAGGAGAGTACACAGTTGACTGAAGTTATTTAACAGTCATATGGTCAAGTTGGAAATTCTGCCAAGTGTTGTTTCCCTGTATTTCTGCCTTAAAAGATGCATCAAATATTTTTGCAGTTGTAATTTAATTAAATTTCTCCCTTCCATTTCTTTCCTCTAAAAATCTTCCATGTAACCTTTCCTACTCTTCTTCAAATTCACAGCCTCTTTTTAAAATTAGTTAGTGCATGCACATATGTATTTGTATATATTTCTATATTCCTAAATATAATATATTGAGTATGGATAAAGTTATTTTTATGTTTGTTTTCAGGACTGAACATTTGTCACTGAACAACAAATTAATGAACTCTTCTCAGGAAGACCCAACTTTCCTGTCCCCAGCTTTACTCAGATGCCTGTAGCTCTTTGAGTGGGATGGTGCCTCATGGCCTTTCCTCTTCCACTTTGGCATATTTATTCGTGTTGTCATTTTTCAGATCACATTTGGTCAGTCATGTTGGTGAGAATTTAAGCTTGTAGCTTCTGGTATTACTAGGAGACACAATGTCACATCAAATTCCCTTATCCTCTGGCTCTTACCAACTTTCTACACTCTCTTCCACAGTATTCACCCAAAAGTAAGAGTGTTTTGTACCTTTAGCCTTTAGCCTTGGCTGTACAACACTGCCTTTTGGTTTGTTAAGGTTTTCTGCAATGATCTCCATCTGTTGCAAAGAGAAATTTCCAGGTTTCATTGTATATTATACATTATTATCTGTCACAAAGACCTTTTGCCTCAGACCAATCTTAGGAGATCATATAAAGAACAGAGCAAAATAACAAATAATGGGAGACTAAGAAAAGCAATAACAAGAGGCCACCAGTCCATTTGAAATAAACAGCTGAATAGAAGGCTGTCTTCCACATATATTTTGGGAGAAGAATCTCTGAATATGTCTAGGAACTCTTAGAGTTACTGGACAAATTTAGAATCTGTGTAAGGAATCGAAACACAAAAAACTTCTGTATTTATGATTTATAGCAGTTCAGTTTGCCAGATATTAAACAAAAGAAACCTCACACTTTTTTTAGTAATCTTCTAATGAAAAAAATAATAGAAAAGAGAAAGGGGAGAGAAACAGGGAGGAAATGAAGGGGATAAACACCCAATGTATTCAAAAGAAGGGGTCCTTCAGAATCACTGGAAGGCAGTAGAGACGGGGAGAAGTCAGCCCCATACCTTACTTTATTATGACAGGGTTGAGTTGCAGTAACTTGGGTAATTGGTATGTTTAAATCTCCAAATGAAACAGCTCAGATGCCTTTTCAGTATAGTAATACTAACACATCAGTCATAGTAACCCTCCCATTGTACAAACTAAACCCATTCATAAAAATTGTTTATTCAAAAATTGCATTGTTCATTTTAATTTTCTATTTTGACAATTTGGTTAAAAATCATGATGTGGGAGGTAGCAAAATGTCTCAGTTAGTAAAGTCAGTTATGAATAAGCCTGATGACCTGATTTCAATCTCTAGAATTCATATGGTAGAGGGAAAGAACCATTTCCTACAAGTTGTCCTTTGACCTACATATGTGTGACATGGCACCTGTGCAAAAACACACCTACACACACACACACAGACACACACACACACACACACACACACACACACACACACACAGAGAGAGAGAGAGAGAGAGAGAGCTAATAAGTATAAAAATACTAAAATCTAGCAGATATCTCATCTCTCAAAAGAGATAATTTTGTCTATTTTGCATATTATATATTAAGATTAACTACTCTCAAGTTTGGATTAAATTATTTGTAACCAGGCTAGTGAGAAGAGGCAAATAATGTCATATTTAATAATATAGACACAACTTTAAGCCTCAAAACCAAGAATGGTTATTAATTTCCTGTCAATTGTGTATAGTTGATCAGTTTTTATTGGGTATTAGTTTTGTGTAGAATAAGGTTAGGACAAAAGGATATATGAAATTTTGAAAATCCTTTCAAATACATTGGACTTGCTTGGGTATTTAAGGCACATATATAAGGAACAGGAATAAATTATTTACTAAGAGAGTGAAATTCAACATCCAACTTGAGTGATGTAATCATAAGCTTTTGATTCTCTTTTATCTAAAATTCTCTCTTAAAAATGATTTAGAGTGGGTCATCACTAAAGAGAGTCAGCCTTTAACATTATATAATTGTACTAACAGCAGTGGGCTCAGGGATGCTCAGCCACAGCAGGAGGTTGGAAATCTGGCATAAATGAAACATAGATTAGCTCCTGAATGAGGTTTTGAAATAGCCCATCTCTCACTTCGAAGCTGTCATGCTAGAGTCCACCACATTTGTCACTAGATCTGTGGCATCTCAGAGGAACTCTTCCTTCCTATTGCCTAAACATTTACAGATGCTGACTCCCAAGAATGATTTTTGTAGTGTTTGCTAAGTAATTTATTAGAAAATTAATTTACATCATCCATCATTCATACCTCAGTTTTGGTAAAGACTGTACCCAAAGTAAGTTCTCTCTCTCTCTCTCTCTCTCTCTCTCTCTCTCTCTCTCTCTCTCTCTCTCTCTCTCTCTCTCTCTCTCTCTCTGTGTGTGTGTGTGTGTGCACATGTGTGTATTATAATTTCTAGGAAATATTTTTCTTATTATACACTATTCTGAATAAAAAATAACAGTGACATTTTCTCATTAAAAGGAATTCTGGTAAAACCATAAACTCTAGAATCTTTTGTGATATTATTGGCATTTCTGAAGTCTAAACTCCTACACATGCAGAAAGGAAGCAAGTAAGGTGGATCACTAGAAAGGAATCACAATTATTATTTGATGTAGGCTAAATATGGGTTTTCCCTATTGTCAGTCTCAAATCACTGAATGATAAGAAAGTGGTAGGTCACTTTCTTTTAACTGATTATTAAATGAATGCATGTATCAATCAATAAATCAATGAATCAAAGGGAAATACAACTGAGACACAGTTTCCAGTCTCTGTTCACCTCTCCAGATAATTTTTTCATGATCTCTGGGAGATATATCTGTCATTCTCTGATATGACTTTCAACAGGCATCTGTAGAGAGTGATGAAGAAAGATGTGAGAAGAACCAAAGGGCTTTTTGTTCCCCATCATCATTCCACTATGCCTGGATACCCAGGACTATGGTTTTCCCTGTATCTAATAAGAAAACTCTTTGAAGTGACTAAAAAACTACACACTTGTCAGAAGATTCCACCTCCCCAACTCCATCACTCAGTGAAATGCAATGCCTGTTTTCTTCACTTTGCTTCTAAGGAATATAAGAAGAAATTGTTTCCATATATTACTACCCCCTGGATAGATCACCATGTATTGGTACATGAACCCAACATAAAAATATAAATGATTTATGTATTTATTTTTAACTATAACTATGAATTTATCTCATTTATTTTGGCAAGATTCCTGCTGCATATACTCGATGATGTAGGGTAGATCTATCTTTAGTGAGTAATTTTTGAAAAATGTGGGGAGGGGGAAATGAAATCAGATTATCTATCTCAGAAGATATAAATGATGAAGTCTTTCAGAAGGACTAAGCCCCAAATCCTCTGCCATCAACCTCACTTTTTTGGGCACAGAAAGAGACCTGTTCAGTAATTTAGAGTTTGATTTCATTCTAACTTCTCCCAGCTCAGTAGCAGAGAAGTCAGTGAAAGAATATAGGTGATAAAAATGACATAGGTATTGTCCTATCAACTTCAATACACTTTAACAGAAGCAGATAAAACCATAGGAAAGCAAAGCCTTCATCATTAAGGTGAGAATATAAAGACAGAAGGCAAATTGCTTTCTTGGAGATTAATACATGAACAGGAATGGAGTAGAAAAATATGCCCTAATTTGCATAGCCTGTAGAAAGGAAATTATAAAAACAATGCAAAAGGGGACTGGAGAGATATCTCCAAAATCAAGAGCACTGACTGCATCTCCAGAGGACCTAGGTTATATACCCAAATGTCACCGCACAACTGAGTATAGCTCTATATAATTTGTAAAATATTGTAAAATATCTTGTAAATATTGTAAAATATTGTAAAATATTATAAAAAATTGTAAAATATCATTGTAAAATATCTTTTAAATAATAAGAAACAGGAACTTTTGTGGGCATGTGCAACTGAATTAGTAACATATTTAATGTCATTTAAGTCAATATGGTATCCTGATGTATAGGCACCCTGCCTAGTCTACCTTAAATGAACAGTGTAACCACTGTGAGGATGAGTAAAACCACCAGAGAAGACTACTGGATGGATAGAAAGAAATGTTTACTGGGGATCAAACTGCCAGGGTTATCTCTTTCTGGTCAGAAAGAGCCAAAATTGTCAAAAGTCAAGCTAATTGTACATGAGAGTGAGCAGAGTGGGGCTCTTTGAGCTGATATAGTATGCATGGATTTACTTAGAACTAGATTTCCTTGTCAGAGTTAGTTGATTGCCTTTTGGGTGTGGATTAAGGGAAGTTCCTGGTAAACAGAAACCTCACCACATAAATTCCTGAGGAATGTTGAATTTAGGCTTCTGCTTATCTAATAACAAACTTTCTGTTTACTGGTGGAGTGCTGCGATGCGCTGCACCTTAAAGATGGTGCCGGTTTCCGCCTTCCACCATCCCGAGGGTGAGCGCTCTCTGGAATAAACAACTCCTTATTTGGCTTGGTCTAAGATTCAAACTTGCATCAGCAAATGCTAGCCTATCTGCCTTAGCCATGTGGCATTCTGGGGTTGGCTGGCAAGAGTGCTTTTAAGCTGTGGGCTGACTTTCCCCAGGGTCAGAAGATTGTTTAACTTTCCTGAGTAAACTGCTTAAGGAAGAGTCTCAGTGTTGCATCTTCCTTGCTGGTCGAGGCGGTGGTGACAAGTGGTGGCCCTTTAGGGAATTCCTCCTCTGAAGAGACTCAGAACCTTCTGCAGCCAGGGCAGTGCACTGGTAAGTCCCAGGTAAGAGGGATAAAATTAAGGGCCCGTGAAGAGGGCAGAAATCTACTGACCTCGACTAGAGTGGTGATAAAGTTTTCCTTTCTCTGTAGATAACTAAATATGGGCTCCTTGATCTACCACCAAATTTTAGTGGCCCTAAATGAGTTGTTTCGCTGAAGGGCTCAAAACTAAAATGAAGCACTTTAGATAATTTTTTAGAGCAGGTAGACATAATAGCACCCTGGTTTGCCATCACTGGACAGCTTATAGTCCCTTCATGGGAAAAATTGGGGAGGGACCTAGATTTTGCTTGGGAACAGAGGACGCTGAAGCTGGGTGTCCGTTCTATCTGGAGATTAGTGAGAGGCTGTCTGGAGGCCAAGAGATGCAGTGAGGCAGTTGAACAGGGACAGGCCGCTCTTGACTCCCTTCAGGAGGAGCGATCCGAGAAAGCTAACAGTGAGAAAATCTACCTGAGTCTTAAGGAATTGGAGGAGACAGAGTCCTCCAGTTCTGAGGGGGACACAGAGGATGAAGAGGAACTCCAAGCACTGATAAAGCAGCTAGAGAGAACCAAAGTAAAAAGGATAAAAGGGAAACAGGAGAAGCCTGAGTTCAAAAGGTCCCTTGTGCTTGAAAATGAAAGGGAAACCCCAGCTGAAACACCGTCCATGCCGCCTCCTTGCAATATGACGGAAGGAGATGGTGGAGGTGGTGGTGAAGGAGCCTCACACTGCCCTCAGGTCTGGCGGGAAGTTCGCTCAGAGTTGTGTCTCGCTTGCCCAGTATTCTTAGACCCACAGGGGCAGAGGTATCATGAGCCTTTAGACTTTAAAATTATCAAGGCCCTAGCAAAGTCAGTGAGGACTTATGGCATTACTGCATCCTTCACTGTGGCTCTGGTTGAGTCCCTTGCTAGGCTTTGTATGACACCCACCAACTGCACCAACTTAGTCCTCGCCTGTCTCAGCCCAGGACAGTACCTGGAATGGAAGGCATTCCTTAGTGAGTTTGCAGACGAGTAAGAGACATCAAACCCGGTTGCCGGGGGTCCAGCAGCAGCCTGTGACAAAGATATGCTGCTCAGCCAAGGGCATTTTATTAATCAACAAACAGGATACCCAATTCAGTTGTATGATCAGATTAATCAGATTGCCATTAGAGCCTGGAAATCTATACCTAATAAGGGTGAGGTCTTGGGCAACCTTATAAAAATGATACAAGGACCCATGGAGCCTTTCGATGATTTTGTTGCTCGCATGGTTGAGGCTGCTGGGAGGGTGTTTGGGAATTCTGATGCTGCCATGCCGCTGATAAAGCAGCTGGTATATGAACAGTGTACCAAAGAGTGTAAAACTGCCATCATCCCTTATAAAAACAAAGGGATAGAGACATGGATGAAGGTCTGCAGGGAACTCGGCGGACTGCTGACTAACGCTGGCCTTGCAGCTGCTGTAGTTCAGCTGACCTGGCAAAAAAGGGGAAGTCCTGGTGCTTGCTTTAGATGTGGCAAGACAGGACATATGAAGAAACAATGCCCAGAAAGGGGAAATGGTGGATACTGTCAGTGTTCCCAAGACCTATGCCGGTGATGTATAATGCAGGGGTTTTCCCATACCTTTTTACCACCAATCGAAGTTTAAAAGATTATCTCAGTTTCTATTACAGAATTGGTCATCTGAGTTTGAAGACACCATGTGAGAACTCAGGATGGCTCTCGTGCATGTGAATTCCACCCGAACAGACCTATCCCTTGAGAGCGGCCTGACTTCCTGGTTGAACTCCACCATGGATCATTTGAAAGAGTGGGCAGGCATGGGAGCATTAGCAGGCCTCTTGATTATGGTCTCCATGGTCTGCCTGTGGTGTATATGCAGGATTAGGGCTATGCAAAAGTTCGATGCAGCTATGATTATTCAAACCTTAACTGCCATAGAGGCAGGGCAGTCCCCCAAGGCCTGGTTTGCCACTATTAAGAACTAAAATGCTCTCTTAAGCAGGGTGCAAGGCTAAGCACTGCACGAGGGTTTGCTTGTATGCAGCTAGGCTGCCTTCGGAAGACAAGCCTGATTGCATGAAGGTTGTACCCAAGATCCTTCCCCTGGGAAAATAGGTATGGGATGGGTTTGGGTCACCACAGGCATAGAGTTTGTGGGTGTCACCAATACATTATCCCATGTTTGCACACCAGGGATTGGGCCTCTATCTTCACCCGCTCTGTTTTTTTAATAAAGAAGGGGGAATTGTGGAGAGCTTTTATGCGCCATGCCTTAAAGATGGAGCCGGTTTCCGCCTTCCACCATCCCGAGGGTGAGCGCTCTCTTGAATAAACAACTCCTTATTTGACTGGGTCTAAGATTCAAACTTGCATCAGCAAATGTGAGCCTATCTGCCTTAGCCACGTGGTGTTCTGGGGTTGGCTGGCAAGAGTGCTTTTAAGCTGTGGGCTGGCTTTCCCCGGGGTCAGAAGATTGTTTAAGTTTCCTGAGTAAACTGCTTAAGGAAGAGTCTCAGCGTTGTGTCTTCCTTGCTGGTCGAGGCAGTCATGACACCTCTGCTTTTGCTCACCCCAAACACTACCATATGTTCCTACCTGCCTTTAGTAAACACTTTTAAAATTTTGCAGGGGATGAAATTAAGGCTTCATAGAGGCTTATCATGTGCTCAATCACTGAGATTTATCACCTCAGAAAGACTTTTCATAAAATTGAATAGTTAGATGTTCCATTCTGGATATTCCACTTAGGTTCTGAGTGCAGATGGACAGTGTAGTAGGACAGGCACATGAATGAGAACAAATCATCTTCTCTCATCACTATTTGTTGCAGTTTGAACATAAAATTTTCCCCATAGGTTCACATGTTTGAATGCTAAGTCCCCAGCTGGTGACAATGATTTGGAAGGATATGGTTTCTCTGTGAGGTAGAGACTCAGTGGAGGAAGTGATTCATGGGGGAAGGCCCTAAGCATTTATAAACTGAGGCCCAGAGGATTTATAAGCTGGCATGACTTCCAGTTTGGATGTTAATTTATATTACCCAAAAAGTGAGAAGATGAAGACTTCCTGTCAAACATGCCTGGCACCATGCTGTTGCCTTCATCTGGCCTTCTCTCTCATAGCCCCTAAAGCAGTAAGCTCAAACAAGCCTGTCCTCTCTTAAGTTGCTACCTATATGATATTTGATCACAGTGACATGGAAAGTATGTAATGCAATCTTCAAATTGGGTTCTGTTTCTTCCCTTCCTTGTAGTGTGCAGGAATTTCTTCCAGTTTGGAGACATCTTTTCTGAGGGGACCAAGAGAGAGTTAACTAGTTTAGCTCATAGTTTCAAGTTTCATTCAATCAAAATGAGTAATTCATGAAAGAAAATGAAACAGTTAACCACATTGAATCTACAATCAGATAACTGAGAGACAAATACTTGTGTTCAGCAACTGCCTTCTTGTTCATGCAGTATGGAAACTAAGATCAGGGAATATTTACACAGTCTTTAGCACAGATATACTGACCTTGTGTTATCAAGATAAGACTGCACTTGCATGCCATAGGTAATAAATATCTACATAATCTCTAACAAAGGCTGCTTGTCTTCTGTGTGGTTCCAGATCCAGTCAATTTGTCAATCATCATTCTCATGCCCTATTTCTGTAAATTAACATGCACATTGGAGGAGGACAAATTTGAGAAAGGGTAAGAAATTTTATACTTCATAATGTAGCGAGTAATTTGAAAAATATATTTTGGTTGGTTTCCACATAATTGTGGCAAATTTTGTAATATGAACATTTAATATAAGTTACTGCAGAGTTTAAATTATAAATTGGTACTGTGAAGCTACTCATTCTGCTCTCTCTGAAAGATGGGACAGTGAGCTCCTCTGCACATGTTCTAACATTGCCTAAGTTTAAGACAAGATCAAAAGAAAGCATAGTCAATATCATCATGGTCTGTCTTTGTATACTCAAGTGCATGACAGAGAGAGAAGGTGACACAGAGAATTAAAAAGGAGAGAAAGATAGGGAGAGAGAGAGAGAGAGAGAGAGAGAGGGGGGGGAGAGGGAGAGAGAGAGAAACTTAAAGAATAAGAGATGCATAGAGGGAAGGAAGAAATACTGAAGATGGAGAATGACTTATGCCAACTTAGGGTAAGTTAATCAGTGTATTCTTCCTGATTCTCTCTTCTTCTCACCTTAATCAGACACAGATGTCTAGTCAACATTCAGTACTTCTGATAAACTCTGGGCCTCATACTAGGCAAATACACTACTACTGTACTACATGCCTAGCCTGTGACTTTTGTGACAATGTCTTAATATACTACACAGAACTATCTAAGTAATCCAAGCTGGCCTTGAATTTATTAGCCTAAAGTTTCTGCCTCCTGAAGTCTAAGATTATAGCCATGTGTCACTACATGTGACTAATACTGATGTGTTTTAATGATCTCAAACATTGCCTATACAAAAATGCACTTTTACAATTTATGTTTGAAAGTTTTAACTTAATCATCAAGAAGATATGATTGAGCTTCAGTGCTTGCTGAGCTGTTAAAATATTTGCCTTGTATCTCAATTTTAGTCTCAAAACTTTTAAAGGGTAGGTATGATGTTACCCACAATTGAGAGCTGAAAGGGCAGAGGCAAGTAGATAGATCCCTAGAGCTCATGAGCCAGCATAGACTAATGTAAGCCCCAGTCTAATGAGAGACCCTGGCAACAAACAAACAAACAAAAAACAAAACAAGTGATAAAGCAACCAACAAACTACAGCCAAACTTGTCCTCTGGCCTCTAAATATTGTCAGGAGACAGCCCTGGTCAGATATAAAAGTCTCTTTTACAAGAGGCTTGGCGACCTCCATGCTAAAAAACCAATTTAGTCAAGCACCCCACCCCTTAGGCTAGTGTTCGAGATAAACCACAAGACAGTTCGGGGACACCTGCCCAGGCCTGAGGGCATTTAACACCCATTCCTCCCTCTCCCTTACTTCCTCTTTCTTTACTCCCCCCTTTCTCTTTAAAAACTCTTTGCTTGCCGGGCATTGGTGGCACATGCCTTTAATCCCATCACTCGGTTGGCAGAGGCAGGTGGATCTCTGTGAGTTCGAGGCCAGCCTGGTCTCCAGAGCGAGTGTCAGGATAGGCTCCAAAGCTACACAGAGAAACTCTGTCTCAAAAAAACAAAACAAAAAAAACCCAAAAAACAAAAAACAAAAAAAAACCCTCTTTGCTTAAGTTCAATAAACAGACCTTGACAAAAAGATTGCTTGATCTCGCTCTCTCTTTCTCTCCCATTTATTTTCAGGCTTAGTCCCCTTTGGGACCCATGAATTACCAGAACCCCATGGGCTGGGGCAGGTGGCACCCGAACGTGGGGCCCAAAGTACAGACTCTTCCCCGAACGGAGACGCCCCCAAAAGAAAACCTCAGCAGTGCATGCCGACAAGAAAGTCTCACTTGCCGATTGCGACCGACATTGGTCTGGGAACGTTCTCACCACTCATGAGTAACTGATTCCCTGGTAAGTCCCCCTCATTCCATTCCATAATAATGGGACAAAAGTTGTCTAAGGAGGTCAAATTCATTAGGGATTTTAAGACTTCCTTTACGGAAATTGGAATTCGAGTAAAATGTAAGGACTTAATTCAATTTTTTGCCTTTTTGTCAAGAACATGTCCATGGATCATTTTAGAAGGCCCAGACATTCATGCCCTAATTTGGATAAAGGTCAGAGAGGATCTTAATAGATTCCTCAAAGAAAAGGGACCTGTGGCAGTTCCCTTACAGACTTTTAGTTATTGGAATCTTATTAATGATATGCTTACCAATTCCCCTGGCTCTGCTCACCTTACTTCTGCAATTAAAACTTTCTTGAGCCCCTCTCCCGTACTCATTCTCCCACTTCTGACTGCCCCATAGACAAAACTCCATCCTCTCCCTGTCCTTAAATTTCCATCCTTATGCCCCCTGAAGAGACCCAAACACCCCTGTCACGTCTTACAGACAAACATCCACTAAAACCTCCCAATAATCTCTATCACTCTTTACAGGGCCTCAGGCCTCATTCCCCTAAAAACCTTAAAAGTTACCCTGTCTTTCATTCAAACCCCAAACCAGAAACCAATCACCTAAGTCCCTCAGATGCAGTGGACCTAGAAGAAGTGGTGGCTGCTTATCACAACCCCAACTGGCCTCCCTTCACTGGCTTTACAGCCCCTATAGGGTCTCTGCCCTATCCCTCAGCTCCCATTCTCACATCTTCCACAGATGCCTTAATTCAAGCTAAAAACCATCTCACCCAACAAATATCAGAACTTAAAGAGGTCTTACCATTACAACAGGAGTTTTCACAGCTCTCTCTAGACCTCACATCCCTCCAGGCCACAGTTGGCCAATCAATCTTCGGCTTTCCCACTCAGCACATTACAGCCCCTAAAACCTCCCTTCCACCAGGCGCCAGGCCAAAAATCTCCAAATCCCCTAAACTGGCCTTTCCTGTCCTTACCTGCCAGGGCTCCAAACATACACCATCCTCCTCTGACCAAGACCCCTCCTCTACTCAGACAACTAGGGAGGAGAATGAGGAGGAAAACTCAGAGGATAAAATTAAGGAGAGGGATAAAAATGACTCTGAGTCAGATAATGAGGACCAAGATAAACAGAAATAACCAAAAACACCTTTAAAAACTTAAAATTTAAAGCCCTTAAGGAACTTAACTCAGCGGTCAAAAATTAGGGCCCCTCAGCCAATCCCCTTCTTGTCAGCATCGGGACCAAGCCTGCAGGCACAATCTTCCAACCTGCACCTCCAAGCTCTACAGATCCAACCCTGGAATCGCAAGACTGGACCTGTGTGCTGCCACCAACTCAATACTAAACCCTGAGGATGGTGTACAGGTATTTCTGGCCCACCACCCCCAGATACTTGTTTTCTCATTTTTGGTCTAGCCTACTCTACCCCCAGGGCCAGGGAATCGTTGAGAAAGCTCACCAAACACTTACAAACATGCGATTTAAACTATATTCAGGAGGAGGAATTCTATACCCCACTAAAGGCATCATAAGAACCTACTCAATCATGCATTGTTTGTGCTAAATTTCCACACATATGATGCTACAGGAAAATCAGTCACAGATTGCATCTGGCATCCATCAACGGCTCAAAATTATGCTCAGGCCTTATGGAAAGATCCCCTAACTCACAAATGGCATGGACCAGACTCGGTCCTCATTTGGGGAAAAAAACATGCATTTTTGATACTCAGGCCAATAATACTAGATGGTTGCCTGAACACCTTTTAAAACTATATATTCCACCCAGGGAAGCCCCTGAGAAGTCTTTGAATTCTGCTTAATTTTAGATATAAGATGCTGTCTTTTTAGCTACTTATGTGTTTCTCACCTTCGATTGCTGTTGTTGCTGCAAGCCCCTATCAGATCTACAATTACACCTGGATGATCATTAACCAAGCTGGTGATATTGCCAATGCCTCTACATACATTGGAACTCAGCCCTCTTATTCCTCCCTGATAGTAGACCTTTGTGCCTTGGCTCTGGGAGCCGACCCTCTCTGGGGAACTCCCTCCCATTTTATGCCACAATCTAGACCTGTTAATACCTCCACGTGGTATGCAACCACCCCAATTGCTATAATCAGATCACTAGAACTTTTCTTACAATGGCACCTATATATGTCTGTCCTGGCTCTCACAGAGATGGATCTCTAGAG